>NC_134486.1:58364677-58692736 GCF_040206685.1 Ascaphus truei | reverse complement strand
TGGAGGGCAGGGAGCAAAGGGCAGGGGGAGGGAGGCCAGGGGCAAAGGGCACGGGGAGGGAGGGCAGGGGTCAAAGGGCAGGGGTCAAAGGGCAGGGGGATGTAGGTCAGGGGGCAAAGGGCAGGGGGAGGGAGGGCAGGGGGCAAAGGGCAGGGGGAGGGAGGGCAGGGGGCAAAGGGCAGGGGGGAGGGAGGGCAGGGGGCAAAGGGCAGGGGGAGGGAGGGCAGGGGCAAAGGGCAGTTTGAGGGAGGGCAGGGGGCAAAGGGCAGGGGAAGGAGGGCAGGGGGCAAGGGCAGGGGGAGGGAGGGCAGGGGGCAAGGGGAGGGAGGGCAGGGGGCAAGGCAGGGGGAGGGAGGGCAGGGGGCAAGGGCAGGGGGAGGGAGCGCAGGGGGCAAAGGGCAGGGGGAGGGAGGGCAGGGGGCAAAGGGCATTGGGAGGGAGGACAGGGGGCAAAGGGCATTGGGAGGGAGGACAAGGGGCAAAGGGCATTGGGAGGGAGGGCAGGGGAGGCAAAGGGCATGGGGAGGGAGGGCAGGGGGGGCAAAGGGCAGGGGGAGGGCAGTGGGAGCAGGGGGAGGGAGGGCAGGGGGAGGGAGGGCAGGGGGGGGGCAAAAGGCAGGGGGAGGGAGGGCTGGGGGGGTCAAAGGGCAGGGGGAGGGAGGGCAGGGGGGGCAAAGGGCAGGGGGAGGGAGGGCAGGGGGGCAAAGGGCAGGGTGGGCAAAGGGCAGGGGGGCAGGGAGGGTAGGGGGGGCAAAGGGCAGGGGGTGTCAGGGAAGCGTTAAATAAGCCATTCCCCTGCGTGTACTCACCTTGCACACGGCCGCCCTCCTCCTCCACCTCGGGCTCCTCCGCGGAGAGGCTGAGACGCTCCGGTGAGGAGGTGCTGTTCCTCTCGCGGGGAGAGGCGGAGACAGCCGGAGGAGCGCCCCCGGGGACGGGGAGCGGCCTGTGTGAGGGGAAAGCCGCGTGCTCTGTGTGTGTGTGGGGAGGGGGGTGAGCGGGTGGTAAGCGGGGGGGGGGGGGGTGAGGGAGAGCGCCTGGTGAGAGTCCCCCGCTGTGTCCTGGGCACTCGCTCCGCTCCCCCGCTGACTGTAGCGGCGCCGGGGGGGGGGAGGAGGGGGGGAGGAGGAGGGGGGAGGAGGAGGAAAAAGCACGGGAAACCGGGAGACCCGGGGAGAGGAGGAGGTGCGCGGGGTCACGATGAGCACCGCGCAGTGTGTGTGTGTGTGTGTGTGTGTGTGCGCGCCCGTCACTCCGCCTCAGGCCAATGAGAGGTGTGCGGGGGCGGGCGGCCCAAGGGACCAATGAGATTGCAGACAAACATACAGTGCTTTCAGAAATATATAGTAGAAAGTAGATAGTAGATAGTAGATGCAGCGAGGGGGAAAAAGAATCGGCCTTACATTTATGGAAAACAAATACATAGAACTTGTGCGCCTTCCTTTATAGAGTGTTGGGAGGAGCACTGGAATTGTATATTTATTTTCCATAAATGTTAGGACAATCTTTTCCCTCACTGCATACTCGTTAAAGAGAGCAGCGTACTGTAGGTTCTATGCATTTGTTTTCTTTCATAATGGTAAGGGAACGTTGTTACTGGCTTATGGCTTAATTGCACTAAGTCACAGAAAGCATTATGTTTCGTTTATTTAACCCTTTAGGCACTTTCTGATATTTTACTAAATTTAATCCAAAGGACAATAAGAAATAATATACATTTACTATAACTGCTGAAGTAGAGTTTACCTTGATGAGGTTACCAGGCTTGAATCATTTTTATGATCACAATTTCTTACTAAATTGCTCCTTTGTTATTAGACTTTGGATTAAAATGTAGAAAGTATTCTCTACTGGAACACACAGTCTTCCACTGAGCCACTGATTGAGCCACTTGTGCTGAAGCAGGGATATCCATGAAAGCTGGCCTGTTGGTGGTCCATGAGGACTGAGTTTGAAAACCTTGCTCTAGGCCAAAGGGTCTTATTCTACAAAGTGCGATAGCACAGTTCCTGCTCTACCACACACAAAGCCCTATTTACTTCAATGATTGTTATCATTCTCTTGTATTTACGTTGCATAAATTGCAGTGTGTTTCATCTCTTATTATGCAACTGAAAAATCCATCATATCATTTCTAAGATGAATTTTAAAAGAAAAAATAGAATGATTATGAAGGTATCTGGATTATTTGCTTGTATCACCAATATTTTTGGCCATGCTCCTTTTTGCAAGCATTTTCTTTTAAAGCACCTACAGTGTTTTTGTGTATTTACTGTAAGTCATTACTAGTATTAAAAGTGCACTCCCAGGAAGAACTTCAGTATATAACAGTGATATTTTTAATAGGTGAAAATCAAACATTTCACACCCTTAAAAAAAAATCATTTTTAAATATCTAAACATTTCCCCTTGTTTATAGTTATAATGGAGAATCTGAACATGGTTGATCTGCTATAGAAAACAAAAGCTACTCAGTTGAATTTAAAAATAAAAAATAGGTAGTAAGTATTATCTAATACTATAGAACTGATTTATTAAAAAAAAAACCACACGCACACATGTAGATATAGCTTGGATTGCTCCTTTAATAAAACATTTGAATAATTTTTGTTAAATCTCTTAATTCTAGTTTTCAGATAATGGACTGGTTCATTTTCAGCCATTTTATGTCAATGAAAAATACCTGTTCCCAAACCCTTTAAAAGATAAATTTAAAGGAGATGAAAAGGAAGCCATGCTGGCTGTGTTCTGGGAAGATACAGATCTAATGCTGGGAGATGGGAAACTTTGGTACCAGGTATGTGTTAACTAACTGTAGTTTTAACACTAATATGGACTAATGTGTGTATTCTTGAAAATATCATACAATAATAAATACCAACTATTACATTGTTAAATTACACATTATTTGTACTTTCTTTTATCCCGTTTGGAAACTACCTACCTACACACTTATTGTTGCTAATAGTTGTTAACAGGAAACAATTATCAGACTGCTCTTGCACAGTATTGTCTTAAGGGGTGGGTTGGCCGGGCACTTGCTGGGGGCGCCAACCAAAAAGGGGAACTGCACCTCGCCGCTTGACTTTTCGCCGTGTGTGTTCTGACCCCGGTGCCATCTTTAAATGTTCGAGTCCTACGCAAACCCTCGTCAATGTCGAGGAACCTTTAAAGATGACACGTCAGAGTGGCGAGCGCACGCGGGCACAGAGCGGCGAGCGCACGCGGGCACAGAGCGGCGAGCGCACGCGGGCACAGAGCGGCGAGCGCACGCGGGCACAGAGCGGCGAGCGCACGTGGGCACAGAGCGGCGAGTGCATGTGGTCAGAGCAGCGGCAGCTGCAGCAGCAGGGAATATTGACAAGGGCGAATGGCTACGCAAGACATTGATGGAGTGTCTGCACGGGACGGGGCGTGCAGGTCCTGTCCTGCGCCGCCGCTCTGTCAATGTCCCGTATGGCTGAGCGCCCTCATCCATGGCCATTGCTGTGCTTTGGATCATACTTGAAATAACTTGCGGTACCCTCATGCTTTCCATTTGTTTAATGTTTTTTTCCCAGTTAAAGATGTATGTTTAATTGCATTAATATAGCTCAAACAATGTATGCAGCACTGTACAAAATTAAAATACAAGGTAAATAAATTACAAACGTGAAACGGGTAAATGACATTATAAGGCAAAGGGAGATGCAGTTCTACTAGCTCAGACCAGAATTATATACTTATACTGATGTAGCCAGGTCCCCTCTGCTTGCCTGCTGCCCCGCGACCCCCCCCTCGTTTCCTCCGCTGCTGCAGGTCACTCGACGGACCCGCCGGCACTTCTGGAGGGTGGGGACCAGTGCAGGGAGCGTTTTAGCAGCATCAACTTGGGGGTTTCCCCCTTCTTTTGCCCCTGGATAAGGCAACATAGTACCCATCCAACTGCAGGCTAGGCCCTGCGCAGGAGATTAACCCCAACACTGCCTGTTCTTACAAGGACTTATAGTGTTGAGGCCAGTAGAAGGCTACACTTATATAAAGCTCCTGTTGCTTTCCCTACACATCCAGTTAGCACAGTTCAATTAAAAAAAGTATCCACATTATGTCATGGTCATTAGTTCATTTTGGTCCTTAAGAATCTTGTGTGACATGTTCTGTATGACACATTGCAAGAAGGCATACATAGATCCTGCTGATTTATATTCAGAGATCCATATGTATAATATCCTGTAAATCTTGGTATTTTGGAGATCAGCCTCACTGTACATACTATACTGTAAGCCACAACATCCAATGCCTGTCTTAATGTTAATATGATGGTTTCAAATACCTGTGTAATCACACATACAGTAACTGTTTAATAAAATTCAGACTGCAAAAAAGATCTGACAGTAATGTACAGTATATCCCGATTCCTAATGCATACAGTAGATATGAGCACTCATTTTAATCAGTTGTGTGTTTTTTTTTAGTTATACCCTGTCTACGACCAGAAAGATCTCTATTCCCAAATAATATATAACAGGACCTCTAAAGAAGTAAATAAATATTTCTCTAAGGAACTCAATGCAGCTTTTACCCCAAGATGGATACTAAAAATAACATGGGACAATGTCTTACCAGTATCATTCCAGAGAATTTCCAACAATGAGGTAAACCATGCAATATTATTTTATCTCAATATTTAACACATAATGTACCCATTTACATGTACACAGCAGTCCACTTTTCTGCTTCACCTTACACAGTGCAGAGTAAATGAGTACTTCAGTATTAGGTGATACCTTTTATATTTAAACTAACAATAGAGAAGGAATAAACAGACAGGGCAATCAATGGATGGTAATTGCCCTGCCTGTTTATTCCTTCTCTGCATCATCTGCCTTAGGCTAAGATTACAGTAGGCGTGTGTGCGTGCAACGGAAGGTGCATGTCGTAGTGCGCACCTGTCGCCTGAGCGTTGGGTGAACTGAGCTGAAGACGGCTGGTTCGCCCTCATTAGCAGAACTGCTCATGTGACGCAGCCGCAGATTGCAGAATGTGAATAAATTGATTTAATAAAATGATCTATTTGCAACTGTTAGAACATCTGTGTTACTAGTAAACTACTGTCTCTTTAGGCTGTGGCTCTCGTCTGTCTGATCATGCAAGTTATATAATTAAATAGGACATAATAAGGATGAACATCTTTATTTCTAATTAGGTACTCTACCAATAAAAGCATGTTTATTTCTGTAAGGCATTTTAACAAAAGCCTGTTTGTACTTCACTTAAATGATATTACTTCATAATACTTCCCGCAGTCATATTACAGTATATACGTTAAATGCTGTTGTGTCTGCCGTGAATGCTTCATGAGTTCCGCTTGTGTTATATTAATGTATTTTCTATTCATGCAGACAAACACATTCCAGTGCATAATAACAACGGATGGAGCACTATCTTTTGCACTAATGAAGTATTACAAAATGTTATGGGGCCCCGGACAAAGGGTGCATCACAAAGCTTTGATAGGATATACTAATGGAGCTGGTATCTTCTATAATGACCCACAGTCCCAGAAAAACAATAGTTATGGTGCAGAAGGAAGATACAGGCCTCATATGGTCACTGGAAACACAAATATAACTGGTCTGTGGGCTTTCCGATTAGATAGCCCTGGCGTTATGAACAAAACTAACTACAATCAACAATGCTGGAGCTGGCATCTGTCAGAGCCAGATATTTTTACATGGAATGCTTCATTGCCATCATGTCCATGCCTCAAATCGCAGGCTTCTGCTGATAGCGCCTTTAGTGTTGAGATCCTGCCTTCCTCCAATACAGAAGTAATAAGGAGTTTAAGAGCATTACAAAGCAATGGAACAACATTTCAGTCTACACTTCCCAATCTATATCTAGCTGGGCGTAGATGTGTTTATGACTTAGAAGGTTATCTGCTAAATGGAATAAGTGACCGTTATTTCCTTTATCACTCAAACATCTATGGGATTCAAGATCACATAGGTAGGTAGAAACTGCTTTCCCATTTAGTTTTGAGAATGGCGACCACAAAACTTGTTTGCATTTATTGACCGAACATGAATATTATTTGTAGACACTGACAAGAATAATCATGAAGAAAGTCTCCCTGTTACCCACCAGTACTAAATATTATAGGCTAAAGCCGTAAAATTCCGGGCATTACTGAAATCCCTGCTCTCTGATTGGTCAGAATTCCGGGCATTATTCATTCAGTAATGCCCGGAATTTTTGACAACTTGCCAACTTACATCAAAGCAGAGATGCAGGGGCTTGCGCAGAGAAAAAAACCGGCAAGTTTAAATCATAACTGCAGCAGCTCCGCTCCTCTCCTCACTGAGCACACTGAACACGGCAGCACAAGCAGCATCTCTCCCTCTCTCACAGCTGCTCATGCTGTCAGAAGCTGGGTCTCCCAACTGGTAACTTTGTTGCTTCCAACAAAGTAATATTTCTCACCACATCTATTGCCTGTGCTACTGTAAGGTCATTTGTATTTCTTTTTATTTAGTTGTAGTTAATATCACAGTCCCCCCACTTCTCCCCCTTCTGTCCCACATCTCCCCTCCACCCACCTCTCCCCCTCCATTCCCCCCAATTCTCCCCTCACCCCTTTTCTCCCCTCACCTCTCTTTTCTCCCTCACCTCTCTTTTCTCCCCACACCTCTCTCTTTTCTCCCCTCACCTCTCCCCCCTCACCTCTCTCCCCCACTCACCTCTCTCTCCCCCCTCACCTCTCTCCCACCTCATCTCTCTCTATTCCCCTCCTCATCTCTCTCCCCCCTCACCACTCTCCACCCTCACCTCCCTCTTCCCCCCCTCACCTCCCTCTTCCCCGTCACCTCTCTTCCCCCTCACCTCTCTCCCCCCTAAATCTCTCTCCCCCTACCTCCCTCTTCCCTCCTCACCTCCCTCTTCCCCCCCTCACCTCCCTCTTCCCCCCCTCACCTCCCTCTTCCCCCCCTCACCTCCCTCTTCCCCCCTCACATCTCTCTTCCCCCCCCTCACCTCCCTCTTCCCCCTCACATCTCTCTTCCCCCTTCACATCTCTCTTCCCCCCCTCACCTCACCTCTCTCTCCCCCTCACCTCTCTCTTCCCACCCTCACCTCTCTCTTACCCCCTCACCTCTCTTACCCCTCCCCTCTCCCCCCCACTTCTCTCTTCCCCCTCCTTCACTTCTCTCTCCCCCCTCCTTCACCTCTCTCTTTCCCCCCTCCTTCACCTCTCTCTTCCTCCCCTCCTTCACCTCTCTCTTCCTCCCCTCCTTCACCGCTCTCCCCCCCTACACCTCTCTTTCCCCCCTAAACCTCTCTTCCCCCCCTAAACCTCTCCCCCCCCATAACTTCTCTTCTCCCCCCCCTAAACCTCTCTTCCCCCCCTAAACCTCTCTCTCATCTTCTACTTTACTTCTTTTTCCTACACAGGTATATACACTGATAAAAATCAATGACTACAAATATTTATCTTTTTTATGAAAAATTAAAATTTTTTTAAAAAAAAGCCTACATTTAGCCTATAATAGTAATAATCTCTTCAGAACAGGGCATTACTGGCCAATAATGCCCTGGCTGGGTTAAAGTCCCTCGGCTTCGCCTCGGGCCTTCAACTCTTCCAGCTAGGGCATTATTGGCCAGTAATGCCCTGTTCTTCGGGGATTATTACTTAATTAAATTATTACATCTCCTGGGCATGTAGTCATTAGTCTATGTTATTTTACTATGGATAGCCCAATAGAAACTGACCATGTTTTATAAATAATTATTAGATTACTATTAGCTTAGTTCTTTGCTGTCAAAAACAGTGTGAATGATACTTAGAGCAGCAATTTCTGCTTGGAGAGACAAACATGAAAACAGCACATATAATATAGAAAATCCCATCTTCTATCCAGTTTCTTCTAATAGAGAAAATATATCTTAAAGCAGCTCCGTTCAAATCTGCGTTGTTGATTTTGAATTGTGTCCTCCGCTCTGCTTTCTAAGCCACAACAATAATGCACCCTATATTTGATAGGGTGAGAATCTGTACTCCCCAAGCTGGAAAAGAGTTCAACTTTGTTTAAATGAATGGGAATCTTCTCCAGCATGGGGTGGCAGCTTCACAGCATATTCAATAATGTCCTCTGTGTTTAAAGAGTAAAAGTTCATTAGGGCTCGTTCAGGGTGCTGGCTTCGGAGGGAGGGCGTGCTGACGTGCTTGCTGCAGTGAGAAACAAAGTATTCAATTTGAATACTTGTTGTCAGGGTAGCAACTGCCCTGCCTCCGAAGCCAGGAGTTGACGCTGACGACAGTTTCAGTAAACGAAAATTTCGTTTTTTGGAACTGCAGCAGCATCACAGGGACCCAGGCAGCCAATGAAATCATTCTTCAGAATGATTTCAAGACTGCAACACTGATCCCTGCTCTCTGTCTGTGACCGGGAGGATTAGCATGTGACGTCAAAGACACTCCCACTGAACGACAGAACGCTGGGCTGTCGGCAGGGGATGATCGAACGTCTCCTACAAAAGTAACGCGCGCTCTCGCGGACGCGCGCCCTCCATATCCCAAAGCAGGCACCCTGAAGGAGCCCTTAAGGTGAAAATCGGGGTCAGAGGCCATTAGGTTGTGTTGCATATTAGCATTTTTGTAGCACCCATTTAGGCCAAGATGCTACAAAAATGTAGTCATATACAGTTTTGATTTATTATATTTATTGAATCAAAACTTTTTAGATTGTATGCTTCTTGTATCCAAACCCTCCATGCCTGTTGTACAAGTGTTTGTTAATGCTGTATTAGTTAAATTAGTTTGATTGTCATTGAGAATCACATCTAATTAAACGGTGCTGCTGAATATGTTCACAACTAAAAAAAAATATATATATTATTAGTAGTTGATTTAAAATGAGACGTTATATTGGCGTTGGTTCCCATAATGCATTATTAATCAATGTTATACAATGTTTTATATTGAATTAGAAATAGACAGACAGTATAGCAAAGAATGGTGAAACAGAAGAAAAAACAGCGCGAAATGCATATAGTGAAGTAAGTTCAATACATAAAATTTATAATATTAAGTTAATATACCTGCGTACATCAGATTAGTTCAAAATAGGCATATCATGTGCTATAACATGTGTTACCAGACACCGCACACTGAGGATAACAGGAACAGTCTCGCAGACGATACCCTCTGATGGTATTGGACTGGAACCTCAGGGTAGAGTTACTGTGCTTGTATAACTTCTCTCAGGCCGTCACCAAGGAGCTTTCCTCTGATGTCACAAGGCTGACGGCCGTCACTGCTTGGCGGCTTGCCGCAAAACCTTGTGGCTCTGTACTTCTCCTGCATCAAGGTCACCTAATACACAGGCCAGTCACCAGATGGAAGCCTTGTGACATCAGAGGAAAGCTCCTTGATGACGGCCTGAGAGAAGTTATACAAGCACAGTAACTCTACCCTGAGGTTCCAGTCCAATACCATCAGAGGGTATCGTCTGCGAGACTGTTCCTGTTATCCTCGGCGTGCGGTGTCTGGTAACACACGTCATAGCACATGATATGCCTATTTTGAACTAATCTGATGTACGCAGGTATATTACCTTAATACTATAAATTTTATGTATTGAACTTACTTCACTATATGCGTTTTGCGCTGTTTTTTCTTCTGTTTCACCATTCTATAGGGGTGCTGAGCCACTCCAATACTAGCAGCTGCAGACGCCATATCACCCAAATAGAGGTTGCTGTTATTTATATTTATCACAGAGGTGTATAATTTCAAGGGTGGCTAATTGTGTCACATTCACAATAGGGGTACACTATAGTAGCGCACTCTAACATTTTTCTTTGTTCAAGTATAGCAAAGAACTTGGGAAACACATTAGCAGAAAAAGAAGCTTTGATTATAAACTTTATGTATCATTGTTAAGATCTCATCTAGAAGTGGTGTAAGTCATCGGGAAGCGCAAGCCATGGAAAACAGAAAAAAAGTCTGATGGTGCAGTACACGTGATAATTCGTGAGTTAATATATTGATAAAGGTCTGTGTGCAAAATACTCACAAACATATAGTGAGTGCTGTTCACAAAAAGGTATCTTTAAATCTCAGCCCACCAAGGATGATTAACACCAGGAGCTTCTGGAGACCTTATATATAAAAAGAAACGGACATAGTGCAGACTGGAAGGACAATTTATAAAAGCAGGTAAGTGGTAAGGGATACACTCACATGGTAGTAGATTTAAAAAAGCATTTAGATCCTGCGATCTGGATCTCGGCAAACGAAGCGTGTGCTCTCTGCCTCCCCTGTGTATCGGCGTGCGTGTCACCGGTGCGTCTCACCGGATCCGGAAACCGGAACTGACGTCATCAGCCTGCAGGGGCTCCACTCGCTTAGGAATCTCTCTGGTCTGGTCTGGTCAGCGTCACTCTACGCGTTTCTCCGCATTCGGTTTCTTCAGGAGTGATTTGCTGACTGGTTCTGGTGGACTTATATACGCTGTGCTTTCCCAGCCTGTCTCTCAGGCAAGACAGGCTGGGAAAGCACAGCGTATATAAGTCCACCAGAACCAGTCAGCAAATCACTCCTGAAGAAACCGAATGCGGAGAAACGCGTAGAGTGACGCTGACCAGACCAGACCAGAGAGATTCCTAAGCGAGTGGAGCCCCTGCAGGCTGATGACGTCAGTTCCGGTTTCCGGATCCGGTGAGACGCACCGGTGACACGCACGCCGATACACAGGGGAGGCAGAGAGCACACGCTTCGTTTGCCGAGATCCAGATCGCAGGATCTAAATGCTTTTTTAAATCTACTACCATGTGAGTGTATCCCTTACCACTTACCTGCTTTTATAAATTGTCCTTCCAGTCTGCACTATGTCCGTTTCTTTTTATATATAAGGTCTCCAGAAGCTCCTGGTGTTAATCATCCTTGGTGGGCTGAGATTTAAAGATACCTTTTTGTGAACAGCACTCACTATATGTTTGTGAGTATTTTGCACACAGACCTTTATCAATATATTAACTCACGAATTATCACGTGTACTGCACCATCAGACTTTTTTTCTGTTTTCCATGGCTTGCGCTTCCCGATGACTTACACCACTTCTATCTACATGGGATCGTGAGAAGGATCCTCCACTGGGTTATAGCGGCATCCATATTTGTTTGTATTGGTATCACTTTTATATTTTGTATTACACTGTTGATCACACTGTTTATCACATGTAGTATGTTGGGGGTTTAGGCAGGTTGTATTTTATTTGGTTATTCTAGAGCGCCACTATTGATAATTTTGTTTGTATCACAAGATCTCATCTAGAACAGAGTTGTAGAGCATACAGATGTAGCCATGGCACGCTACAGCAGCACAAACACAACGTAGCAGCAGGAGAAGTAGCCATTGTTTTGACTCAGCCATGCATGAGAAAGGGGTGGGGCTATCATGCTATTTTTCCTGAGGGGTGTGACGTGGTTTGCAATAACATTGGCTACATCTGTACATTTATAGAAGATTAAAAAACAAAATAGTGAAGGCGCAAAGAAAATGTGCTTCGTTTGCATGATCAAACTTGTCAAGGCAGACAATCTGCAAGAATGGTGGAAGACGAAGATACAATGGAAACATTGAAATGTTATCAGGTGTATCAATAAGATGTTAAAGAAATGCTAGAATAATGAGAGATGCTCTGAAGCTGGAGATTGTTAGGTTATGTGAAACACCAGGACATTCTTTTTTTCTGAAAGGTGGATACACTGTAGTACCCTGGACCTAGCAGAAATAGTGAATGCTAGTATGGAAAAAATGAACAATCAATCTACAACAACCGTCAATTTTTCATACAAATATGAATCTAAAAATGCATTTGTTTCTTGAGGGAAATATTGTGAGAATTCATAACAAGAACCTATTTTACAGTAGATATCTTTTCTCTGTATATGCTGTATGACCTAGATTGTAAGAGGTAACACAAGAAAGGTAGAAAGTAACATTTTGGTTGGGAGAATTTTAGAAAAACTGATACTATATATTAAATATATCAATATAGTTTTGGTTTTGGAATATGTGAACTTGAGGGTGGGGGGGGGAGGGGGAAGGGGGTGGGTGGGTTTTGGGCACCTGCAGCACATCTGTGGTCCCCAATGTCCGGGGACCTCCTGGTTCAATAGCAGCAAGCTGGATATCCTTTGGCTATCCGGGGTCAGGGCTTGCTCTGGTGATCAATAGAAAAGTCACAACGTCATTGCGGCTTTCTATTTGTGACCCTGTGGCCATGATTGTAGTCTGACTGTAGGGAGAAAGAGGTGCGCTCACGCAACTTCAGGGATAAGTGAAAAATGTATTGAAAAAGTGATCAATGTTTCGATCCACAACCTGGACCTTTATCAAGAAAAAGGACCAGGTTGTGAATTGAAACGTCGATCACCTTTTAAATAAATGTTTATCTTTATTATATCAAGTCCTCTGGAGTGCCATTATATTATACCTTCCATGGATAAACTACATGATTGTAGTCTGGCAGCTATATTTGTATTGTATTTGGGTCATCACCAGCACAAAAAAAACCTACAAATATCTCAGGAACCAGGGAATCCTGGAGGTTGGGAGATTAGCTCAGGAGAACACCCTGATTTAGGTAAGGTAAAAAAAGGAAGTGGAGCTGCAGAACTGTTTTGAAACTTGTCCTGCATTTGTTGAAGCAAATTCTGAATCAGAACTGTTTTTATCATTGTAAATGTCACGTTATATTCACCATAGATATCATTTTCCAACAGA
This sequence comes from Ascaphus truei, assembly GCF_040206685.1. Lineage (NCBI taxonomy): Eukaryota > Metazoa > Chordata > Amphibia > Anura > Ascaphidae > Ascaphus > Ascaphus truei. The sequence continues at coordinate 58,679,970 of NC_134486.1, read as the reverse complement.
TAAAGACTTGCTGCCTTTTCAATGGTGCTGTATTAATTCTCCCCTATGTCATTTATATTATGAAAAAAGGCCTCCTGATTCATGTGCAGGGTATTCTTCTCCAGGACTGGGTAAGACTTTAGTATAGTATTCAAATGTTTGTATTGGGAACCACAAAATGTCAGTTCAGTTCTTAATTAAAATAAACCCATAGTGAGAAACCAGTCACTCAATTTCTGCCTAGTTTAGTGTTCATAATGATTCAACAAACAAGTCATATTTTTTTCTAATAATAAAATAAATGTACTGTACCTCTTTTTCCAGCCAGAAGCTCAACTTTGTTAAACTCTTTTGCCTAGATTCAATCATTGAAAAAGATTGGCAATATCAGTGTCTAACACCAATTTGATCAACCTATTGTCTAAAGCCATATCGCCATTGTCTATGTACAGTATATAATAGCCACTACCTGTATAGACAACATAGACTAGCCAATATAGAAAAGGTGACAGAATACACAACGGTCAAAATTGTAGAAAATAATAATATATGAATCCCTTAGTAGCCCAAACGGCCAGCTAATCATGACCACGACTACTTGGGTTACTAAGGGTTAATATTTGTACGCATGGATGATATGCTTTTTGTTTTTTATTTGTTCGGTGTATATTAACCCTTTGGTAAGACATTCTTCTGCAATGTAACCTCAGCCGTTTTTTGCCACCGGTATTTTTTTAATGAAATCCCATATCATAACCCTGTGGTAGAAAAGTGTGATATCTTCTACCCCTCCACGGTTGCTTTACTAGCACTGATTTCTCGGACTTACAGATTATTTGTATCGCAGGTGCTTTCTAAAGCTGAGTTAACTCGTATTCCATGTATGCAAATTGGATTAATGTTACTACTCATGAATAAATAATAGTGAGCATTCCGCATTCCCATGCCTTAAGCTTTACCGTGCCGGTGGTACGGTGGCTCCAGGAGGCCACAGGACACCCGGCACTTCCTAGTAATACGATCGCTCCTGGGCTCCCCGACCATACCTCAGATCTCTGACATGGAAGTGGATGAGTTTCCACATGAAACTCATTGGCGGCTTGATGAATCCAGGCTAATTAATCGATGCAAAGAAAAGGGCATATTTTCATTTGCTGTGGCTGCATAAAAAAAAAAAAAAAATAGTTTTTTATATTTAACACAGACAGTTAGACAAGGATTTGTGCTCTTTCAGACCTGGTGAGTATTACTAAAAGAAGGGAAACAGATGATGGGGAGAGATGCAGAATTTGATACACACCATTATAATGCATGCGTTATTTGCAAGGACATAGGCCAATGTAAGTGAAAAATACCTTGATATATTAACCCAAAGCCATGCTTCTGTAAACACCAATATAAAGGCAAAAATGCTGCATCGTTCAAATTAATATGTATGACATAATTGCATGTTCAAATTAATATGTATTACATAATTGCATGTTCAAATTAATATGTATTACATAATTGCATGTTCAAATTAATATGTATTACATAATTGCATGTTCAAATTAATATGTATTACATACTTGTGTTTCTTATGTTTTGCTTTTGTACATTTTCATCCAGGGCAAGTTTATGGGACTTTGCATTTCTCAACGTTCGACGGAGTAGACTACCCATTTAAAGGCCATGGAGAATTTGTCATTGTCAGGCTTTCTTCTGTCAACGGAGCCAATGTTTTCACTCTTCAGGGTCAAACAGAGAAACTTTTAGCAGGCAATGCATCTGTAAATACTACTGCGCTGATACGAGTGGCTGCATTCTACCAAGGCACACTGAAAGTATGTGATTACTGTATTCAGCTGTTTGGGTTCTTCATTCTTTTGGTACGTTTGATGACACTTATTTCTGCTGCAGGTAGAATGGAGGATTTCTTATAATAAGAAAGAATTAAGTGTCTTAGTGGATGACAAAGTAATGGAATTCAAGAAAGGTAAGACGCTTTTTTTTGCAAACTAAGTTAAATAAAAAAAGCTCAAATGGGGAACTCTGATTTTGTTCATAATTTTGGTTTTGACTCTAGAAATCATGAAGTTTTGGTTCAGATTTTGCCTAAAGTTCGTGGGTTTATGTTGATTCTGGTTTTGCACTTATGTAAATGTCATCGTTTTTTTTATATTTAATACATTCATATACTTTATATACTGTATACATGTTGTCACAAATTCAGCACAATATAAAGGATTAAATATATATATATATTATATATGTATACCGTATTTCCTCAATTCTAAGACGCACTTTTTTCCCATGTCTGAAATAGGGATGCGTCTTAGAATCGATGTACTAAAAAAAAAAAATTCAGCTAGGGGGCGCTGCTGAAGATGCCAGCCAGAGATCTTCACAGATGTGCAGCAAAAGTTTGTGCAGCACAGTATGTGCAGCACTGTGCAGCAACAGTATGGCTCTGATCATGGCCCACCTCCCCCTCCATGAGGTGCAGAGAGATCAACTGGAGATACCTGCCAGGGATCTTCACATACCCCAGCAGCCCCCCCCCCCCCATCCCCCTGTCGAATCGCTGTGTTAACTGCAGGAGGTGCAGAGGGAGCTGTGTCTGTGTGTGTGTCTGTATGTCTGTGTGTCTGTGTTTGTGTGTGTCTGTGTGTGTCTGTGTTTGTCTGTCTGTGTGTGTGTGTCTGAGTGTGTGTGTCTCTTTGTGTGTGTCTGGGTGTGTGTGTCTCAGTGTCTGTGTCTTGGTGTGTTTCTGTGTGTGTGTGTCCCTGTGTGTGTCCCTACATTCTCTCCCTCCCCCTTCCCTCCATTCTCTCCTTCCCCCCTTCCCTCCATCCTCCCCTTCCTTCCATTCTCTCCCTTCCCTCCATTTTCTCCTTCCCCCCCTTCCCTCCATTCTCTCCTTACCCCCCTTGCCTCCATTGTCTCCACCCCCCTTCCCTCCATTCTCTCCTTCCCCCTTCTCTCCATTCTCTCCTTCCCCCTTCCCTCCATTATCTCCCTCCCCATTCCCTCCATTCTCTCCCTCCCCCTTCCCTCCATTCTCTCCTTCCCACCCTTCCCTCCATTCTGTCCATCCCCCCTTCCCACTATTCTCTCCCTCACCCCTTCCCTCAATTCTCTCCCTCCCCCTTCCCTCCATTCTCTCATTCCCTCCATTCTCTCCTCCCCCCCCTTTCCTCCATTCTCTCCCTCACCCCCATTCCCTCCTAAGCCATGCTGCCATGTTCTTTTTAGAGAGAAGAGGCTTTCTCCTGGTAACCCTTCCAAACAAACCCTACTTGTTCAGTCTTTTTTTAATTGTACTGTAATGAACTTTAACATTTAACATGCTAACGGAGGCCTGTAGAGTCTGAGCTGTAACTCTTGTTTTTTTTTTGCAATTTCTCTGAGCATTGCACGGTCTGACCTTGGGGTGAATTTGCTGGGACGTCCTCTCCTGGGAAGATTGGCAACTGTCTTGAATGTTTCCCACTTTTGAATAATCTTTCTCACTGTAGAATAATGGACTTTAAATTGTTTGGAAATGGCCTTATAACCCTTCCCATATTGATGGGCAGCAACAATTGCTTATCTAAGATCATTGCTGATGTCTTTCCTCCTTGGCATTGTGTTAACACACACATGAATGCTCCAGACCAGCAAACTGCTAAAACTTCAGCTTTTATAGAGGTGATCACACTTGCTGATGATCAATTAATCAAGGGCATTTGATTAGCAGCACCTGTCTGCTAGTTAGCATCATAATTCCTATGGAAGCAGTAAGGGTGTACTTAGTTTTTCACACATAGCTTCTCTATTTTGGCTTTATTTTTGTTAAATAAATCATGACACGGTGTAATATGTCATGTGTTGTTGTTCATCTGAGGTTGTATTTACCTAATTTTTAGACCTGCTAAGGAACAGATGATTGTTATTATGTCCTGATATGTAAAACCATGGAATTCAAAGAGGGTGTACTTTCTTTTTCACATGACTGTAGGTATCGTTTTTATTGGTGGAGTATTCGATACAAAGTAGCTGAGCGACAACATCTTTCGATGCACGAGAAATACCTATTCTTTTTAGGAAGCTTATACCTCTACTCTCAAAGGGGTGTCAACAGAAAGTGCCAACAGAAGTTCTTTATTATTTAATACCGCCACCTTACAGTATATGCTTATTTTTTTTAAGACTGAATCACCAAGGTGTTACCTGATAATCTTACAATAAACTTTACATACGATAAAATCTATACAGATGTAAATATGGTTATCATAAGCTAACATGGCTTCACAAATACATACAGTACAAAATGTATTCACACTTTTCCCAATGATAATCTGGATATAACAGATTAAACTGAGTTAACCTTTTCAGCGCCTTTATAATGCACCAGTCCCACCAGAGGCTCTATTGATGTACATGGTACATCATGCGGAAAAGCTGGTTTTCCAGGGCCTAATCAGGCAGACCGTTCCAACACTGAGATTGACCTCATTGTAACAGAAGCAGAGCCCCTTCCACTTTGGTTTCCGTCATCTGGCAGGGGAGGAAAGGTCGTGGTGGTCATGTGATTGATATCGAATTGTTCATCTGACCACAAATGCCAGTGGTCCGGTACATTCCTCCAGCGCTGAAAGGGTTAATGATTTGGATACAACAGGCTAAAACCGAGTTAATTCATGTCTGCCATAAGTGTGTTATGATATTCAACATCATAGCCACAAATATAAGCAATATAGAACTTGACTTGGGTGTCTGCAACTGATGTTAAGCAATGGGACATAAGTAGCTATACATATACTTATCTCCTTTAGTGCAGGGGAGCCTTAACCTACAAATGTCGCAAAAGTTATTTCTCCTGTTAGCACATTATAGTGGCATAAAAAGCCATACGTTCACAGCAGGAGCAATGAAGTCTGCTACATCTGTACTGTATGTATATTTCTGAACTCATCCTTCCATCATTGCCTATAAATGATATATTCTAATGAATTCAGCCTCTAAAAACATGTATTCAATATTAGGAAATGACGAACATCCTATTATTTTGCAGGTGTGATGTACTTCAGCCAGAATAATTTAGCACTTATCAAACAAGAAGAAAGGAAGTTTGCTGTTCTATATAAATGTGGCCTGCAGGTGTCTGTGAGTATGGGTGACGGTGCCATCTTGCAAGCAGTCGTCCGTCTGCCACAGACATTCCTTTACAAAACATTGGGTCTCTTGGGGTTATGGAGCAACAACAGAGCAGATGACTTTACACAATCAAATGGAAATGTTTTAGTCGCTAATGATGGCAACATTCCAACTGAAGAAAACCTTTATGATTTTGGTCTTACTTGTAAGTTTCTGAAATTGTGCACATAGTTTAAAAATGTAGAGGATTTGAACAATGTTTAGAATACAGCTGTGTATTCTACCCACAGTTTTGCCGTGCATAGCTGTCAGCTAATGGGATATCAAATCAGTGACTAGTCAACATGGAAATATATAATTACTTCAACATCACTTGGAATTAGTAGACAAGTGCACAATGTTTTGTAAATAACATGTTTTTATGCCAACTAGTGATTTGCATATTCACAAATCTCCCCCCCAAAAGCCTGCCAAGTGAATTGAGTAGGAAAGTTTTTTTTTAGAGGTACTGTAGCTGAAGAAGCCTGTTAGCTCTGATGTAAAATGCAATTTACTCCTACAACTGATGCGTGAGCTTTTTGCTAGTACATACGGCACTCATTAAATTAAATATTAGCAAAAGGGTAATTTAAAATATGTATCTCATTGTATCAAACGTGATAGTACTTTGCATGTATATCCCTTGCTTGTATCGGTGAATAATTTAAAGTGTGGTTATATGAAGCAATAGAAAGTTATGAAGGAGTTTCACAAGAAATATATTTTAAAGGCATGCGCCACATTTTGCAACTATTTGCTTTGTTCCACAAAGAGGTAACATAAATATAACATGTATATATGAGCCTTTTCTAGTAGCTCCGATTTGTGCCAAGCCGCTTCTAAAGTGCACTTTAGAAGCGAATGTGCATGTTTTGCTATTCTGTAAGCCCTTCTCACATGTCCAAACCGTGCGAACAATACTTTTTTTTTAAAGAGGTTTCATTCTGATAGTGAAAATCCGGGCGGAGAAAACAAACTCACTGTATTCTAGTAGTTCCGAAAAGTGAAAAAATCTAAATCACTTCCAAACAACTCACATTTTTTTCTTGCCATCTCAAGGCGGGTGGAGGTGGAGATGGGGAGATGGGGAGGAGGGGAGTGGGGAGTGAGAGGACGAGGACGAGAATGAATTCCTAACTTAATAACATATCCAGTTGTATATATGTCCCCTCAAACCTCCCTCCAAATAAATTAGGGAAAGTTGCCGGTGCTGAAAAAGGAACATACTGTACTTGAGTTACCCTGGGAAATATGCTAATGTATATACAAAGTATATTTAAATGAGTCACACATCCTAAAATATATCTAATCAGTCTAAGGGCCCTTGTGATGGAGGGGACACTAGTGTAAAACCCAACTGGATTAGAACTCCACAACCTCTGCTATTCAGGGCAGCAGCTCCAGCATTGCACTACAGATGCAGCGGCCGTTATTGAAACACTTCACGCGGTGGAGTACAGCAGCGCACACGAAAACGGCTCCGTGATTTGTTCGAATAACGGCCCCTGCAGCTGTAAAACAGGTGCTGGGAAACTCCACCGTCACACATCTCAGGTATCTCAGGTGTGCTCATTTTTATGCACAAGGAACATTGAACCGGCAACCAGAAAGTGGAAACGGTCTGTTTTTAAAGCAACAATACTACATTCCCCCCTCCCTTTTTTTCTTTTCTTATTTTTATATGTAAAGCATGTGATAATGCATAATTCTACGTTCTTACCTAAGACGTCAATTGTTTGGTGCTTCTGTTATAAATCTTTAAAAATCCTCCTCCACCGCCACACCAACACCCAAAGGCGCTATTTCAGGCTCTGGAGGCACCATCTTCAGGACATTCTGCTTCTAAAGCAAGTACAATCCGGCCGATTTGCATGTTAAAACGTGAGGTTTGTCACTTTTTATAGAAGCGGTTTAGAAGATGCGATTTGCAATAGAGAATAACGTTTTTTTCTCACATTTCATTGCGCTTCTTGTGAACATACCAAACCATGACACTAGAATAAGCCCAATAGTCTACCTAAGACTCTGTGTTTTTTTTTTTTTTTTTTTCAACTTATATTTTTTTATTGTTTTGTTCAGTACATAATATGCATACAGTAAAAAGGCTCGTAAGAACAAACATTATCAGCTTACTGCATGTGTCATTCAACTTTGTAATTGGGTAGAAGGTTTTGGACATACGGGGTAGACAGACAGACAGACAGGGGGGAGGACTCCGGCCAGCAGTCGGAGGGGAGAGACAGACAAAAGTAGGGGGAGAGAAAGAGAGGGAAGTGTGTTTTTTTTAAACAAAACATGATATACTCCTTTCTTAAATTTGGCACAGATACTAAGACTCAAGAAATGCGTCAAGACATGGAAATGTTTATGACACAGGTGTTGTATCTTACACAGTTGTAAAGTATCTAATCCTCAGATGTATTGTTCAGGAAATTGGCTTTAAACTCTGTTTTTATGGAAACCAAGTCACTTCAGATTTTAGAAAAAGGTCAATATATTCAGTCATTATAATTCATTAAGTGAAATTTGAATTTAGCATTGATTGATTATTCACAAAATCGGGTGCATTTGGGGTTCCCTACAAGTAGCAAAACCAATGGATACAAAACAAAATGTATTGAGATGTACTGTATTTATTTACATATGCCATGCATTTGTTCTTCACCAAAACTATTTTTTTTTAGGGATTGTGCCAACCCCTGAAAGTCTTTTTCTCTCAAAGCAAATGGTAGAAGTATGGAAAGCCTTCAAACCCACATTCACATCTATACTGATGACTTCACTACCCCAGTCCCTCATCCACGAGGCAAATGTAACCTGCTCAGGTTTCATGCAATGTATTCATGATATTCTGTTGACCAATAATGCAGCTCTGGGGTTGCAGACCAGAAAGGACCGCAATTACTTCAAACAGCTGGTCACTGTCTTTGGTAAGTGTTTCAGAAAAGAATGGGTAAGTTTCCTTGGGACCGTACTTTTCTGCCAAACACAGATTTGCTGTAATTGAATATACCTCCCTTGAAGAAAGCGCAAAAGCGAAATGGCCGCCGGGATTGCTCAGGATTCACTTTTTACAACAGCCTACTGAATTTGCGAGAGTCTCGTTGAACCACAGGACACACGGTTATCTTCCACACTCGAGCTGGTACCGCAAGTATTGCAGTGGATTATATGCATATAATTATTCACCTGCGTCTGCGAGCAGGAGACATTCCCCTTTGTTTACGATCTGGGGTTAGTGTATTTAGACATAAGTTAGTATATTTGGACTCTAGCACCTAACCAAATTTACACGTGGCTGTGCTACTACAAACTTGTATTCAACCATCACTATATGTGCGTACTATCAGTAACATAGTTACCAATTGCAGCGTGGTTGTGGGAGGGGGGAGTTGGATTATAAGCTCCATTCCTTCTAGTAGGCTCATATCCTATTTTTGTTGGGCCATTGAGGGGCTAGTGTATTAAGACTCCACTGAGCATACCGTAACACTAGCACTTCAACACTGATACACACATAGTGGTTGTGTTACTTTTCACTCATACTTGCTCACTTTAGTGTGTGTGTATTATTATTAATATAGTTACCAATTGTAGCGTAGTCGTGGAAGAGGGGAGTTAGTTTAGTAGGCTCACTTTTGTTGGGCTACCCAGCCCAGTCATCACCCCCTCCAGGGGTATTGGCTCTACTACTAAGTAGCGCTTCATATCTGAAGCCCACTGTACACCGGGGAGTTTTTTAATACCCTATCTTTTATTGTTACAATACTATTAAAATTGCTTTTATTAATATAGACATCATATCACTCATCATTAGTGGACGTTCTTAGTTTCCTGCTTCTAGTTACATCATTACTTACCATTCATTCTAGTGATAATGAGTGCTGTTATGTAGGGGGCTTTTACTGGACCACTGGCCCTGCTGGGTCCAGTGTATGCCAGTTCCTTTTTGTGCCTGTCTTGCCTTTACGCCTACTGCACCGTTCACTTTATTCACTGTTCATTATCATCAACAGGAGTGTCCCATTTGTTGTTTTGATTGAATATACTGTATAAAAAGCAATAACGGGTTCGTATTAAGGCATATGTGGTGCAAGTCTAAGGCAAAACATTATACATTATGCCAGGAGTATCAAGGGAAAAATACATTTAGTCATTTTTATGTACTTTAAAAAAGTCAATGCACATGATGTCCTTTTTTGGTGCATAATTGCACCACTTTTGCCTTGATTCACATGCCCTTAGGAATGCTTAGGTTTTATAGTAGGTTGTGTAAATATCACTCTTTGATAAAGCATTGATGAGCGTGAAATGCGTCGGACAGCCGTTGTACCTCTGTTTTAACCATGGGCCAGTAAGACATTGACATTTTTATCTCTGGAATCCACCGCTTTGATTTTCAGTAGTGCACAGTTTTTTTTCTCTTTTTATGTAAATGCCAACGTGCACATTTGATATTCGTCCTACCATATATTACCTCTTTTTATGGCCACTTTACGTCCTATTATTCCTTTCAAGTTGTAGAACGAGGACAGTAATCGCAGCTAATGATTATTTCTCAATGCTAATAAAGATCATTACTTTGCCTTCTATAAAATTGTATTTATGCCAAGACTTTTTCCAATGCACTTGCTGCATCTTCTCCGAATATCTTGTATTTCTATACATCTATTACTCTTTCACATGTCCCTCAAGTCATCCGCTATGTTCAGAACATCCTCCCTCGTCCAGTCATTTCTTTTGCTTCCTGACCTATGGCTCCATCTTTTTTTCCCTACTTCCTTATTTCTTACTCCAATTACCTATTCTTTCCAATTTCTCTACTATTTATTATACTGTGTTCGGTTGACCTTCCATGTTTCACTGCCTGTAATATTACTGTGTGCCTTTCTCACTTTGGTTGTACTGGGAGTGAGTAGGAGTAATTTGATTAAATCTGTGTCCCACTGCAACCCCCAGAGTTAATTATAATTGTGTTCCAATTAAATATCACAGTTGTTTTCTGAGAAAATGTTAACATGGATGTAGGTTATGTCTTGTTTATAGGATACTCGACAATCTCCATAAATAGGAGGTTCTCTTTCATAATTACCAGTGCTCCAGTTTCCCAGAGCAAATCTGCTGCTGTCCTTAATATGTGATCAGATATCCAGAACATGAAGACGGAAGTGGCCACTTCGGATATGTATCAAAATTGCTTTTAATCTGTCATAATCAATAAGATTTCTTCTTTTGCAATTTCTCCTTTTGGAGCACAGAAACATTATTTTGTTAGTACGTGCAAATAAGATCAGTATGCTTCGTGCAGCTCATTTCTGTGCACCAAAAAAACCCCAGAAATATTGACACTGCTGGTAAAGATTGAGAAATCTCAGGTTATTAAATAAGCGCACACAAGCCTAATTTAAGATGGGATGTCCCTGGTGCCAATTTTATACCAAAAAAGCCATTTGCAACACTTACTGTAGTACAAAGGCTCCTAACTGCTTATTAAGACTTTCCCTCAACTCTTCAGCCTCATTGCTAGCTGTTCAAATACACAAAGCTGATACTTTATCATGTTTTCACATTTTCCCTTTGAATTACACATGGTATTTTAGTACATTCTGCATGAAACACAGGATAAACCAGATCTACATACCTACTGTAGATGTACAGACATAATCAGCATGGTATCTTCACATTGCCAACATTATCTAGATCAATATGGCAATGTATGCTTTACCTCTACTTCCTCTCCTCAGAATGAAGCGTTATCAGTGTCTCTCCATAACTGGTGATTTTCTTTTGTTAATCAGGAAATGGTGCTCCGTGGCTGCTTGGCCCAGCAGTTCTTCAGATGAGAGTAAATATACCATTCAAGATTATCTTCAATGCAACTGACCCTAACAATGACACCATCATATATTCGCTTGCCAGGCCCATCCCACCAGGAGCTTCTATTACATTAAGTAAGTTACCTTTTGTGAAAACTAACAACTCCCCCCCCCATTATTTTCTAAAAAGTATCAAATCAGAACAGTTTCCATACCACAGAAATACAATAAATACGACAGGAAATGTATTTTTCCCCTCGCTGATATTTTTGGTTGGTGTACTCTAAACATATTGTATTTTTTAAATAATTTATACTGTATGTTACCACTACTAATTAAATGTGTGTTTTTTACATTTATTAAAATAGTCTAAAATAAAACAAACTTGCATGCACTGTTTTTATTTTTTCCTAGTTCTGGTTATTTATGGCTAGCCTGTTTAGCAAAGTAACACCTAAATTCTCACTTGTATGCCATTAACTTTATTCCGTTCAAATGAACAATTGTATATTTGTACACATTGTCTTAGATATACTGTCCGCCATTTTCAGTAACTAGAATCCATAGCTTCATACTGTCACATGAAGATAGATATAATAAATAAACTTAGATAATGGTTTAACGATGAAAACATTTTCTTCTTGAAGGATGTCACAAAATACATGTAATCCTCAAAACTTCTTCATTTCTTCATTTGAGCATGGATTAAATCATTATTATCACAAAAAAACCTACTGTACCAAGATTTTGAAAATTGTTGCCTTAAAAGGAGAACAGAGGGAAGCTAAGATAATAATTTTATTTTGGAAAAGGTGTTTGACCCAAAACTGTAGATATTGCTTGATTTGTCTTTTGTATTTTGGGTAATTATGTTTCTGATGTTGTGAAGAAATATTAACACACAGCCGTTAGTATACATACAGAAAATGGGACATTAAATCACTACTACGTCCTTTTTTGTCCTGGACCAACAGATGGTCTTTTTACATGGACTATACAGAATGTAAACCCAGTGAAGCTAATCGTACAAGTGAATGATCAACTCTCTGGCTCAGTTTTGGTCCCAATGTTGCAGGTTTGCAACTGTGCCAATGGTGGAACATGTGATTACAGCATTATTATTGAAAATTATCATGAAAGAAAATACCAGGTAAGAATGTCTCAAAAACTCTATAAACAGAAAGCTGTAAGGCTCTATGTCATTGCTGTATAACTAGAGGAAATTCTGGAGCTGAATGCGGTTCAGCTCCGGAGCCCCCTGCTTCAATACTATATTCTTCAAATTAAAACTGCGCGATCGCCTGTAAAAGCTGTGCAGGGAGATGCAGCTTCTCTCTGTGCAGCTCTTACATATTCCAGGAACAAAATGGAATGTTACGTTCATTTAGCTCGTTAAGCAAACACACAGTCGTGCGGTTTGGCATTTTTTTACCAAACGCTAAAAAATGTGCAATTTATCTTAGTGAATACTGTTTTTACACAAATTTCATAGCGTTCGGTAGGAGCATGCAAACATGTTCGGTAATGCAATCGAACTTTAGTGAATAGGCCCCTAAGAGGGACAATATTTATAGTTTGAGAAGCCATTACCTGTGTAATCTGCGCCTGGTAGAAGTAAAGTAGGAAAACTAACCTTAAATCGTGTGTTGCAGATTTTCCCCCATGACATATGAGTCTATATACATACATTTTATATGATCTCTCCATACAATAGCAGACTTGACAACTGAAGAATGATATATGCTTACATACTAGAGCAGAGAAAATGTTGCACACCATTGTGGGATCAGTTTTTCACAAGTGTGAATGATTGCATCCCAAAATGTACATTGGGGTAGTTTATATATTATAGCAAGCTAAGGTATTGGTATTAAACTAAGATCTGTCATGTTCCCCAAAAACATTATTATCCCAGTTAAAAGACAAAATACCCCATGTTTTCTTCAGTTCATTTTTCTTAATTTTTTCATAAGAGTAAACAAAATCTGCTTCTTTAATAGTAACTAAAACAACTGTATTGTCAGGTTGTGGGCTGTGCATGTCCCGATGGTTTCTCCGGAGCATTTTGTTTGAATTCTACAACACCATGCAAAGGTGAACCATGTTTCCCAGACGTGGCTTGCACAAATCAAATGAACTCAACTCATTTCCTGTGTGGTAAATGTCCACATGGAACTGTTCCCAGTGGTACAAATGGAGAGAAGTGCTTTTTAAATGGTAAGTCTATCAGAAGCTTTGGTACATTTACTAAGTGATACTGGAAATATCAGACATATATCAAAGTTTATTCTGTAAAATATGTAAAACTAGCTGAGAGACCCGGCGTTGCCCGGGATGTAATTTTGGGGGGGGCGTACGACAGGGTTAGGCTTCCCCCCCCATTGACAGCTAGGTGGGTGACTGAGTTGACTGAGTGTGTGGGTGACTGTGTGGGTGGGTGGGTGACACTTGACTGAGTGGGTGGGTGGGTTGGTGACTGAGTGGGTGACTTTGGGTCGGTGACTGGGTGGGTGACTTTGGGTCGGTTTGACTTTGGGTCGGTGGGTGGGTGACTTTGGGTCGGTGGGTGGGTGACTTTGGGTCGGTGGGTGGATGACTTTGGGTCGGTGGGTGGGTGGGTGACTTTGGGTTGGTGGGTGGGTGACTTTGGGTCGGTGGGTGGGTGGGTGACTTTGGGTCGGTTTGACTTTGGGTCGGTGGGTGGGTGACTTTGGGTCGGTGGGTGACTTTGGGTCGGTGGTTGGGTGGATGAGTTGGGTCGGTGGGTGGGTGAGTTGGCTCGGGGGGTGGATGACTTTGGGTCGGTGGGTGGGTGACTTTGTGTCGGTGGGTGGGTGACTTTGTGTCAGTGGGTGGGTGGGTGACTCTGGGTTGGTGGGTGACTTTGGGTGGGTGGGTGACTTTGGGTAGGTGGGTGGGTCGGTGACTGGGTGACATTTTCAGGGTCGGTGACTGGGTGGGTCAGTGACTGGGGTCGGTGACTGGGTGGGTCAGTGAGTGGGTAGGTGGGGTCGGTGAGTGGGTGGGTGGGGTCGGTGAGTGGGTGGGTGGGGTCAGTGGGTGGGTGGGTGGTTTTGGGTGAGACTGGGTGGGTGAGTGTGAGACTGAATGGGTGGGTGAGTGTGAGACTGAATGGGTGAGTGAGTGTGAGACTGAATGGGTGGGTGAGTGGGAGACTGAGTGGGAGACTGAGTGGGAGACTGAGTGGGAAACTGAGTGAGTGGGAGACTGACTGGGTGGGAGACTGACTGGGTGGGAGACTGACTGGGTGGGAGACTGACTGGGTGGGTGAGTGGGAGACTGACTGGGTGGGTGAGTGGGAGACTGACTGGGTGGGTGAGTGGGAGACTGACTGGGTGGGTGAGTGGGAGACTGACTGGGTGGGTGAGTGGGAGACTGACTGGGTGGGTGAGTGGGAGACTGACTGGGTGGGTGAGTGGGAGACTGACTGGGTGGGTGAGTGGGTGACTGACTGGGTGGGTGAGTGGGTGACTGACTGGGTGGGTGAGTGGGTGACTGACTGGGTGGGTGAGTGTGTGACTGACTGGGTGGGTGAGTGGGTGACTGACTGGGTGGGTGAGTGGGTGACTGACTGGGTGGGTGAGTGGGTGACTGACTGGGTGGGTGAGAGAGTGACTGACTGGGTGGGTGAGTGGGTGACTGACTGGGTGGGTGAGTGGGTGACTGACTGGGTGGGTGACTGGGTGACTGACTGGGTGGGTGACTGGGTGACTGACTGAATGGGTGACTGAATGGGTGGGTGACTGGGTGACTGACTGAATGGGTGACTGAATGGGTGGGTGACTGGGTGACTGACTGAATGGGTGACTGAATGGGTGGGTGACTGGGTGACTGACTGAATGGGTGACTGAATGGGTGGGTGACTGGGTGACTGACTGAATGGGTGACTGAATGGGTGGGTGACTGGGTGACTGACTGAATGGGTGACTGAATGGGTGGGTGACTGGGTGACTGACTGAATGGGTGACTGAATGGGTGGGTGACTGGGTGACTGACTGAATGGGTGACTGAATGGGTGGGTGACTGAGTGGGTGGGTGACTGAGTGGGTGGGTGACTGAGTGGGTGGGTGACTGAGGTTGGTGGGTGGGTGAGTGGGTGGGTGAGTGGGTGGGTGAGTGGGTGAGTGGGTGGGTGGGTGACTGGGTGGGTGACTGGGTGGGTGACTGGGTGAAAGTGGGTGGGTGTGTGGGTGGGTGGGTGGGTGACTGGGTGTGTGGGTGGGTGGGTGACTTGGGTGGGTGACCTTGACTTGACTGAGTGAGTGGGTGGGTGACTTGACTGAGTGAGTGGGTGGGTGACTAAGTGAGTTTTTGGGTGACTAAGTGAGTGGGTGGGTGGGTTACTGAGTGGGTGGGTGACTGAGTGGGTGGGTGGGTGACTGAGTGAGTGGGTGGGTGACTGGGTGAAAGTGACTGGGTGGGTGACTGAGTGGGTGGGTGGGTGACTGAGTGGGTGGGTGACTGAGTGGGTGACTGAGTGAGTGGGTGGGTGACTGGGTGGGTGGGTGACTGGGTGACAGTGCGTGGGTGGGAGACGGTGGGTGACTTACCTTGACCCCGTGGCATCTGGCTGGGGCAGGAGGTGAGTTCGGGAAGCTGGGGGGGGGGCAAGAGTGGCAGGAGACCCGCGCCGCGCTTCCCCTCCGTCCGGGAGCCGGCGCACGTGAGGGGGAGTCCCGCGCCGCGCTTCCCCTCCGTCCGGGAGCCGACGCACGTGAGGGGGAGTCCCGCGCTGCGCTTCCCCTCCGTCCGGGAGCCGACGCACGTGAGGGGGAGTCCCGCGCCGCGCTTCCCCTCTCCGGTAGCGGCGCACGTGAGGGGGAGTCCCGCACCGCGCTTCCCCTCTCCGGTAGCGGCGCACGTGAGGGGGAGTCCCGCGCCGCGCTTCCCCTCTCCGGTAGCGGCGCACTTGAGGGGGAGAGCAGGAGGCCCGGCCCGCGCTTCCCCTCTCCGGTAGCGGCGCACGTGAGGGGGAGAGCAAAAGGCCCGGGCCACGCTTCCCCTCTATGGTAGCGGCGCACATGAGGGGGAGAGCAGGAGGCCCGGGCCGCGCCACGAGGGGGGAGGAGCCTGGAGTTTGCTGCTGAGCAGGAGGGCCGCGGCGCACGGTGAGGGTGATGGTGCTGCTGGGGATGTTGCGGAGCGTGGGGATTTGGGTGAGGTGGGGGGAGAGAGTGAGGGGCACTGGGAGAGGAGGGGGGGGGGGTGTGTGTGTGGAAGGTGAGCTGCGGTCCAACTGACGGGGGAGAGTGAGGGGGGGGGGGGTGGTGTGTGTGTGTGTGTGTGTGTGTGTTTTTTTGCCCGTCACTCTGCCTCAGGCCAATGAGAGGTGCGGGGGCGGGCAGGCCAAGGGACCAATGAGATTGCCGCTAGGGACGCAGACATACAGTGCTTTCAGAAATATATAGTAGATAAAGTACGGAAGGTGTCTGAATATGATTGATTACATTGAATGATAACATAGCCCTTCAATGATTAGTAATATAATTTTTTTTAGTGCCTAACCTGATATGAAGAGTATACTGTAACCCCTAATCAATAAGCTGTGAAGACATTTTCCCTGTGTTGGAAAAGAGTTCACCTCCATTCAAATAAATGGGTCTAAAATATTCTCCAGCAAAGGAGAGTGACTTCACAGGATATTGTGAGGGACCTGTGAGAGTATAAAACATTACTGCCACCAATCCATGAACTCGACTATAAGAATTTGGCTCCAGTGAGGAAAAAGAAAAACATCAACCCTAGGTCACCATCGCTATTTGTGAGGCGACAACTGCCTTCCTTCTATTAAAGTTTGACCGCAGTGTATGGGGATGTAAGACTTGGCAGTCAAAGGGGAAACCCTGATCAATTAGGGCTTATAAAAAGGTATGGGGATTTAGCAAAGCTGAGGCGGTGAACCAAAGAAAAAACAGCAACACAATATAATGCCTAGTAATGTTTCATATACCAAAGTTATATCATTGTTAGTATTCATGTTTTCAATAGTTTGAGATAAGGATAATGCATGTTGGACCATTTTAACTAAGCGCTTCTATCCCATAAGACACCTCCATGTGAATGACACGTAGGGTACCTTCTGACACTGGGAAGTGTCTTATGACGTAGAACTGCTTATTAAATATTGAAGAAAAATATTTGGGGCAACTTAGTGACAATGGGATAAAAATAACCAAATGTAATCTTGAAAAATGCAATAGTTAAACCGTATCCCCCACCCCCTAAGCCTGATGAAGGGTCCTTACTGGACCAGAAACGGTGTACTCTCTGATGTTTCATTAATAAACAACATGCTGAATGATTCATGAGTAGAGCTCTGCTAAGTATTTTATTTCTAAACAAATATTTTTAAAGGGGGTTTCACTATTGCATTTTTCATGCTTATTAAATATGGCCATTTAAGCCATCACTAAATTACACCACTAATTTTCATTTGATTATTCTATAAAATTACTTAAAAAAGGCAGATTCAAAAGCAATACTCACCGCCTTAATGACAGTATGAACTAGTACCATACAAAGTAGTCACTGAAAACAAATATAGTAGTATTGGGGATAATAGATGGAAGGTCTGTGTTGGACATTTACTAATATTTTTAAATGTATTTGACTGTGATATTTGTACTTCTAGATTTCTGTCTGCCACCATATCCATTTCCATGCCATGAAAATGCTAATTGCATTAGCAGCAATAATGATTATACCTGCCATTGTAAACCGGGATTTACTGGCAATGGGAAAAATTGCTCAGGTATGAAAAAGCCTTGATTAAAACAATGTGTGCTAAAATGTTGATAGTAGGGCCCTGTAGCTGTTAGGGGAGTTAGGCATTAGCTTTAGCTTTCAATTAGGTATTTATTGTCAAAACATGCAGATAAAGCTTCTTCTGTGCATGGAGCTATAATTATAGATCACGGATAAGTCATTGCAAAGAGACTTTAAAGGAGAACCTATTAGAATATTTATTGCCCATAGGAATGTTAAATACCCAAACTGATGTAGCCGGGACCCCGTTTTCTGCTCCAATTGTGTTGTGGGGTGGGAGATGTGCACCTGGGGAACACTCCGATAATGGAGGTTCCGCGCAGAGGGAGCCGCCATGTTAGGTTGGCGCCAGCGCAGACTTGGTCCGGCCGGAGGTTGCACATGCGCAGTGCAGGAACAAAAGCCCGCGAAGGAGGAGAGCTAGGGGAGGAGGGGAGTTAGGGGACTAAGGGTCCCAGCAGCCCCCGCGTTTCCCCCGTGACGCGCCAGAACCAATCGGGTATGAGATGAGGGAGGAAAATGAAGTGGGGGGGCGCACGAGGAGTGAGAGCTAGCTGTCGGAGGAAGGAGAAGGAGCTCCGGTGTAGGGAGGCAGCTGCCCCTACCTAGGCCGCCTGCCCCAGGCCCAGTTAGACCTTGAGCCCCAGTAGCGTGCAGCGGAGATAGGGACTGGCCATAGTCAGGTTCCGGATCCCCTTACTGTGCTACGAATCAAACCAGGACAGTTCTAAATCCGCGGGAGGCCTGGGACCAGGCCCCGCTACTAAGTCGCAGCGTGTCTGGGTGGGATCGCCCCGGACACCTACAGGTGATGTCATCTACTCCCTCGCCGATCCTTTGCAGAACCGGGTACAGGAGTGCCCGGCAGGTAAACGTCAAGTGCACCAACGGTACCATTCTCACTCCAGGACACGGTGGCTGTGCAGTCACACACTTATACATCCACTGACTCATTTGGGGGGGGGTGGGGAACATATTCCAAGAGGGAACTGGACACGGGGTGGGATCACCCAGTGGAGGGAGAGGGAGAGTGAGCGTTCAAGGACGCTGGTAGTAGTGTCTCCTCTAGAGAGGGGCACCTGTGATTACGTTGCTGGTTGCTATAAGTAAAACATATTGGTTACAGTATATTGCTGGGCGTGTTCCTGCGAAGACCCACTTCCCCTAGGGCGGAAGCTATCGCAGGTGGAGGCGCTGCACCAAGTCATAAGTATTGTGAGCACCCCAGGCTCTCCGTGGCAGAGGCTTAGGCCCTGTGAGCCTACAGGTTATATAGCACATGGTAGTGGTCTGTGTTCAATAGGAAGCAGGGCTACATTTGGAGGAGCTGCTGAGATCTTAGACCTTGGGTGCCCCCCAAGGAAAAAAATAAATATATATATCGCCATGGCCCTTCCTTCGCGTCAAGAAATACGTGACTGGGCATGACAAATGCGCACGCCCACCCGCCGCGCAGTGGCGGTGACCCGAGTACCCATGGCCTTACCCTTAGAGACATTGCAAACGGCCTTACGACAACTACCGGGTTTTGCCAAAGCCCGCCTGGTAGACGTACTCATAGATCAAGATGCTAAGTGGAACACCTTGCTAGTAGATTGTCGGCGAGATCTAGTAGTCCTCGAGCCTACCGCCCCTCAATATCTGCCGCTTTCAAACTCTCCGTCCGGTGGCAATAGAGGGCAGGAAAAGAAAAGAAAAGAAAAAGAAAAAAGAAAAAGACAGAGCGGAGGATAATAGTAATGTCAAATTAACACACTGTACATTCTGTAGTTGAGAGGACAATTGTATATTAGCATAAGCATTCCCCAAAGTAAACTCATCTATATGATTTATAGAAAACATTGCAGATCCCAATCCACATTAAGTCCGTTGGGCTGTAGCGTATTTAATGTATGAATCCAATGCGCCTCTCGTTGATGTAAGAGCTTGGTTCTGTCACCTCCCCGAGGGGGTATGGCTATATGTTCAATTGCACAACATTGGAAATATTCTACAGAACCCAACGGACAGTTGTTAAAGTGTATTGGGACCGGATGTGTCATGTCTTTGTTTTTAATTAACCTTAAATGTTCCAAAATGCGGATTTTTAAGGCTCTACTTGTTAGCCCCACATATTGTTTTTTACATCCGCATTGTAACAAGTATACAACAAAGTTCGTCTGACATGACATAAACGCATCTCATGCTTCACTCCCCACAGAAGTCTAAAGCAGCCAGCAACCCTAAAACCCAAAGGGAGTGCTGAGAAGAAGGAAGAACCGCTGGATAAACCAGGCCCGGGGAGACCGAAATACACTGGCCGAACCTCGCCTCCGTATGACTGCCGTACCACATCCCGAGATATGTCCTGCTATAAATGCGGGAAAAAGGGACACATCTCCTATGATTGTCGGATGGGGGACTCTCGCCAACGGAGCCCGTCACCCAAGAAGTTCACGCCCCAGGCCATGATATGTGGTGTATACGCGACCAGCCCAGAAGCCCCTGTTTCCACCCAAAGTGGCGACGAACCCGAAGAGTAACCGCGTGGGGCCAGTAGCGCTGAACCGAGTACTAGTAGACGGTATCTACTCCTCTGCCCTGCTGGATACAGGATCCCAAGTAACCATCATATATCGAGGATTCTACGATCGACACCTCCAGAAGCGTCCTCTGAAATTGGCAGGGCATATCAAAGTAAGAGGGCTGAGCAATGACGACTACCCTATTGATGGCATAGTGACCGCTCAACACTGGGAAGTCGCATCCCATGAAGGTGGACGCCTTGGTGTGTCCGGAACCCAAAGAGACACCAAAGTATCCAATCATCCTGGGTACGAATGTGTACAAGCCGTCATCCGGGCCTATCTACACGAAACTAACTAACTGCCCATGTCCAGCCTACAGCTACAACTGGTCCAGGTGGATCCGGATATTCCCCTCCGGCCCCCGCGGAGGACCACGGACTGCTGTTCTGCAGCCGGGCAGGGCTGACCCGGCTCTTACCGGGAGAAACGCAGAGGGTACCCGCCTGGTGTGCATATGCGGAACGAGTAGGCGAGGAGCAGCTCTTTTCTCTCGAAAGCACGCCCGAAGAAGATGTCCGCCGAGGATATCGGCTAATACCGGAATTTCGGGATTGGCCGACCGCCATCCCCCGTCGAATTTATGTGATGGTCCAAAATCTTTCGGATTTAGCCCGTTAGCTCGGTGAATGAGGTCGTACAAGTAAAAGCTGCCCGAGTGGAAGATCACGGAGCACCGCTCGACTTCGACTTTGGCTCGTTCGGACTGTCGGATACCTGGAAGGAGCAGCTGCGAGTACAGCTGGAGGAGAGACGGCCAGTATTCTTTACCGGAGAGATGGATGTGGGGTGTAGCCGACACGCCCAACACACCATTCGGATGACTGATACCAAGCCCTTCAGGGAACGTTCCCGTCGGCTCGCCCCCAGGGACGTGGAAGATGTACGCGCAGCCCTCCATGAAATGGAAGAAGCCGGAATCGTTACAGAGTCACAAAGCCCTTACGCCTCGCCCATCATGGTAGTGCGAAAGAAGAATGGGACGGTGAGGTTATGTGTAGACTACCGAACCCTCAACAATCGAACAGTACCGGACCAGTACAATCTTCCCCGCATAGAAGAAATCCTGGACGCTGTACATGGAAGCATTCAAGGACGCTGGTAGTAGTGTCTCCTCTAGAGAGGGGCACCTGTGATTACGTTGCTGGTTGCTATAAGTAAAACATATTGGTTACGGTATATTGCTGTGCGTGTGTGTGTTCATGTACATAAGTTCCTGCGAAGACCCACTTCCCCTAGGGCGGAAGCTATCGCAGGTGGAGGCGCTGCACCAAGTCATAAGTATTGTGAGCACCCCAGGCTCTCCGTGGCAGAGGCTTAGGCCCTGTGAGCCTACAGGTTATATAGCACATGGTAGTGGTCTGTGTTCGATAGGAAGCAGGGCTACACTAATAATGATTGTGAACCATATTTCACTGAGCTCTGGGGAACCCCAGTGGCAGACAGAGCGTTTGAAACTCCCAAACAAAGTAATTGTTTGTGAGAACAATATGGCCACTGGGGTCATCCCCTCTCTTATGGTCAATAGGAAACTGCAACATTATAGAGAAGTGATGTTACGGAGTTCTGTTAAGTGACTCCTTGAGCATCTTGGCGTTTTAAATAAATGCTTTATTTTTCTCTGCAATGGCGCAGTTGCCACAGCCGTGAGGCCTGCAATGCATCTCCGGGGGACACAAGTGCTTTAAAGAGGCAATTCAAGTTGGTTTGTTTTTTTTACCCATCATTTAAAAAAAAAAAATATACGGGCTTAAAGCAGCAGGTCTACAGAGCTGAAACCCATTAATTTCAGCTCTGGGGACCCCATGCTTACGAGATACAGACCTCTGAAGGGGGTGCAGGTATCTTTTGCAACTTTCTGCAGTTTTCCGCTTTCTCGCACCATGGGCCAATAGAAATCCCCACCGGATGACGTCGCAGCTTGCTATTGGCCCGCAGGGCCCAGCAGCTTTGAAAAGCAGACATGACTTTCGGCATCCGCTACAGAGGTAAGTACCTCCGGAAGCAGGGAGTCCTCGAAGCTGAAATGAATGGGGTTCAGCTCTGGAGAACCCATGCTTCAATTCTGTATTAAAAATAATGGGGGGAAAAAACAAAACAAATGGCTTGGATTGCCTCTTCAAGTGATTAGTTTAAGGATTGCCAGTTTCTTACCAATGAATCCTGGTTGAAGTTTGACACACTCTTTCTCATCACATTCATGCTTTTGATTAGTCTTGCCATATACCCTTCCTTTGTTGGTGTGCAGCTAAACATGTGCTCCATCCTCTCCATGTAAGAATTGTGTTGTCCTTACACATCTAATAGACTTGTAGTGTTTATTACAGTATATTGTAAAATTATTGTAATCAGACTTTCTGTGCATCTTAGGGGGTTATTCCTTAAACTGCGATACTGCCTATCAGGGGACTATCGCATGGAAACTCCCAGTGAAGTCAGTTTATTGAATGTTAACTTTGGCATTTTTATGAATAACCCCCTCGAGTTTATGTGAGTGGGAGTCATAGGTAAGAAAGGTACCCTGAGTTTCTATACTGCCAGTCTCAGGGTCTGACCTACTCGGTAACATCCAGACACTCTCAGGCTCCTTGTACCATCAGGGACGCATAGGGACTACTTTGTAAAACAATGACCATCTTTATGTTAAAACAACTGTAACACCGCTATCGCCCCCCCCCCCCCCCCCCGGCTAAGGGAAAAATGGATCACACCAAAAGAAACAGTCCCAAGTGTGTATAAAAGATATTCAGCGGTTTACCTTACCCTCAGGGTGCTGAATGGTCTCTGCAGGGTCTTGGTGATGAGTGAATAAAATTAGAGGGCACCAGGAACTTTTGAGGAACTTTATTTAACAGGTAACTAAATGTGAACAGGACCGGTTTTCAGAATCTTTCAGATCCCTGCACTCCAAGTTCCTCACACCATGATGTTTGTAGCAGCTCATCTTCCTCTGGAAGCCTTTTGCTCTGCCTGAGACCAGAACCAGACACCTGCGTCCAGTAATTCTCTGCAGTCCCACCCAGGTCTCCTTCTAAGCCCTGCGGTTGGGAACCCCTCCCTGCTGTGGTACAATTTTCCTGAAAAACTGGTCTCTAAGGGCCCTCTAAACTCCTCCTGGGATCTGAGGACCAGAAGCCTTTGCAGCTTCTTATATACCCTTGGATGGATGTTACAACTCCTCCCCTGTTACTGGGCAGATTAAGGGTGGTCTTCACTTAGGCTGCGTCCATAGAAAATGGAGCCGTGCTGAGCCGCGCGGACGCTGAGGCTCGCCTGTTCAAGCGTGAGCGATTTCATGCACATGCAGGCGAGATGTAATGAGATAATATGTAACATACTAAGGCCTAACAGAGATTTAACCCCTTAACTCCCCTTAACTCCCCTTGGGGCCAGGACTCAGGTGCAGCAGTTTTCTCTGCAGCAACAATAACAGCAACCAGAGCAGAACTAATTAAACCCCTGTGCTGCTCCTTTTATATTCCTCCCATGGAGGGTTTATCCCCATCTTTTCTTACTACTCTGCTTAGCAACTTCATTTTACCCCCAAAATATTAATTACATTATTTTCTTTATGTAATGGGAAGTATAACTATAGTATCTGCAACTAACTAAGTTGTATCCACTTACAATCCTGTTGGGGGTTTATTAATCGTCACACCCCTCTCTCCTCCCCCATTTTCCCCATTCCTTAACTCTCTGTCTTAGTGTAACACATAAACAGGGCAGTTCATGTAATGTGTTTATTTGTTTGTTTTATTTTTATCTTGGTATATAGATATCAATGAGTGTGAGACGTTATCAACATGTCGAAATGCCAAGTACGAATGCATCAATACTCCTGGCTCGTTCATATGTGCCTGCCGGTACAAAAGCGCTGACGATTCATCATGTGGTAAGAAGGACTTACAAAGTGTATACATACTGTACATACATGTACATATATAAGTATATAAATGTATACACATGTGTACTGCACCGACACACTTTATTCGAGCAAATACCCGGTATGTACCTGGCAGATACCTGGAATGCGCCGCTCCTCACCTCTGACAAGCCCCGTTGCATTTGCCTTCCCAGCCTGGGTTCATGCCTGGCTGACGGGCGGCTGATCTGTTAAATGATAATGATTAGGATTTAATAGGCTGCAATGCTTCGCGTGTCTACCAGATGGCATAAATTCATGAATTGTAATGCAGTATATATATATGTACTGTGCAGTATTGCAGCCAGCGGGAATAAAATGCTTCAATCCCTGCCGGAAAATACCTCAATGCACTCGGGCAGAAAACAGTCATAAACCTCAATACACCCGGGTATACCCGAATTCGTGGGACTAGCCGAGCTCGAATAAAGTGTGTCGCCAGTGTATGTGTGTACATACATGTATACATATACACATATGACACGGTGTGCTCATTTGCATGTCATTTCCCAGAATCCCTTGCTGCAGTGGAAGGTGATAATGGTGCTAGGTGATAATGGTGAAAGGCAGGATTGCAGACCTATCTAAGACACGTGAATGTGTTCACAAGTGATATTTTTATTTGATATATACAGCTAAACCCCGTTATAACGCGGGTCTCGGGGTCCACCCCGAGACCACCGCGTTACTAACGGGGTCGCGAGAAAAAAAATGGCCGCCGCGCTTTAGCGCATATTCATCCCGCGGGACAGGAGATGGGAGCGGGCATGTCCCTCCGCTCCCCGCTTCCCCCTGTCACCGCGGGACAGCCCGCGGGGCAGGAGATGGGAGCGGGGATGTCCCTCCTGTCCCCGCTTCCCCCTGTCACCGCGGGACAGGCCGCGGGGCAGGAGATGGGAGCGGGGATGTCCCTCCTGTCCCCGCTTCCCCCTGTCACCGCGGGACAGGCCGCGGGGCAGGAGATGGGAGCGGGGATGTCCCTCCTGTCCCCGCTTCCCCCTGTCACCGCGGGA
The DNA here is from genome assembly GCF_040206685.1 of Ascaphus truei. Lineage (NCBI taxonomy): Eukaryota > Metazoa > Chordata > Amphibia > Anura > Ascaphidae > Ascaphus > Ascaphus truei. The sequence goes on along the minus strand of NC_134486.1, from coordinate 58,654,733 downwards.
CAGGCCGCGGGGCAGGAGATGGGAGCGGGGATGTCCCTCAGGTCGCCGCTTACCTCAGATCCCGCTGCCTGCATGGAGGTGGTAGCGGGGGGTTTCTTCTCCCCACCGCTGTCCCCGGTGCTCCTGCTGCCTGCGCGGGAGGAGGGGGGGGAGCGGGTGGTGGTGCTGGTCGCGGCCTTTCCTCTGCTCCGACCCCACCCCCCGTCTGTGTAGAGTGAGAGAGTGTGTGTGTGTATGTATATATGGGAGAGAAAGTGTGTGTGTGTATATGGGTGTGTGTATGTGGGTGTGAGTGTGTGTAAGTGTCTGTGAGTGTGTGTAAGTGTCTGAATGTGTGTGTAAGTGTGTGTAAGTGTGTGTGAGTGTCTGTGAGTGTCTGTGAGTGTGTGTGAGTGTCTGTAAGTGTGTGTGAGTGTGTGTGAGTGTCTGTAAGTGTGTGTGAGTGTGTGTGAGTGTCTGTAAGTGTGTGTGAGTGTGTGTGAGTGTCTAAGTGTGTGTAAGTGTGTGTGAGTGTGTGTGAGTGTGTGTGAGTGTCTGTAAGTGTGTGTGAGTGTGTGTGAGTGTCTGTAAGTGTGTGTGAGTGTGTGTGAGTGTCTGTAAGTGTGTGTGAGTGTCTGTGAGTGTGTGTAAGTGTGTGTGAGTGTCTGTAAGTGTGTGTGAGTGTGTGTGAGTGTGTGAGTGTGTGTGAGTGTGTGTGAGTGTGTGTGAGTGTCTGTGAGTGTCTGTAAGTGTGTGTGAGTGTGTGTGAGTGTCTGTGAGTGTCTAAGTGTGTCTAAGTGTGTGTAAGTGTGTGTGAGTGTCTGTAAGTGTGTGTGAGTGTGTGTGAGTGTCTGTAAGTGTGTGTGAGTGTGTGTGAGTGTCTGTAAGTGTGTGTGAGTGTGTGTGAGTGTCTGTGAGTGTGTGTAAGTGTGTGTGAGTGTCTGTAAGTGTGTGTGAGTGTGTGTGAGTGTCTGTAAGTGTGTGTGAGTGTGTGTGAGTGTGTGTGAGTGTGTGTGAGTGTCTGTGAGTGTCTAAGTGTGTCTAAGTGTGTGTAAGTGTGTGTAAGTGTGTGTGAGTGTGTGTGAGTGTCTGTAAGTGTGTGTGCAGTGTGCAGTGTGTGTGCAGTGTGTCAGTGTGTGCAGTGTCAGCAATGAGCAGTGTGTGTGCAGTGTGTGTGCAGTGTGTGTGCAGTGTGTGTGCAGTGTGTCCAATGAGCAGTGTGTGTGCAGTGTGCAGTGTGTGTGCAGTGTGTCCAATGAGCAGTGTGTGTGCAGTGTGTGTGCAGTGTGTCAGTGTGTGCAGTGTGAGCAATGAGCAGTGTGTGTGCAGTGTGTCAGTGTGTGCAGTGTGAGCAATGAGCAGTGTGTGTGCAGTGTGTGTGCAGTGTGTCAGTGTGTGCAGTGAGAGCAATGAGCAGTGTGTGTGCAGTGTGCAGTGTGTGTGCAGTGTGCAGTGCAGTGTGTGCAGTGTGTCAGTGTGAGCAATGTGCAGTGTGTGTGCAGTGTGTGTGTGCAGTGTGCAGTGTGTGTGCAGTGTGTGTGCAGTGTGTGTGCAGTGTGTCAGTGTGTGCAGTGTGAGCAATGAGCAGTGTGTGTGCAGTGTGCAGTATGTGTGCAGTGTGCAGTGTGTGTGCAGTGTGCAGTGTGTGTGCAGTGTGTCAGTGTGAGCAATGAGCAGTGTGTGTGCAGTGTGCAGTGTGCAGTGTGTGTGCAGTGTGGCAGTGTGAGCAATGAGCAGTGTGTGTGCAGTGAGTGTGTGCAGTGTGTGCAGTGTGCAAAAAAAAATGTGGCGGCGGAGGAGGAGACTGCAGCGCGGCTGGAGCCCAACCAGGCAGTGATTACAGAAGTTAAGCCCAACCACGGGTCAGTCCTAACTCCCATGTTAGGACCACTTGGGTGGGCTCCAGCCGCTCTGCTGTCTCCTCCGCTGCCGCTGAGGTGCTGTGTGTGTGTGTGTATGTATATGTATATATACAGCTAAACCCCGTTATAACGCGCCTCGTTATACCGCGATTCGGTTATAACGCGGTTTTCCCGTGGCTCCCGTTTTTTAAAAAAAGAAAAAAAAAAAAAAAAATTTTTAAAGATTTTTTTTTTACATTTTTTTTTTAAAAAAAAACAGGAGCCACGGGAAAACCGCGTTATAACCGAATCGCGGTATAACGAGGCGCGTTATAACAGGGTTTAGCTGTATATATACATATACATACACACACACACACAGCACCTCAGCGGCAGCGGAGGAGACAGCAGAGCGGCTGGAGCCCACCCAAGTGGTCCTAACATGGGAGTTAGGACTGACCCGTGGTTGGGCTTAACTTCTGTAATCACTGCCTGGTTGGGCTCCAGCCGCGCTGCAGTCTCCTCCTCCGCCGCCGAGCTGCTACAGCCTCTGACGCTGCCTCCGTCACCCGCACCACATGTAGGGACCGGGGGAGAGGGAGTCGGGGAGAAAGGAGGGAGAGGGTGAAAGAAGGAGTGTGAGGGAGGGAGAAGGAGAGAAGAGAGAGTGAGATAGGAGAGTAGGGTAAGAGAAGTAGGTGAGTGAGAAGGCGATTGAGAGTGGGAGAGAGGTGGAAGAATTAAAAGATAAGGAGGGAGAGTGAGTGAGAAAGTGATGCAGAGAGTGAGTGGGATAGGGGAGATGCAAGTGGGGAGATGCTGGGGAGGAGGGGAGCTTTGGTAAGCTTTGCGGGTCACAGACAATGGAGATTCTACATTAAACAAAAAAGAAACAAAGTTCCATTGATCAGTGCTTCCAAATCTTGAATACAAAATGACAGTCTGATAGCTGGTATCAGCTTTCTTGAAGAAAAGGACTATCAAGGCATCATGGAGTCTGGTTGTAGATGAAGAAATAATGCTCAGAATAAAGGGAAGGTGTAGATATAATGTCCAATGGTTGATAATGCAGATAATGACTGCTAAAAAACAGCACTTTCCGCTTCCCTTCCTAAGTGGAGCACCACCCTAGAGCTACTTTGACAAGGAGTCCAGGAATCTAGAAATCTTCCTCACACTGTGTACAAACCATTATATGGTAAGGAAGTAAATGTACTCACAACCTGATGCCGTCCATTCCAAATGCGTGCCTCACGCTGTTAGATAAATGCAGAGGATCCAGCAGAAGGAAAAACGGAGCACAGCAGCAAAAATCGAAGGGCTACAATACTCTGATGAAGCGCCGAAAAATGTTCGAAACGTGTTAGAATTTGCTTACTTCACTCATGCTATGCCATGTTGTCACTTGATCTTTTAATTGGTTTTAATTAGTCATAGTATCGCAGCGCTTCGATTTTTGCTGCTGTGCTCCGTTTTTCTTTCTACTGGATCCCCTAGACTCTACATTAGCCCGCGAAGCTTACCAAAGCTTGTCAACAGCCTTCCAAAATAATTGCTCACCCCTGATTTACACAATTTGGGGGCTGTAATCTAAAATGGCCATTCGCAGTGCTAGAGATAAACCTTACCGGACATGCACAAAATATGATACAGTATGGTCAAGTATTGAAAAAAATGTATTGCATTAAAAAATGCTTTATGCTAAATATACTTTATGAGATCAAACTGCTAATGTTCGTAAAAAACATATTTAACTGTTCATTTTGAGAACACATTTTCACTCTTATCGCTCTCAAAATAACTAGCAAAATAAGCCAGGGCCAGCTTTTCACGTTTTTGTGAGTTAAAATACAGGTATATGACCATTTCAAAATAGAGTTGACATTAAAAATATTATTAATTATGATTAATGTTTAAGCACTCTTCCTTCCCTTCCATTTCGTTTCTCTCTACTCTTATCATCCCCTTTGTCTTATTTTCTTGTTTGTGTGTCACTTCTCTCTTGAGTTCTCCCTTTCTACTGCATTAATACCACAAAAATAGTACTTGCAGAAACCTTGCGTTTGAAATCTCCCTGAAAAGGAGGCTGTACAGAAAAAGTTATTACACATAAAGAAAAGACACATGAGGTAGTGAGAATTGCACACTCTGCTGCAGTGATGAAGAAATCTCATGTTCATTCATTAAAAGGTATCACAAAAAACTACATCAAATCCACACTTCTCCAAGACCAATATAACAGCTACAGTAGCATGCTCCTGGTGAGTTTGTTCATTAAACGGTGATAGCTGTTTAGAATTGTTATGTAAAGAAATGTCAACAGTCACTGAACAATATAAGTGCGGCCTAGTGGAGGTAGAACTGTCTTAATAGACTGGTCATTCACAGGTGTTCAACAAAAACTGCCATGTAAGCTTACAAGGGCTGTGAGTGTTTCTATCCTTTAATAACTCAGTATATGAAAACATGAAAATTACTCTTTTGACAAAAGTTCATTTTGATCATATTGCTTAAGTCATTTTTTGCATTTGGTATTTGTAGCTTCTGACAGAACATTGTATCTTCTTTTACAGGAGAATCAACAAATCCACCAGGTATGATTGGAAAGAACCTGTGCTCACATGTTATTGTCATTAACAATTCAATTGATTGCACAATGTAGGTTTTTTACTTTATTCGCTAATGGTAAAATAAACACAATGGCACTGTAACTACAGTTTGAGAGCTAACAAGAGCCTCATTTGTGTCTTATCTGCCTGTGACAGAGTTGCAATTTATGGATCACTTTGAATTTACAGACGAGCTGTAAAATGCATTTCAAACTGTTTTTAAGCTGCACTTAAGGGTGGAGTTCCCCCAGTCAGAGAATCTTGAAAGTGCTCCCAATGTGAAGCAGAGAAACGTTTATTTTAACATTTTGTCCTAACTGCTTTTCATTTGATTTTTGTTTTGTTTGTTGCTGCCAGTCTATAGTAGACTGTTCCCATGGCATCCTCTGCTGTTTATTCTCATTTACTCCACCCCAGCAAAAGAAAGAGTGCCATGTTTGCTGAAGATGTTAAAGAATGTTATCAGATTAGCTACTTTCTCCTTAGCTTCTGTGAGAAGACTATCTGAAGGCCTGTAACATCGCAAAGTGCGAGGGGCTTGGCAGCCACGTTCATATCAGCTCAGGGCTAATTTTTAGGAACTAAATCGAAAAGTATAACAATCGGTCGGTATGGAAAAAACTAGAGATGGAAACCGACGCCTGATTCTGCCAAAATTGTATTATATGGTACAAATAAATAAAAAGAAATAAGCACAGGGAACTGCATTTTTCATTGTAAAGTAGAATAATATAAGAATAGAGATTTGAATATTCAGAACATAGTCCAAAAAATAAACACAATTGACAGGCAAAGTGGCAACTTTATTTACTTCATTGTCCATTGATTTAGGACCTAGATAAAATACCAAGAGAATGGAGATGGTTTCTCTCCCACCCAAGAGAAAATACCAGAGAAAAGTGATGGTTTCTCTCCCACCCAAGAGAAAATACCAAAGAAAGGTGACAGGCTTCTAATACGCAAAATTGGCAGGAATGGTTGTTCCAGGGAAGTTTGTACATCCAGTGAAGAGGAAGGAGCCTGTTCTTGTCCTCAGGTCTATAGGCTTTTGCCTACTAATGAGAATAGGGTCAGAATGATTGCAACATTAAAAAATATAGGAGATAGTAAATCCAATAGGAGTTATGGAATATGAGTGGATATGTAACAAGGGTTGCAGATGCTCCACCCGATGCTGTGTCAACGTGTCAATGTACTTTGCTCCATTTGTTGTCCCAATTTTCTCCACTTGCACCAATGAACATTTTTGGGGAGTGGTTATAGGAAGAGTTTCGGGAGGAGAGACTCAGCACAAGAGTTGTATCAAAAGTTGCACCTATAACTGGTAGATTTTCCTCTCTTTTTTGCACCAAATAAGTCCGCAGGTTTAGATGGCATTAGCCTCTGCTCCAAGGAGATCTGCCCCAACTGGCAGATTTCAAAGATTCATACGTATGTCATGGGCACAAATTGACGCAGCTGCTCTGTGTTTGCTCCCCCGTCGACTTTATACATAAAATGTTGAGAGGTGCGGCCCTCTCAGTAACTTACCTCATAATATTGACTATTTCGCTGCTGTACTTCAGTTAAGGACCCCAGAAAATGTACAATCCGAAGATACTTTAAAGGTAAAAAGTGTAGAGGGCTAGTTTCAAAGTTGATGAAATTGATCACTAAATATATGGTAAGTATTTTAATACACTAAAAAGCCACAAAAAAGAAGAAAAGTACATTATGTCATTCAGTCATTATAATGTGAAACATATTTTCTGTGATTATTTCCCTCGCTCCTATAGTATAGTCCATAATCGAGTAAATGTGAACCTTGTGAATTATTTCATTTATAGGCTGGAATATATTTAATTGCACTTTAAAGTGGCCGACATGGAATGCTTCTGGAGACCTTTCCAATCAAGCCAGTTCTACTTCTCACAAATATTCAAAGCAGTATGAAAAAGTAGTAAGTAATATTTAATTATGGGTTAACAGCAGTGTGTTTTATCTGTCACCTCCTATCGTGTGTTCTGGGTGAAGTTACTAGAACCCCCAAAGATTGGGGTAAAGGTCTTTGGTGGGCGAAGGAAAGGGAGTCTGACACAAAGGCATTTCTCAAAGTAGATTTCGTTTTATTTAAGCACAGGACACAGTAAGGGTGAATAGTGGGTCAATGTGATGAGGACTAGATAGGCGAATCTGCCCCAATCCGTTGCCCGGATTTTCTCGCATTTTAAACCCACAATCCGTTTCGTGGTGTAAAATCCTGAAACGGATTTGGTTGGTTTTATCCCGCGCTGATTCATCAAAAAACGCAATTCGATACAACCGTGGACGGATTTGTAGAATCCAAACCGCGGATTCAGCAATCAGTTCGTAGATTCTTAAGAATCCGCCAATGGATTGCTGAATCCGTGGATTGGATACTACAAATCCGTTGACGGGTTGCGGAATCCGCGGAGTGAATTGGTAATAGTAATAAAAAATCAGCAAAACACGAATCGCTCTCTTTGAGATTGGTCCGCTGAAATACGCAGACCAAAGGAACCGGCCGATCTGCTGCGATCCAAATTCGCCCCAAAAATGTGCCCATCTCTAATGAAGACAAGCACCCTGGTTTAGACACTGAATCTCTCTCTAAGCACTAGTATATATACTTAAAAAAGCATTGGCCCTACTGTATATAATTCTCATATCATGGTGCACATACTGTATGTATTTCCCCGCCCTGGCTTTATCTTCTGCATTCCTCTGGGATAACATGTATAAGGGGGGATTCTTCTTTCCTTTGTATCCAGTGTCTACAGCTAGTACCTAAATCATGTATTTGGCGTCTAAAGAGGAACAGTTGAGAGATAAGTTTTGCTTCTCTTGAATGAACTTCCATTCAGTCTTTCCTTCTTGACCTCTGCTATGCTCTAGCCTCATACTGCACATTAACCCCCTTTGTGCAAAAATACAAGCTCTGTTTTGGGGCTTCCAAAGTGCAAAGTCCAACAGTGGTTATTTATTAAGGTGCAATAGCACCGATCATGCACTACCACATGGAGTCTCCCATTCAAGTCTGTGGGAGTTTCCATGTGGTAATGCCCGATTGGCACTATCACACTTGAATAAATAACCCACTTTAACCTAGATCCACAAAGTTCTGTTAAGTTACTTAACGTGGCATCGACCTAAACTAACATCGCATTAACACTAGTGTTGTGTCTTCAAAGGACAATGACATAATGTCATCATCTTTTTCTCCTATAAAGAGCATAGCGTTAACTAGGACAGTTGTTAGCGATAAAGACATGGAAATGATATGCAAATTAGGCATTACTCTAACATTGCATGTCCCCGTAACTTTAAGTCGGGGAACATGACGTCCCATTTTTAGGTAACATCCCGTTATGAATGACTTAACAGAGCTTTGGAGATCTGTGTCTTTGAGTCTCAATATATTGCTGGGGTTATCATGGGCTGCCTGCCAACATATGGAAGCACAGTATAGACGTTACAAATAAGGATTCCTACAAAGTCCATTGTGCTAATTTAGTGAAATTAGAAGGCAATATGCTGAGGAAGTGCAACAATAAATTAAAACCCCGTTCAACAAAAACTCAACCACATCATTTGGTGTTTTAATATAAAGACTCATTTTGTTTATTTTCTCAAAACATTAGAAGCAACCTACATTTATAAATCTTCAATATATTTTCAAAACAAGTGGATCACAATAGTATTAGCTTCCTCCCATATTTAGAGTGATGTTTTCACTTAGCTAACAGTTCAGCTCCGTAAGCTACTTTTCTGGCTAGAAAACAGCACATTGGCATGTTTTTATTTACACAGTAGGGCAGGTAGATCCCTTCTACCCATGCCAGAGACCCTCCCCATAAAATAAACAATTACCAAACCTATGCAGCCTAGTGTCCCTGGCTATAGCCTTTCCACTGGCCTCAACACTATAAGTCCTGATAGGAACAGGCAGTGTTGGAGTTAAACTCCTGCACAGGGCCTAGCCTGCAGTTGCAGCCTCGATAGCTACATTGTTGTCATATCCAGGGGCAGGCCTACCGGCATTTTGGAGTGTCAAACCTGGGGAAGGTACTGACTGGGTCATATGCAGATGGTGTGATGCCTGTCAGTACCTGGACCTGCCGTTATGGGGCAAGGTTACATGCCCCTCCCTCGGATATAAAAGTTGGCACTCCAACAAATGGTGGCATTTTGTGTCTTCCCTCTGTGGAGTGATTCCCCTTGCCCCATTAGGGGGTGAGGGAGCTGAGGAGGGACTCTGGGCCTCAAGCCCTTGGGGTCTGCTTCAGGGAATTTGGAAGATGAATAAAGATCTGTTGTGCCATCAAGAGTCTTAGTGTCTTGCTGGAGAGGGTGTGTGCCTGCGAGGAACAATCCTGCCTCTCCTGTTGCTGCTCCCATATACCACTAGCGGAGCCCTCAGACCTCCTGGAAGACCACAGGTGAGCTAACAGCACCAGAGCATACCCTGTAGATACCGGATCTCCCACGGGGGTAACAGGGACAGGTGCTACACCCATAAAATAACTCTGAAAAAAAATAACAATAAAAAAATCTCTCTTTCTTTCTCTCTCTTGTTCCCTGCCCTAGGGAAGTAGAAAGGCAGGCAGGGAACAAGAGAGCGAAAGAAAGAGAGATTTTTTTATTGTTATTTTTTTTCAGAGTTGTTTTATGGGTGTAGCACCTGTCCCTGTTACCTCCATGGGAGATCCGGTATCTACAGGGTATGCTCTGGTGCTGTTAGCTCACCTGTGGTCTACCAGGAGGTCTGAGGGCTCCGCTAGTGGTATATGGGAGCAGCAACAGGAGAGGCAGGATTGTTCCTCACAGGCACACACCCTCTCCAGCAAGACACTGAGACTCTTGATGGTACAACAGTTCTTTATTCATCTTCCAAATTCCCTGAAGCAGACCCCAAGGGCTTGAGGCCCAGAGTCCCTCCTCAGGACCCTGCAAGGCATCTCCTCCATGCTCCCTTTCTCTCCAAGTCTGACACAGTCATGGAATGGAGATGCAGGCAAGTTTACGGACTAAGGGCCATCTTTTATCTATTGCAATGCGGCCACACAGGCTGTTTTTGGAAGAAAATCTCCTTTGCAATCAGCATTGATTTTAGGCACAAACGGCAGCATCACAGACTTTTAATAAAAGTCCAGAGGGAGCGATTTTCCCGCTTAATATAGTAAAATAATAAACTTTGGAAAAGTTGGGCTGTTTCACTAGAACTTTTGATGTCAAAAAGTTCAAGCAAAATGTGACATTTTTTGAAATGTTTGATTTGAACACACATGAATCGAATCTTGCCAAGTTTGCACATCCCCAGTGGGGAGCTAAAACCAATAGGTGGTCCCTACTAATCCAGATTCATGTGTTACGTGCGGTAAACTCACCAAATACAAAAAGGTTAGGTGTGACCAAAAAAAAGCTAAAAGCAAAAAAACACAAGATCACTAAAACCCAATATTTTTATTAACCTACAGTGTACATATTACTTATATCCTGCTGTCTAAATGCCTGCAAATCTTTAAACATCTCAAACATTTCATTTAAATTGCGGCTTTACCACCCCATATATCCACCCCTCATACATGGTTGTTCTGTAATATGTTGTTATTGTAGTTGCAGAAAAGGCATAGTATATATTACTCCAAACTTTACTGCACACCGATAACCCCTCCTGTTTTCTCTCTGTTTTATAACCTGTGATCCAATGTTTTATTATTTTTATATACTGTATTGAAGCATGGGTCTCCAGAGGTAACCCCCGTTAATTTAAACTCCAGGGACCCCTAATTCTGGATATACAGACTTCTGTATGGGGTGCTGGTAGCTGCTCGTCTGCTGCAGCACCAATCTCCTCTGCTTGACCGACGAAGCAATGCAAACAACAAAAGTAGTTCACAAATGTATGGGTGCCAGAATTGCAATAATATTGTTCGTCTTTTTAGAAGAGCTGGATTAGAGGAGGCAGGAAAATCCCTAAATGTATTAAAGAAAATGCAGCGATAACAATAAAATAGAAAAAAAAATGAAATTTTCGACATTTCTTCAGTAAATATGGTGCTATTTTTAACCAGCGCCACATGTGCAGTAGTAGAGCTTTGATAAATGACTTCTGAAATGGAAAACATGACTAGGAAAACAAGATCTATAGAGTATGAAAGTGCAGGAAAAAAGCCAAAGTGGATCAAACTCAGAAGGAAAAAAGCACTCACAATTGTCCAGCAAACTGCAGGGGTGCACAAGTGTCCTGTGTAGGGCGTAGTCCAAGAGGAAATGCACAGTTGGCATCATGGACCATGGGGGTATATTATTAAATAAAGCATCTATATTCTGATTCTATTCAGATAAAAGTCCATGGGTAGAACTCAAACGTAGATGCTTTAATAAATAAATCAATTCCAATGTTCCACATCAATACCAACTGGCATTTCTTCTTGAGAAAAAAGAAAGAAAAGGAATACAGCTACAGAAGTAGAAGACTGATACAAAGATTGATGCAAAGACTGACACCATACCCACCCACACATATACATATACTGTACATACATACATATACATACATACCCACATACATACATACATACATACATACACACTACAGTATAGTTAGTCTTAATCTCATCTGATATTGTCTATTTTCTATTCTCTTTTACCAAATAGCTGCACAGTATTTTATCACTTGGGTTTCAAAACAAGTTCTACAATCTACAGTTTAAGGACTCTTACAGCGGCGGATCATTTTCTGAATATAGAATAAATGTTTCCAGTGATACACCCCATTGGTATGTAAAAGATTACCTAGTCCGAGTCCACAACTACTATCAATTCAACACAACTTCAGTCGAAGGTACAGTATGTCCACATCTGTTATTCTGTATTAACCATCACATGGCAACAAAGTCACATTTTATCTCATCTGCTCTGTCAAACTCAATAAGCAAAATAATTATACAGTCATAGACGTAAAATTAAAGTGCCTGATTTTTCCGTTTGAAATTCTCTGGCACTTCTGGTGCAAAAACAAAATTATTCATTCAGTTGTGGGTTTTATTCAAATTTACATAGCGCATTGAGTTAAAACTCAAAGATTTATTTACCATTATGGTACACTAAATAAGCCTCTCAATCTTGCAGGATTTCCCCATTTGCTTTGCCTTTATAAACCGCATGTTCTGTTTTTATGAGCCTCCTTTTACTGCTAACACACTGCTTTTTTACTTGGGCTTCTATAGCCAGATTGAATAATTGCAGTCAATTAATTTGCTGCTTGAATTTCGCAACATTTGGCGTGGAAAATCAGGGAATTGATTCAAAAGGGCTAAGGGCATTTTTTTTAAATGCAAAAAGTTTATTATAAAAGAAATGATATTTGAGTTGTATTTACTAAACACTTCTGTAGTTTACAAACATCATTAATATACTTCCTCACAGACAGCAGAATAATTGACATGGATTCCTTAGTATTTAAATGTCATTACTTCTTATTCATTACTCATAAATGTATGACAAAAAAATCCCCTATTCCTGGAAAATACAGTAGGTGCAATAACAAGATTAGAACTGTGCTACTTCAGGCTTACTGATTTCCTGAGAAATAGTCAATATCCTTATTCTATTGTATGTGTGTTTTGAGCAGTTTAACATATTTCTCAGTATTTATACTTTGTGACCAAACTGAATGATGCAGAGATTTCAAGAAGTTAAATAATGGTAACATTTAAGCAGCAAAACATGTACTGTAGCACCACACAATTTATTTTTTAAAGTACCGGTTTGAAACAGGGTGTCTCCAGAGCTGACCTGTGTTAGTTTATGCTTCGGGGACCCTCTGTTCCCTAGATACTTACCTCCGTAGTGGGTGCCGGAATCTCTGTGGAGTTTAAATGTCCAAGTAACACTAAACAATAGGAAGCCGCAAGGGATGACGTCACAGCTTCCTATTGGCCCACATGACGCGGGACATTTAAGCCACTATTTTGTTAGGCTCCAAGCTCCCTGGCTGCAGATACTGGCACCCCTACGGAGCGAAGTATCTTTAGAAGCAGGGGGTCCCCGCAGCTGAAATGAACACAGTTCCCCCCTGCTTCAATCCTGCAATAATATAAAATATACTAACATGCGCAGAGCTACATGTTTTGCTGCTTTAAGGAATAGTTCCAGTGTTGGAAGAGGTAAAATATATTTGTATTAAATTGTTTTGTAGATATCAATGAATGTCTTGCCGAGGAGCATAACTGCAGTAAGACAGCACTCTGTGAGAATACATACGGTGGATACAAATGTGTCTGTAATTCAAGTATGCAGCTGGAAGCCAACACCTGCATCTCAGGTAAGGACATTGTTTTTCTAAGAATCATTAAAGCTGCAGTTCAGTCAATATCCTGCATGTGTGTTTTTTTTTAATAAATCAGTTCTGTAGTAAGAAAAAATACTTTTAGCATTTTCTGTTTTTAAAAAAACAACTTTGAAAGACCAATTTTCTTGTATTCTATTTTAACAGCCATTTGCTAAGGCACTGCCCCTTCATGTCCTGTCACAAGCCCTGGCACACCCCTTTGTCAGCCCTGCCCTCCCTCTAGCACATGTCAGTGCAGGAGTGCTCATGAATATTCATGAGCTTCCACTGACAGACAGAAGCAGAAAAAAACAGATCCCTTCACTAATGATGTCACCAAATTTCGCCGATCAATACATGGAGAACGAATTGACCTGCAGCTATATAGTTCTTTAGGTAATTAGAGATTGCACACATGAAACTATTGAAGTAAAAAAAAAAAAAAAAAAAAAAAAAAAGACTGAACTGCAGCTTTAATTCCTTCATGCACTTTAGTATGTTATAAAGGAGAGGTAATAAAACAGGATATGTAGGAAACATGCCTTGCAGCCCCCTTGGGTTCCTGGTTTTAAATACATCTGAATACAAGAAGGACTAACACATTTTACAGTACCCCCCCAGTACTCTTCAATTATCACAAGGAATTTGTCATTTGCCAACTGCAGCCCGTAGACACCATTTGATTTACATTGTTAAAGTCGTTTTACAAACTTGATAGTGTTGCATGTACCCTGTACTGTATAACCAAACTGTTGCACTAGATGAGCATTACTCAGACAGAGCATCTATAACCTACTGCACTCCAAACTACTTCAATACCTGGTTTATTATTAAGTTAATTGAGGGCTTCACTCTTTTGAACAATTATACTAACCATGATCTTTGCACTCTTTTCCAGTATGTAGGAGCAGCTATTTATCTTAGCTATTTATTACACCAGAATTAATACCTTATCCTGCGAGGAACAGCCATTAACCCACATTTCTGTCATCATAACAACAATAATATATATATATAAAAATATATATATAAAAAAAAGAGTATAACAGAAAAGACTCCTCCAATATGGGGCACAGGGGAAGGATTACAAAAACACTACAGGCAGTCCTCGGTTATCCGACGCAATGCGTTACTCAAAATGGCGTCGGATAGCGAAACGTTGTAAAGCGAAACCCGTTTTCCCATAGGAACACTGTTTAAATGAAACGTTCCGTTCCTGAAGGCATTTTTAATGCTAAAATACACAAAATATTTTACTCAAACAATAAGATTATGCTGCACACACATACATTATGATGTAAAGATTCTATTTATTGAATCCAGAACTGTATAATAAAACTGTTAGACATGTTTAAAGGCATAAATATACCACAAAACCTTCACACAGACTGATCTGGATGATTTCCCTGACTGCAGCTTTCTGATTGACATAATGTTGCAACTTTGCAAAGCGTCGTAAGAGCGTCGGATAAGCCATTTTGGCGTCGTAAAACCGGCCATAGGGATGCATTGGACAGCGTCGGATAAGCCATTCGTCGTAAAGCGAAGCGTCGTAAAACGAGGACTTACTGTATTCGTTTATTACAACCCCATCATCTTAAAATGCATATACAATACAAGTATCACAATATGAACAGTTAAATAATACTGAGTTAAGTTATGGTGAGTAAAAAAAGTGACAAAAACCCTCCACAGCAAAGCAAATATGCAAATGTAAATACAACTGTATGCTCATCTGCATGTCTTAGGCAGGTCTGCAACCCCGCCTTTCCCCATTATCACCCAGCACACAGCACTTCCACTGCAACAAGGGATTCTGGGAAATGACATGCAAATGAGCACACAGTGCCACTTTTTGCTTCAAAAACCATTTTTAACATGGTTCCCTATAGGCTTAAGCTTGCTGCATGGTCACAGCTTTGAGCACCATAACTTAACTCAGTATTATGGTTGGCCCATCCTTTAGCTTCTTTGCATACCCAGTTAATCAACCCCACACTGATGAGACCCATTAAGGTCGATACAGCTGTCTGTGGGTGGTTTTCTGGGTATGCACCTTAACCCTGGCTGTGCTCAAAGCTGTGACCATGCAGCAAGCTTAAGCCTATAGGGTACCATGTTAAAAATGGTTTTTGAAGCAAAAAGTGGCACTGTGTGCTCATTTGCATGTCATTTCCCAGAATCCCTTGCTGCAGTGGAAGTGCTGTGTGCTGGGTGATAATGGGGAAAGGCGGGGTTGCAGACCTGCCTAAGACATGCAGATGAGCATACAGTTGTATTTACATTTGCATATTTGCTTTGCTGTGGAGGGTTTTTGTCACTTTTTTTACTCACCATAACTTAACTATATATATATATATATATATATATATATATATATATATATATATATATATATATATATATACAGTGTTTGACAAACCTATACATTTGCTTGCCCCGGGCGAGTGGATTTAACATCGTGGCGAGCTCATATAGGCCCAAGCAGCACACGTTTGGTACTAGGTGGCGAGTAGATTTTTTTGTTCGGCGAGTAGATTTTTTGATGATTTGTCGACCACTGTATATATATATATATATATATATATATATATATATATATATATATACTGTATATATATACTGTATATATATATATAATATATATATATATATATATATATATATATATATAAAATATATATATATATATATATATATATATATATATATATATTAGTGGACACAAGATATATAAATAAAAGTGTAAAGTCAAATAAAGGGTCCAATGTAACTATGAACATGCGAGTAAATCCTGAAATGTCTGTGTCTCGTGATAATTAGTCACTATCAATCAAAATATAAAGTCAGTGGTAAAAAGTGTTCTAGTCAGATCTCCTACATTTGCATCTACAACTCATGCCTCAACTCAGTGGCATCCACATATTGTATTCATGCATCTCCACCCAACGAGGCTTGGGTGGAGGGGGTACCCTTATATATTTAATAGCTCAAGATGAAGACTTTCTTAAAAATTACATTTTCACGAAGTTGTCATGCAAGTTGAATGGTATATGCCAATGTAGTAAATTAATTTGCTGACATCTGTTTGTTTTGCCTAAAATTAATGTAGAATAACCTGTGGTAATTACATTTCATATCTTTTATGACTAGTTAACAGATCAGAAGTTGAGTTGGTGACAGAATATTTTAGAGATTCCACTGAACGGAACAAGCTGATAGTGGGGTTGGTTCTTGGATTTGCCATACCCCTTTTACTGTTACTTCTACTTTTCATTTGTTTCCACTGTGCGAAAAAGAAAACAGGAAAGACAAAGTAAGTAATCATTCACAAATTCTATAATCAATAGTTAAATATACACCACAAACATCTCTAAACTCTTAAAGTGTAATTTATGTGAATCGTGTTTGATAGATAAATACCAGATGTTAAAACTCAAGTCATGGAAACACATTAAATGACAGAAGAGCCTATAATACACACATCTATCATAGAGCGGGTGAGATCAGATGAAATGAATCTGAAACTTCCTGACCCTCTGTGGTTCCTTTTCTTTCCAAATCTAAATCGAATATGAGGTAAAACCACAAGGTAAAATAATCCTCTACAGGACAAAGGGGTGGGAGGAAGGGGGATTGGGATAAAAAGACAGACATTTTGTAGCTAACTTGGTAGAAGCAATACAGTAATAGAATGAACAAAATGTATATTTATTCGTACAATATTTTACCAGAAGAAAATACATTGGGAATCCAATGTAAAATCCCTGCGTTAACTATAACAGAGCTCTGTAGGTACGCGTTGTTACAAGGAACACCTCTTTTGCATATCGCTAGCATTAACATCCGTCAAACTAACACAAGGGTCAGTAACGGCTGAAAACAGCACTTAGCACTGCATTAGTGAGCTTTAAGGATACCTGTTGGCACTTTGTGAGGCGTTAGCTTATGTTATATTGAGTTAACTCCTTGTTAAGTCAATAACGGCGCTTTTGTTGATCTGGGCTATGAGAATTACTTCTCCTTTTCAAGGATGTCCTGGAAATAGAATATTAACCGTTCCCAATATGTTTAATACATACAACATCAAAAGACTTCAAAGATCTGGAACAGCTGCTGGTTTTGAGAGATTGGTAAATTGTTCTAGAGCTGAGGTGCTGGGTAGAAAAGGAAGAGCAATGTGTTTCTTATTTTGAGCCTTAGAACAATAATCAGGCTTCTGGAGGGTGATCTTAGGTTAACTTGTCCAAAACGTATTTAAAAGTTAGACGGGAAAAATGTATCTTGCGTTTGGGTTTTAGGATTTAGGACAATTACTAAGGAACTTAGTAAGTAGAGTCTGTTATTAAAGCAAAAAGTCCAACTAGAATAACACTCACTTCAAATACATCTGTATCAACTTATTCAACAAAGTTAGTACAATAATACAATAGTAAGATATATAAATATGGGGCCAATTCATTATACTCCAATTTTGGCAATGCACAATAGCCCGAAAGCAGTATGTATGTATGTATATCTTTATTTATATAGTGCCCAAGTATAACTGAGCACTTTACAGAAGAGACAATACAACATAGGGAGTTCAATATACCACACGTTCAATTCCCGGTGTTGGCTCCTTGTCACCTCGGGCAAGTCACTTTATCTCCCTGTGCCTCAGGCACCAAAAACATAGATTGTAAGCTCTACGGAACAGGGACTGTGTCTGCAAAATGTCTCTGTTAAGCGCTACGAAAAAAAATAGCAGCGCTATACAAGAACAAACTATTATGATAATACATGCAAAAAACAAAATCAGATAATAGGAAACTAAATTCCTGCCCTGGCTAGATAACAATCTAAGTGGTATGTTGGAAGATTTACAGAGACAGCAGATGAGAGAGTACTGTAATTGCAGGGCTTGGCTACAAAGGTTGTTAGGAATGACGATGGCAGGTCTGGGACAGTAGTCATGAATCTAGGCTATTGAAATTCTCAATTTAAAAGATGTTTTAACGTTTCACAGGTGTGTGAGAGGTAAAACGTTTAAGGCTGGAGAGAGCAGTAGAGGTGGAAGGGTGGAGCAGAGTGCAGGAGATGGGCAGGGACATAAGAGAGATCAAAGCTGATATGTAGGAAGGAGCAGATGAGTGGAGAGCCTTGCAGGTAATTAATATAACGTTGTAAGTGATCCGAAACTTAATGGGAACCAGGAGAGGGATTTAAGGAGGAGATGAGCAGAGACTGTTTTGGGAGAAAAAGAAATTATTCTAGCAGTAGAAGTTTAGATAGACTATAAAGGAGAAAGTTGTAAGGCAGGGAGGCCAGTTAGCAATCTGTTACAATAATCCAGACAGGAGAGGATAAGGGCATACATTCAAGTTTTAGCAGTAGATTGACAGAGGAAAGGGCGGGACTTTGGCAATGTTATGGAGGACGAAGCGACAAATTATGCCATATTGTGAATGTGAATGGAGACAGAAAGGGAGGAGTCAAATGTCACTCCGAGGCAACATACTTTGGCGACAGGATAGATGGTAGCACCATATGATGGAAAAAGGGAATTGTAAGAGACGTGTGCAGAATGGAAAACGATTTGGGTGAAATGATATTTTGGCTTTATTGAGCCTGTTCCTTTATCCAGGCAAAACGTACAAAAACAACAAAATAACAAATCTCCCCTTTGTAAGGGCCAACAGCTCTTCGGTTGATGCTAGCACTCCTCTACGGTCATCGGCACTGATATATTCTCATGATGACTGCCAATGCTGGAATTGTGCCAATTACTACAAGCTCCTGGCTTCTTGCGCAGTTTATACATTATTACCATGCTAGTCCATGCATAATCATTTCCGATACCACACCGATGATCGGTATATGATTTAGGACTAACTAGTTTGTACATGTTACCTTACTAGCCCTATGCAGTCAAGAATTACAACGTGGACATCGGCGCTGATATATACTTCACGATCAGCATTGATGCAGGAGTAGGACACTTATTAGGGCCTAATTGGATTTTACCTTGATCCAGATTGTTACATCATACTGCACGAACAGTGAATGTTAGAGCACCGCGATCGACAGTGAGCACTCCATATCACCCGCCAAGGGAAAGCAATAGTCTATTACCACGATATTCAATCGTTCCTGAGGCTTATTGGTGGTGGTTTGGGTGTTCTCCATGTCTGCAGTTACAGCTCTCCGGTTCATGCCGGCACTCTTCCATGGTCATCGGCACTGATATTTGCAATATTTGCTCTCCTTTCTTAATATCATTCCATGGACATCGGCGCCGATATATCAATGACGATCAGCATCGATGCAGAAGTACGGTACCAATTAGGACCTAAATGGATCCTGACCTGAGTCCAAGTTGCTCATATAGACAGCGCGCACACTGCATGTGACTATACCGCAAACTGCACGTAGCACTCCATATGACTCACCTAGGCAAAGCATTAGTCTGTTGCCACGATTCATTATCGTTCCTTAGGTTATAGGGGGGGATGTCTGGGTGTTCCCCGTGTCTGTAGCTACAATTGTGCAACCTGAATCACCTACTGTAGAGTGCCTATATCTAAGAATCCCAACCGCATGTGGAACATATCCGCTTCCGATCACTATGCCACCTTATTAACATCTGCACAGACACTACACTGTGACCTGTGTGGATTCAGACGGCATTACAATTGCCAATGAGAGCTCATGAGTAGTTCCTCCACCTGCTCACATTAACATGTGTAGGGGATACAGTATTAATATAGGGTACTAGAGAGGAGCTTATCCAACCCTGGTCTCTCAGCCTGTACAAGGCAATTCTATATATTTATATAGGTGTGTACTAGGACAGTTCAGCCCTCAGTAATTCTACTTGTGTATGATCGAGAGCACTCTTACAGAGTTCACATATCAATCCCAGTCACTACACTACGTTGTTCTATTTTTAAAGCCCTTTTTTTAATATTCATTCTTGGCATTAAAAATTATTTTTAAACATCTCATATACCACTTCTAGTGATAGAGTGCTTGAAAACTAGGTTTCCTGTTCTTGTGTTTCTATATTAATTCTACCTAGTGAGCACCTCACTCTCATCACCAATTAGCTGTAGCGGGGCACTTTCTGTGTCTCTCTCAGCTATCAATAATTTAAAAGTCCTTTTATGCTCAAATGTCCTAATGGCTTAAAGACACGGCTAAATCAGACAATTGTGAGATAAACAGAGCATACGTTAAGTCTCTCAATAGAGACGTAATCATCACTGTATCAGTTGCTTTTCCACTCTCATTCTTCCAGTAACAGTAGACAGAGAAGAGCCCAAAAATATTCTTCAGATTAAAATCAATCTTTATTCTCATTAAAAACAAAATTTCCAAACATGGTGATCATGCACGTTAACAAACAGCATGTTTCTTCCTCGAGAAAGATTTAGCAGGTGTAATACAGTATATATACACATGGTGCCAATTTAAAAAGACTAATTTCATTGGATCACCTCTGAAACAAATGGTAGCTGCAGCACTGAGTTGGGAAGGGAAGCTTTTCATATGTTTAATTGGATTGTATCCTTTTTAGTGAAGTCAGCGTGCCTTTTACAATGTCTGTGCTTTGTTTTACAGTATTGCCTCCGCACCAGATGAGAGCATCATTCAAAACACTTTTGGACCTAATTTTAACTATTCTGAGCCATCATTGTTCTACAAGGTGCATTTTATTCCTCCATCAATGTAAATACAAAGACTGTAATTGTGGCAAACTACAGTATGAGAGAATCGACACAAATTAAATGCACATTATGCACAAGAGCTATTGGAATATACATTAATTAGCATTAAGGAATCTGATCTGCAGTGATCAGTTAATGTACAGTGAACGTGTGAGATATATTAACACAGTTATATTTTGTATTAATAACAATGCTGTTTTAATTTGCCTTGTGTCCTTGGTTTTGGAAGCAATAAATAATGAATCAAAGCACATCTATGCAACTTGTGTTTATTACTTGAGTACTACAGCAGTTGTTTGAATGGCCTATAAGAGCTATTTGAGCAAAATGAAATACAAATTCTTTATGCACCAGAAACAAACAGTTTAAATATAACCTGTTATATACTAACTAAAATAATTGGTGTCATTTATGGCAATGTAAATTTCAATAGTGCATTATTGCTTATGAATGCATACTTTTGCTGTTATAATTCTATTAGCATGTTTGATGCTGATATGAATGCTCTCACAATTAATTGATCTCACAGAAATACACACAGCACAATCATTAGATAGCCTGATGTTTGCCCACTGCAAGTGATGTCATCCGATCTGCGGATTTTCCTGCATCCGAACTGCATGCTAAAACCCGAAGTGGAATTTCATCCACTCGAGACCGCTCAGATTCTTTAAAATGCCTCCGTAGGGTTTGGATTTTTAAAGAATCCGATGTCAGATGTAACGTAAATCAGGTGCACGCAACGTGTTTATATCGAATCCAACGTGGATTCCGTTTATCGGATTCAGTTTGCAGGTTCAGATTCTGAATCCATCGGGCGGATTTTCCATGATGGGAAAAAAAACAACAAATCAGCCTTGAGACAGATCCGCGACTCAAAAGAACTGGCCAATCCACGTCGGATTCGGATTTAGGCAGAAAATATGTCCATCTCTATCCATTGCTAAAATGATACTGAATATCTGACTCTTTATTTTACTGAACTTAAGTATCTAAACATCTTGGCATGTTCTGAAGATTATTATTATTATTATTATTATTATTATTATTATTATTAAGGCTGAGGTCACAATGACTACCCTATCACAAAATATTTGATGGTAAATACATGTAAGTTGTAGGTGACATAGAGTATATATTATGACATCAGTCCTCCTGAAGCAGCTGCCTTGTACTGTGTGTACGTCAGCATTTAGAGTTGTATCACTCGATTGTATCATTTTTGCCAAGACGATCTCACAGGAAGCATGTCTAACAAAAAGTAAAAGTCTGCGACAATAACCTGTTTAAGTCACCAAGTTTGTTTTTGCAGAAAGACATCTTATAATTTAATAAATGTGGCCCAATGTGAAAGAGAACCAGTAAGAGTTTAATGCTGATATACCTCTAGGTAAGTCATAGTTTACAGCAGATTCACTCTAGGTTTAGCTGGTAAAACTATGTGCAAGTGTGGCCAGGTCTCACCTCTGGACATCCCCCTCGGTCCCACCCCCTGGTTCCCCGCTTGCCTCCGCATTGTGGGGGAACCACCGATAGGAGCAGGGAGGTTGAGCCGGGCGAGTGGGTTGTCGGAGGTCTGCGGCGCACCCTGCTAGTGGGAGCCACCATCTTGGGAGGCGTGTGTATGCGCAGTACATTTCACGCATGCGCAATGGCCCAATAGTTGCGGCAGCCATCTTGGGACTCCACGCGCATGCGCAGTGCAAGCGGCGGCCATTAGGAGATAAACCCCGCAGGTGAACTACAGTTCCCAGCAGCCACTGGGGCTGTAATACCACATGGCACAGTACAGCCAATAGGGCTGCAGCATTCCCCGGCTCCACACAATTGATACATTTGGCACGCTGCAAGCCACACCAGTCGGAGCTGGGACACAGGGAGGTGAGGTTGTGTGTGCAGGGTGTCAGTGACCCCTGCATTAGGCCAGAGATCCCCTATAGGCCCCAGCTAGGCCCCGACTCCCCTGCAAGTGTGTGGCTGCCACAGGGACAGGTCCATTAGATAGGGAAACTGCCCCTGTAGTGCCAAGTGTGAGGGACACAGCCAGGAAGTGGCGGCGGACTGTCAATCCAGTGGTCTGGCACCAGACCACAACACCAATAGAGACTCTCTTCATGGTGGGAACATCCTGCTGGAACCCACCCCACGCAAAGGCTTCGCTGACGACGACGTTGCTGGATCAGCGGATCCCTTTTGCTTTTCGGCGATACCCGGGCGCTGGAGCACCTGGGCAGGTACCCCACAACGTGCACCAACTATAACACTTTCAGTAACTGTGGGCAGTGCTGTCGCACACATTGGTTGAGTTGGCTCTTGTGGACACCAGGGAGGTTGGGTGCCCAGGGGCACCTCAGTACTTTGGGGGAATCCCATACGGGTGTGGACACTATGGTTGGACGGCACTGTAGGGCTATGACCGTGAGAGGCCTATATTGTATGTGGGGTAGTGATATACCTAGTTGTACCTGTGTTCAGTAAACTGTTAGTATATATAGGTGTGTGTCTATTGTATTAGGTCCTGTGCAAAGGGGTATCCAGCAGTGCTAGGATTCTTCACAGGTGGAGGCGCTGTCACCAGACGGATCAAGTACACCCCAGGCACCCAGCAGCGGAGGTTCAGGCCTCCTGTGAGCCACAGGTAAAGCACCACACACACTCAATAGCCGCCACATCTCCCATAGGGCGGGGGAAACAGCGCTACACAAGCATAATTGATCATCTAAAATATAGGTGCAGAATTGTTACACCAACATCCTCACGTCACACATCATATTTCTTATTTAAAACGTAATAATATCATACAAAAGAAAAAGGACCCAGTCTTGCAGCACTCAATCACTCGGAATGTAATGTTGTAAATTTAAAATATACTTTATTGATAACCTTGAATAAAAAATAGGGGGTTAAAACGTAATTAAATGATAATAAACAGCTCGTGACTGTATCCTTAATACCCCACCTACGGTAAGGTGGGTAGGTGTAAATAGAGTCCCTAATGAATATTGGGGATCAAACGCTACGGATAGTAGCTACCTAGAAATATAGGAAAAAGGAGCCTCTGAGAGCCCACTTGAAGACACTCTCCTTGCGAGTGTATCCAGGCGTATGATACGCACTAAATTGATACACTGAGGATAGGTACAGTATTATAGTATGGCATAATGTGCGCTTGGTTAGACCTATGTGATGTCTGTCCCTGATATAGATATGCACTGTGTGAGCCAGGTCTATGGTAAGAACCTGTGTAGCCCCCACTATTGATCATAGGTGCAGACTCATGGACACACTACGTAGAGAGATACAGGATAGTATGGCATTGGCTAAAGCATAAAGTAATCCTATAGACACCTAAACTGTAGGTGAGGTAGGTTGTTGTTAACCAGGGTAAACCTTAACTCGTATCAATATAGGTTGTCAGTGTTATCTGCTGTTGCTGCCCAAGGGACGCTGTATAAGGAGCCAGATGCAGATACTAGGTATATATATGCAAATACCCTTACGTGAGCGTGATACTGTGCTGCGCACAAAGGGTGAATAATGGCATAGAGGCAACCTCCAACGTGTCTGCAGTGGCACAGGAGGGTTAGCACTAATCAGTGAATGTGATGTTGTAGGCTGTAACCCCCTGCAATGCTGTTCAGCAGATAATGGGTTAATGTATAGTACGAAAGCCAAATGTTCAGCTCAAAAGAGTGTGGTGTAAGGATGGTTGAACCTGGGTTTAATAGGTGAAACCCATATACGCACCACCCTCCCTCTCAATGATCAGCTGACCTGTATCTGTAACCAAGTGAAGGAACTAACTTATAACGCACAGTCCCCTACATCAGCGCTGATCTTGGTTATATCAGCGCTGATGTGCTCGAGGACTTGCCTGTCTGAAGGTGAGTAACTCAATAGCCCCTCAGGCTGGAGGATCCCGCGATAGTGTTGTATAGCGCGATACCATGTAACATGCACAGGCAGGGAAGCTTAGGATATACACAGACGCTGATAAATATCAGAATGCTGCTGCATTTTAAATAAATGAGCTTCCCGCGTGTGCAGGAGGTAGGTTGCCGACGCGCGCATTTCACGTATTTAAAACGTACTAATGTTCAGATCTTGTGACCATTTTTGCTGAATCAACAATTGATAATTTTCCACTGTTTTCAATTATCTCAAAAAGAAACACTAAATTAAGGAAGACAGAAATTGTGCTTTTACTCTACAATTGTCCCTATGTTTGGTTTTGGCTCTAAAAAGTGTTTTGTATTTAGGTTTTGATGAAACTAAATTGTTTTTGTTTTTGTAAAAGATTATGGGGAAACGACTCAGGTCATTCACTACAAATATTTGCTAAATGTTTGAACTTCTAATTTATTTGCAAAGATTTGTCAGCTTTTTCGTGATCACAAACGCACAAAGTTTGTTAATGGATATAGAGTCATTGGGGGATATATATCAAGTATCACAAATGGGCTTTCGTTTCCAGCTATAACTGATGCAGTTCTCTCCTTTCTCTTTAAATCAATTCAGTCTGCCAGGTCTGTTGGAGATACACTACACCTAAGTGATCAGTATTAGAAAGAAGAAACTGAAATAGCAAGTTACTTAGAGTACCATCTTTATATACATCTTCCATTATGCCTACTTGCAAAACTATGTACCAGGTACGATTGTGTTCTGGACGGTTTGTTACCATTTTAACAGTAGAGGGTGCTGCTAGCTGCCTTTCTAATAACATTGCATTGTTATCAGTTCTGGTTTTGGTGTCATTCCTAAAATTATTTTTTTAATGGCTGAAGTAATATTAAAATCATAGGTATCACGTGTCCCAGAAGGCCACTTAATATGCAAATACGTAACTGGTTAAACAGGGTAAAACATACGAACTCCTTAACTGTCATTCAGGTTTGGTTGCATTAAAAACTCCATGCACACGTTACTTTAGCAGCAAATGGTTAATGCAAATGCTCAAAAGTTTGCATGCTTATCGTAGAAAACGGACATTCCTTCATGGAAATTGAGAAGGAGCAGCTACACCCAGTCTCGCTCAACACAATGGGGTCTATGCATCAAGGCAAAAGTGGTACAATTGTGGGGCAAAATTTGGTACAGTATGGGTCTTGGAAAAATGAAACCTATAGGATTATTTCTTTGTTACATCTGGGACAGTGTGTAAGTCTCCTAGCTGCAAAACTAGAGCATCAACATTGCACCGCATTTATCAAAGAAAAAGGTCCCATATATTACAATAGGATTTTTTTGTAAGATAAATAACGTGTTTTGCTCCAGCTTTACCACTACAAAGCTTTGATACATAACTCCTTATGCGGCATATCGGCTCTATGGGGCATATGTATCACGGAAATGGTGGTGCAATTCTGGGGCACGAAGACCACCATATGTTTCAAAGAAAAAAATTAAATTGAAATCAATTGGATTTGTTTCGCTGCACTATTTTTACTTTGATACATATACCCCTTATATTGTTTAAACAGGCCTGCGCCCCGACACTGGGGAGACTATGGAGCCTACTGTACTACACGTGCTAAGATCATATTTTAATTTTTATTGTGAGTCCAAATCTTAGTGCTACAGCGTAATATTCCCCTTGGTAATGTATGTATGAAAGTCGTTATGCGATTTCGTACATACGATGCAATTTAAATTAAAACAAGTGAGGGTTCTTTCAAATGTAAAACTAGTTTTACTACAGTAAATATAAATTATTAGTGTATTGTTATTTACAATAGCCACAATGTGAAAAGAATACAATTTGTTAACCTATGTAATGAAAAAACCATGCTGCATCAAATACATGTTTTTGTTGATACAGAGCAACTTTTTAGGGTTCAACACCAGTTTCAAATCAGCAGATAATATTTGACGCATTTTCTCCTTTTTTCTGGGCGCACAGAAACATTCTTTTTTTAGTACACGCCATATACATCATTTACAATTGTACACATCGCCCAGTTCAATTCTGTGCACCCCCCAAAAAAAGAAGGAAAATGCTTATGCTGCTACTAGAGATGGGAGAACTTTTTGAACTTCAGCCCGTGCAAACTTTGTCAATCTTTCTAAACCCATGAAAGTTTGTCTGCGTGTTTTTTGCGTGAAAGCGTGCAAAATTCATGTCAAGCCTCCATTTCCATTACTAAAATTTGTGGTGAGATATTTCTCAGGTGTGCTCTTTTTTGTGCTTTAGTGTCTCTCTGTGTGTGTGTGTGCACACTAACCTCAAGATCTATATATCTCTCATAAACTTATGGGCTGAACTTTGACAGGTTTGACCATCTCTAGTTCTTAAACACACTCTGATCTGGACATACCCTCCTCTTTTTAAAACAATACCCCCCCATCCCCCAATGATGTTGGAACTTGCTATTGGTCCATGGGACCCATCGGAGTTCGATGACCGATTGATTTCCCTAAAGGAGAGGAAAACACCGGCAGCTAAACCAGTAAGTATCACAGGAACTGGGGGTCCCCGGAGACACAAAGCATAGTTCATCTCCAGAGGGCAGGCAGGATTGCTGCTGTAACTTCCAGTTGTTCGTTTCCGCACTGAACATCTGATTGGTGCATACAGTACCTGCTTCAGTGCTAGGGCAAAGTGCCCCACAAACAACTGCACGTCAGCCAATAAAGGTCAATGTAAGGTCATACTGAATCAAGTTAGTGATATATTTGTTGGATTAAAACTAGGCAAATTATGCCTTTAAAAATAGACAAGTACTATTATTTGTACATAATTTTTTACATTTTCCGCAATGACTGTTGACTTGTGTAAACTGCTCTTAATTCTCACCGCGCCCTTATTTCTAACGCTATTTAAAATTGCAAAAAAAATTCTGAATGACTAAAAACTTGGCTGATTTATTTTTATTTTTTTGCAAAGGCAACCCTCACCACAGATAAACCCATTCAAATACCTGATACCATATGTTCAGTTTGGTCTTACATGGGACCTACTGTATGACCACTTACAACAGTCATCATACTAAACAACAAAGCAGTTCTTTACTTTTAGAGTACAGATACACTATATTGTGTTAACAGGAGATATGTCCACCAAAATATTTTTAGTTCATGCATCTGTTTGGCACTATCACAGTGTAATGAATAACTCCCTATCAGGACTTTATTGCACAGTAACTCCCTCTGCCGTCTTATGAAATCCCCCCTTAACGTCAACGTTTCATGGCATTTGGACCTTATTTTACCGTGTTCAATGTACTGAACAGTTTGGGTGTGGTTGTATGAAAAATTTAGGCTAACAGATGGGCTTCAGTTGTGATAGATCTTACATATTAATTATTTAATAATTAATAATTAATTAGACGCAAGGACAAATACTAGTGAAATTGTGACGTGCATCAAGGTGCACTATTTAGGAGGTCGATACTGTACACCCTAAGGTATTCATATACAACTAATGCTGTATTAGTAACATCTGTGAATAAAGGTTGCTTTACATCTTCTGGCAATACTAGCAAAAAATATTAGCCACAGTGGGATAAAAAAAAAGTGGGTGTGTGCTGAGCACGCGAATTTGTGAAACTTCTTTGTGTTTTGTCACAGAAATTGTATTTGTGATGGTGATGCTTTTAATTAAAAATCAAAACAGAATTTCAGTGCCAAAACACAAAGAAGTTTGACTTAGAACGTGCGTGCGTGGCACACACACCCTGTGTTACCTATTTATATGTCTATATGTATAGTAACCGTGAATTCCTCGTGTGGGTGTGTCTCTGTGTGTGTCTTTGTGCATCTCTGTGTGTGTGTCTCTGTGTATGTCGGTGTGTGTGTGTGGTGTGTCTGTGTCTGTGCCTGTGTGTGCGCGTCTGTGTCTCTCTGTGTGTTTGTGTGTGTGCACGTCTCTGTGTTTGTGTGTGTATGTCTGTGTGTGCGTCTTAGTGTCGCTGTGTGTGTCTGTGTCTGCACGCGTGTCTGTATGTGTGTCTCTCTGTGTGTTTATTTGTCTGTGTGTGTGTCTGTGTCACTGTGTGTATGTGTGTCTCTGTGTGTACCTGTGCGTGTGTGTATACACCTGTGTGTATATGTGCGTGTGTACTTGTGTGCATGTGTGTGTGTACCTGTGTGTGTGTACACCTGTGTGTGTGTGTGTATGTACCTGTGGTGCATGCGTGCTGCCCAGCGGCTACTGTGCAGGCTTGCTCCACGGCACCTACTGTGCAGGTACAGCCGGACACGGCACCTACTGCGCAGGCACGGTCGGATGCATATTGTGCAGGCGCTGTGCAGATGCGCCTGGACGCAGCGCCTACGGCGCAGGTGCTCCCGAACACAGTGCCTACTGCACAGACGTGCCGTGATGTCGGCAATGGCTCTTGCGCATGTGCGCCGAGAGTGGGAGACCTCCGCATGCGCGCCAGGTGCCATAACGTCACTTCTGGGTCAGCACTTCCCTCTCCAACAAGGAGATTTACTCCAAGGAAAATTATTCATATGATAGGTGCCAGCATAGAAGTTTCACTTCAAAAATGTTTTTACTTTGCTTAATCAGCTGCAGCAACTGTTTGATCCCAGCAATGTGAGCCAAATCTGTCATTACTATACCCTCCTCCCATCCTGTTTTTCCATTTTCTTTCGGAAGGGGCTACAATGATAAGAAAGTGTTTCCTTAAAGCAAGCAGTGTCAGGTTTTAGCAGCATGTATTAAACCTAAATTCGGTGTCAAAATAAAACATCTAGGAAAACCCTTCCCAAAAGCAAATCCCTGTAGTATGTATTTATGAGGGAACTTACAAGATAAGAGCCTTTAAGGAGAAATCAAAGCCGGTGAGGTTTTTTTTTTGTTCTAATTTTTGTATACAGCATTGAAACAGGGTGTTTTCGTACCTAAACTCATTAATTTCAGCTACTGGAACCCCTTACTTCACAAGATACATACCTCTGCAGAGGTGCCGATAGCAAGCTGAGCAAGCTGAGCTTTAAAATGTAACGTCACATGAGCCAATAGGAATTCGCACTGATGACATCACGGCTTCTTATTGGCCCGCAGGGCGTGGGATCCTTAAGCAGCGACCATTACGTGATCTCTGACAGTCGAGGAGAGTTGCTAGCGGCACTTACTTCAGAGGTATATATCTCCGGAAGCAAAGGGTCCCCACAGATGAAATTAACAGGGTTCAGCTCCAGAGACCCCCTGCTTCAATCCATACAAAATAAAAATTTGCAAAAAAATTCGCTGGGTTGGATTGATGCTTTAAATCAGGGGTGCGCAAACTGGGGGGGCACGAGATTCGCAGTGGGGAGCGCGGCGGTAACAGAGGACCCAAGCGCTTCCTCGCCCGAAATTAATGTTATTTAATATACATTTTACTACTATTGTAGATGAGCAGGGGGTCTCTGGAGCAGAACCGCATTGATTTCAGGTCCGGGAACCACCTGCTTCCCGTAATACAGGACCGTATGCTTTTGATTCCCACGGTCACGTGACGTGGGACATTTAAAAGCATAAGAGATACTGGCACCATATGGATAACACCAAAGGGCACCCAGACACCCGTGGGGATGACTCGGGGACTTCCAGACACCCACAGAGATCACCCGAGGACGCCTATGGGACCCCCGGACACCCGCGGGAACCATCTGGATGCCCACGGGGACCACTGAGGACCCCCAGACACTCCATTGGGGCTCCTGGACACCCGCAGGGACAACCTGGAGGCCCACGGACCACCTGGGGACCCCCGCAGGCCTCTGGTATGAATCCTGTGTATAAAAAATAAATAAATAATGGTTTTATGTGGGGGCACAGGGGGTGGGTTGTGTATTGGTGATTATAACATAATCTTTATTGGGGACAGAGGGGGTGAGTGAAGGGCCATGAACCCCCTTCACTCACCCCATCTGCCCCCCAATAAAGCTGCTGTTATCCATGAACCCCTTCATTGCCTTAGCAGTTAGCCGCTAAGGTAGTGAAGTTGACTATAAATGCATTTTTATTGCATGGGATTGATGCCGGCAGTCTACGGTGAAATTAATGGATATCTGCTCCAGAGACTCGCGGCATCAATCTGATGCAGGAAAAAAAAAAATTCTAAGTCCCGTCTCGCCGCTTCTCGGCAGCTTCTCACCACCTTCCTGCCAACTTTTTCTGGCGTGAGGATTTTGTCAGAAAATCGCCATTCTAAAGCCTCAATAGGCCTCAATAACCTAATCGCGGCTACTAGAATTGTTTCAGAACCTGACGATATGTGGCTTATCGACGCTCACTCTGCGTTTTTTTTTGTTTTTTTAAAGGACATTTTCTTGGGCGATTTAGTCTTTTATCGCCCACTTATCGACGCTTACTGAATCGGACATGGCATTTTGGGCGATAAGTGCTCGATAAGTGACTTATGAACTCTTAGTGCATAGGCCCCTAAGATGTTAAAAATTTACATTTTCTGTGAGTTTGTTATTTCTTATTTTCTTTAATTTAAAAAAATTCAGATGTATGTATGTATGTCTTCATTTATATAGCGCCATTAATGTACATAGCGCTTCACAATAGTAATACACGTGACAATCATATAAATAACAAATAACAATGGGAAGAAGTGCTTAATGTTACATTTATTAAACACTTGGAGCCATTTTCACTAAGGTTAAAAAAGATTGGGAGGATAGACTGTTTATCTTAGCCAACAAGTATCAATGGATGGGAACCTTTCAAATGAAATCAATAAGGAGAATGAAGATGAGATGGAGCAGATTTGAAAGAAACACGACAATCTTGCAAGGCAAATTTTACTTCCGATTGTTCCATTTCCTCAAGTACTCCATGGCAGCCATTAAGTATGGGTAACTGCTTCTGCTTTCAGTTGGTAGGACAAGTACTTCTTGAGACCACTATATAAGGGGTGTTACCCACCCTGTGCTAGTTATCTTCTGTCAAAGATCTATTAAAGGAAGCACAAAACATATTGATATACAAAATATAAGAAAACTCCAGGGAGAGAAGTTCCCTGCCATAAAGGACTTGAAGAAACCAAAATAACGGGAAGTAAATGTCCTCGTTTCTTCTACATCCTCTATGGCAGCCATTAATCAGGGGATGTCCCAAAGTAATTTTAAGACTGGTTGGAGGTAGTACTTATTTTCACAGTTGGAAAAACTGCTTGAAGTACCCTCCTTCCAAATTTTGCATCCGTCGATGACTGAACATCCAGTCCATAATGTATGTATGTATATCTTCATTTATATAGCGCCATTAATGTACATAGCGCTTCACAGTAGTAATACACGTGACAATCATATAAATAACAAATAACTATAAATAACGGATCATGGGAAGAAGTGCTTAATGTTACATTTATTAAACACTTGGAGCCATTTTCACTAAGGTTAAAAAAGATTGGGAGGAAATTCTGTGATAATGCACTATTCCGAGTGCATTTAGTATTTAAATACATTCATACAACATCCAAGACAGAAGAAAGAGCTGGGCTGTGTCCCCGCTAGCGCTGAGTGCGCTGCACTTGCCGAGTTCACTTTGTGCAAAGTGAATTCTCACGTCCCCGCACGTGTGCGGGCACGCACGCTCTCCCAAGCTTGGAAAGTCAAAAAAAGAGTGTTCTAAGCGCGCTCAAGAGGCCCCCCCATGCAACCCCCCCGCGCGCGCTCGCAAAGTTGGTGACGTCACCACTCAAGCATGAGCACAGTCAGCGCCAGCAGGGCTGTAGCCTTATCTGGCAAACGTTGAAAATAAAGAAGCATAGGTTTACAAAGTGCTTAGTCTACTGTATCTAATTGCCCTTATAACCGAGAGGACTTGTTTTTAACGATTATTATTCTTATTATATCATGATGACTGTCACGGTAGCTTGTGACAGGCTGTAATTTACACCAAAACTATATATAAATATATATATACCTGGGTTTGAACTGGGACGAGACTTAGATATGATAAAATATAATTTATTCCTTGATAAAGGTGAACACAACAGATTATACAAATAACAGGCAAAATATAGACACTTACTTAAAGATTAGGACAGAAGGCCATCAGGATACAGACTGGGCCACTTCTCCCATATATCAGTTGACTCACAGCAAGACAGGCAGGTCATACAGCAAAACCTGCATCATCCCAAGACCTTGCATAAAGACACAGGCCTGATGACATGCAGACATGAAGATCATGAAGAACATTTGCATGAAGAACATTTGCATGAAGAACAATGGGTAAAGGGTGGCTTTGACTTATATACTATGTCAAACTCATCTCTTTAACCCTAGGTGCCGCGACGGCTAGCAAAAGTCCCTTTGAAGCTTTTGAAGCTCAGTTTGGACTTCCAGTGTCCAGTGTGAAAGGTCACACTTTATTCTGATTAGTTCCTTTTGTCCGTTGGGCCAAGCATAAGCAATTAGCAACTTAGCCTTTGATGACCAGGTGATGTCAATTCTAGCCTTTCCTGCTCATCACAACAGGGGTTCCTCAGAACTCAACCAAAATTTCATATTTACTGCAAATCACCTCATAACTTGAGTTCAGTAATACATACAGGCAGGTGAGATATATTAATACATTCCGTCACACCTGACGCTCGCAGAGAGACCAAACATTACAGTGTAATATGAAAATTAATAGAGATATTAATATCTGGCATTTCGCAGCAGTTACCTATACAGTGTTTATACTCAAAAGGATGGGCTAACTCCCACTAATACAAATATGTAATTCTTAGCATGTTCAGCCAAGGGCATCTCATAATATTCTTATATTTAATAAGGTTACTCATTTTGATTCCCTTCTTGGGTAGCTTGGGTAGCTCCACCCCTACCCCCATCAATGAACCCTTTGAAGCAGGCTTTTAGCTCCCCACATAAACAATTACGTATTTACCTTTTGATCACTATGTATCACACCTAGATGTCCTATCTAGCATACAGAGGTAACCCAGCTTTAAGGTGTCAAGACCATTTGGTTCCTCATGCATTACAAAAGGGCAGGCATTCTGCCTGTACATTAGCATTAGCACACCATTAGCATTCTGCCTGTACATTTCAAAAACTGCCCAAGAAAAGCACTTTATCAAAAATATATGTCCCTCTTATGACAAAGTTATATTTTTAATATGTGGGTACTTGGGGGGTTCCCCTGAGGCTGCACCCCAAGACTCAGGGGCTGGCTGCAAACAGGTATTAACATACAGTACTGTACACTAAAAAACCCTTCTGCTTTTCACATTCAACTTCAATTAAGCCCTTTGAAGTCCAGATTTCCTGAAAAGACACCATACAGTGGAAATTTCTTAAACTGTAGCTCAGCGTTTCCCAAATGGTGGGTCGCGACCCGGCACCGGGCCACGGCACCAAAATTGCCGGGTCGCAGCGAGGCTGGCCGCGCGGTGTCTCCTTCCAGCCCCCCACCCCCGCCGCTCGAGTTAAAAAAATAGCAGCGATTCCCCCTGCGGTCCCGCGCGCATGCGCAGTGCAAGCAGGGACCGCTCCCTTCCTCCCCCCCGCTCCCAACGTGGGACGGAGGCGGAAGTACTATCTCCTCTGCGGCCCGCTTCCTCCCGCGACCCGCTTCCAGAGCTCACCTCCCGTGGCACCCCCTCCTGAGCCCACCTCCCGTGGCACCCCCTCCCAAGCCCACCTCCCGTGGCACCCCCTCCCGAGCCCACCTCCCGGAGCACCCCCTCCCGAGCCCACCTCCCGTGCCACCCCCTCCCGAGCCCACCTCCCGTGCCCCCAAGCCCACCTCCCGTCCCGGGCAGCAGGGGATATCGGGGGCAGCAGGGGAAAGCGTCCGGCCTCAAGGTAAGTCACCCCACCCAGTCACTGTCACCCACCCAGTCACTGTCACCCACCCAGGTGACAGTGACTGGGTCACCCACCCACCCAGTCACTGTCACCCACCAAGTCACTGTCAACCACCCACCCACCCAGTCACTGTCACCCACCCACCCAGTCACTGTCACCCACCCACCCAGTCACTGTCACCCACCCAGTCACTGTCACCCACCCAGTCACTGTCACCCACCCACCCACTGTCACCCACCCACCCACTGTCACCCACCCACCCACTGTCACCCACCCACACAGTCACTGTCACCCACCCACCCACCCACCCAGTCACTGTCAAGTCACTGTCACCCACCCAGTCACTGTCAAGTCACTGTCACCCACCCACCCAGTCACTGTCACCCACCCACCCAGTCACTGTCAAAGTCACTGTCACCCACCCAGTCACTGTCACTGTCACCCACCCAGTCACTGTCACCCACCCACCCACCGTCTCCCACCCACCCAGTCACTCACCCACCGTCTCCCACACACCCACCCAGTCACTGCCTCCCACCCAAGTGTCCCAGTCCCCCCTCCCAGTCCCCCCTCCCCTCCCACCCAGTCCCCCCTCCCCCTCCCACCCAGTCCCCCCTCCCACCCACCCAGTCCCCCCTCCCACCCAGTCCCAGTCCCCCCTCCCACCCACCCAGTCCCAGACCCCCCTCCCACCCACCCAGTGCTAGTCTCCCCCACCCAGTCCCCAGTCCCACCCAGTCCCAGTCCCCCCTCCCTTCCACCCAGTCCCCCCTCTCACCCAGTCCCAGTCCCCCCTCCCACCCACCCAGTCCCCCCTCCCACCCACCCAGTCCCAGTCCCCCATCCCACCCACCCAGTCCCCCCTCCCACCCACCCAGTCCCCTCTCCCATCCACCCAGTCCCAAGTCCCCTCTCCCACCCACCCAGTCCCCTCTCCCACCCACCCAGTCCCCCCTCCCACCGTCCCAGTCCCCCCTCTCCCCTCCCACCCAGTACCCCCCCACCCACCCAGTCCCCCCTCCCACCCACCCAGTCCCCCCCTCCCACCCACCCAGTCCCCCCCTCCTCCCACCCACCCAGTCCCCCCCTCCTCCCACCCACCCAGTCCCTGCCCCCCCCTCCAGTCACTCACATCCGTCATTGCCTGTAATTCACTGTTTGTGTCTGTGTACGTATAGGGGAGAGCGAGTGTGTGTGTGTGTGTATCAGGGGCTGTGTGCGTGTGTGTATCTGTATCAGTGTCTGTGTGTGTGTATCAGAGTGTGTGTGTATCAGTGGCTGTGTGTGTGTGTGTGTGTATGTGTGTGTGTGTGTGTGTGTGTATATATCAGTGTGTGTGCATAAACAGTGTGGACGGTGCCTCTGACAGGCATATATCCCACGTGGGTGTCACCACAAAAAGTATCGATTTCCACATGGACGTGGGGTCTTGTTCTTCATCTAAAATACAGGCGTACGGCCACCCGGGAATTTTACGCATATGATCACAGACCTCCACTACGGATATAGTTGCGGGAAGGCCTCCTATGGCCACCACATGGCGGGGGTTAAAATCTTGCCTCAAGGCCCAGGCGAGGACCTCGTGTCCGGACTTTACAAACATTTTTGGAAATTTGGAAAAAAAATCTATAGGGCACCCCAGGTCTAGATCTCAGCAGCGCCTCCAAATGTAGCCCTCTTTCCTCCACCCTAAGTGATATTGAGGTGGGTAGGTGTATCTGACTACTTATCAGTGTGGTGCTGTATCTGTTTGGCAACCAGGAGGGTTGAGCTTCCGCCACGGGGAGCCTGGGGTATATACCTACACACGGTGCAGCACCTCTACTGATGAGGGATCCCAATGTGGTGGGAGTGTGCCCTCACCAGAACAACCATACAGTAAATGCACACAATGTGAATAAACACATACTGAGCATGAACGATAACTTCAATGAAACTCTCTTTGCATAACATCAATACATCATAGAAATAACATTGCATCACCCTGAATGCATACCATCCCTTCACCCACATGTCCACCATCACAACACCCTCAGTCCCTTGAGTGTCCACAACAATAAAGAGTGTGAGTGTGAGGGATAGTGCTTCCCTGTGTTGGGGCCCGGTGGTGCACTTACTATACTACCTCCCTGATCACTGCTCCTGATCAGGATAATCCTTGGAACTCAGCAACACCGCACAGTGATCCCACACCGCACGGCGCTGCTCTCTGCAGGAATGGATACACACGCTGACTCCACAGGAGAGGGATCCCCAGACGGAATGATCCTTTACCACAGTCTCTGCTATGGAGTCAGATACTATTTCTGCACTCAGGCTGCACGGGCATTCAGGCACTGTCCTGCAGCATGTCTCTACCTCTCTGAATATGGTGAAGGAGTCCCTGTCTTAAGGCAGTCCCTATCACATACAGTATTCCTCTAGTGTCTCAGGGGACTAACTGGGCCCTGGGAATATACCTCTACCCTAGTCCCTGCATGCAGAAGATCTCTTGCTGTAGATTCTGTCTGATCCCAGACTCTGGCAGCTCACCACATGCAACTGGCACTGGTGATATTACACACACTGTATAACTTAGAAAGCAACCCCCCTTCTTCCTATGAGGGGCCTTTCCCTGACACAGCCAAAGCAACTACTCTTGCTGCACTGCACACAACACTGTCTCTTCTTGTCAGAGCACACAGCACTGCAGCTGTGTCACTGACTAGACTTACACTCACCTAAGGGCAGGGTCCCTACCTACAGTAAGGGGCCTTCCCTATGAACTTACCTACTAACCTATTGGGGAGTGGGGCCTACCTGGGGCCTGGGGGTAACCTGGCCTAGTGTAAGAAGCCACTTGCTCCTTACACACTTCCTCCCCCTTCCTTCTCCCCGCTCCAACTGACTAGCGTGGTCCTTGCAACATTGTATCCTTCTCCAACAGGAGACGCTGCAAACCCTATTTGCTGGCTGGCTGCACCTGATGTGGGTGAAAGGGCAGTCCCCAGAGGCTGCTGGGAATTGTAGTCCACTCAGGACCTCTTTAGCATTGGGACCGCGTGCGCTATCTTTACTGCGCCTGTGCGAAGCTGTAATGGCCGCCGCTATGCTTAACTGCGCCTGCGCGACCTTGGGGAGTCCCTGCACTACGGAGCGCCATCTCTGCCCCTTCACGCTCACTATATTGGACGCCACGTTGCGTCTGCGCATGTGCGAGCCTCCGCGCCCGTGCGGACAAAACAAAGATGGCGGCGCGGTGCCTCTGACGCCACCGAGAGACGCTGTCGCCCCCGCAACTGCCTTCTCACTGAGGAAGGTAAGGGGAAGAGGAACGGGGAACCGGGGAGCCAAAGGGGACCTGACTACAATTATATGCAGTGTGTTGCTAAGCAGCTAGTTTTGTCAGGCCATTTGTGGCATGTGATTTCCTTAACGATGACTGCTGACCTGCACTGAGCCAAGGGTCAGTGTTTTCTGTAATGTCCCAATGTTCCATTTAACTTTAGATTTGCACGCTGTTGCAGTTTTTTTTGTTTCCTATTAGCAAAATCTGAGTTTGACTGGGGGGAAAATACCTGCCAGGAAAAAAAAGCAGTGGAAAGCAGCAGCTGTTAAATACAAACTTGTCCTATTGAAATGTTGAAGCAGTTCAAAACCAAGCATTTAATGAAACGATTGTGTATTAAACTGTGTTTCCAAGCAATCCAAATGATAAAGGCATGGCTTCATTTATTTCCAGTGTGCCTCAACCATGCCTCAACCATGCCTTGGTGAATTGGCTGATTGATATGCTAACACGAACTAAGCCCTCCTGTTCTCAGCTCAGACTTTCAATTTGAGCAACTGTAGCACTCTGCACAATTTATAATAGTGGGTTGATTGTAATGTTGACACATTTTTCATTAGATACGGCACACCACGAGGGTATTATATATATATATATATATATATATATATATATATATATATATATATATATATATAAAGCAACTGTGTGTGTGTGTGTGTGTGTGTGTGTATGTGTGTGTGTGTGTGTGTGTGTGTATGTATATATATATATATATATATATATATATATATATATATATATATATATATATATATATATATACAGTTTTCGACAAACCTATACATTTGCTCGCCCCGGGCGAGTGGATTTAACCCCCGGGCGAGTAAATATTGGCCCAAGCAGCACACGTTTGGTACTAGGTGGCAAGTAGATTTTTTTTGTGTGGCGAGTAGATTTTTTGGTGATTTGTCAACCACTGTATATATATATATATATATATATATATATATATATATATATATATATATATATATATATAAACACACAAAAAAGACAGAAGTCCCAATGAAAAGCACTCAGATCACGAAAAATATAATTTAAAAGCACATCATCCTCTCGCCCTCCTTTTCAATTCAGAGGCAGGGGCCGCAGAGGACAAAAAGAACAACGAGGCGGGGAGCAAAGAAAACTTCGCGACAGAGATCAATCTGGACACACGACCCAAAAGAAATGACATCCCTGAAACCAGAGGATAGTTTAACCATTGTAAACTTATCCGACATTGCACTCACACCAATTCAATGCAGTGTACTGGAACGTGGATTATCTTTTTCACCCACCTACTCCTGTGATAAGTTCGAGTGGATTAAAGACCTTCACCTTTTTTGCCGGAAACTCCTATTATTTAAACACTATTCAAAAACTACAGAGTATGAAGTATCTCAAACACAAAGTCTCACATCTATCCATGAACGGAATTTGAATATTCTGACATCCCTGATTGAGGAAGGTGCTGAACCAGCCATCAATGAAGTGGCAGTTGCCAAACATATTAGGCCAAAATCTGTCTTCTGTCCACCAATACAGACATCCTCTCACATTGAGGTATTTTCTGAGCTCGTTAGTCAGGATATCTCTAAACTACCTGATAAGATCAGTAAGACCAACCTTAATAAATCTGAATGGTTGGCAATTCAAAGTCTACAACAGATGAAAACCATTGTGATAAAGCCCTCCGATAAGGGGGGCAATATCGTCTTATGGCCCAAGAGTCTTTATGAAGCAGAGGTCTTTAAGCAACTCCGGGACCGGACATGTTACAAAGATCTTCCAGGGGACCCGACTTCTGAATTCAAAGCTATTCTTGATAAGATTCTTCTGGAAGCCTTTTCAACTGGAATCCTGACGAAGCGTAATTATGAAGGTCTGATTTCGAAACATTCAGTGGTTCCGACACTGTATTTACTTCCTAAGATCCATAAAAACTCTTCCCACCCGCCAGGACATCCTATTGTTTCTGGCATAGGGGGGCTGTCTGAGCCCATCTGCCGTTACCTTGACTGCTTTCTACGCACTTCTGTAGAGAGCCTCTCATCATACATCTGTGATACAATGGACGTGTTGTCACGGCTGGACCAGGTGACGGTTGGCAGGGAGACTATCCTGGTGACGTGTGATGTAGAAAGTCTCTATACATGTATTCAACACCAGGATGGGTTGCACGCCACCAGGTCTTTCCTGTCAATGCAGAATCTGAGTTCAGACCTTGTCAACACGCTCATGCAGCTCTTATCATTTATACTCACACACAATTATTTTGTTTTCAAGAGCTCTTTTTATTTGCAAGTCAGGGGTACGGCGATGGGCGCAACCTGTGCACCCTCCTATGCGAACCTTTTCCTGGGGTGGTGGGAACGGGAAGTGGTGTTCACGGATGACAATCTGTTCCTCACTAACCATGTCCTGCTGTGGTTGAGATATATCGATGACATCTTCATTCTCTGGCAGGGTTCTGCCGCAGAGTTGGAGGTGTTCGTCGAACTTCTCAACCACAGCGGCTATAACATTAAACTCACCACACATTGTAGCACTGAGGCCGTGGACTTTCTAGATCTCCGAATCAGTATTGATTTAGAAGGCCGGATTGTTACAGATATACATAGGAAGACTACATCTACTAATTCTGTACTCAATGCATCCAGCTTGCATCCGGCGCATCAAATTAATGGTATCCCGGGCGGCGAATTTCTGCGGGTGAAGCGTAATTGCTCGACTGATGAAATATTCAGAGGATGAGCCAAAGAACTGCAGAAACGCTTTAGGGACCGTGGGTATAGCCGCACACAGATTAACCGGGGTTTCCAGACCAGCTTACAAAGAGATAGGAATTCTCTGTTGGTACCTAAGGTTCGGGGATCTAGAGACTCCACGATTCGCTTCATTGGGATGTACAACTGTCAATAGGTGTATCTGAGAAAGATTATTAACAAGCACTGGGATGTACTATTATCAGATGGTGACTTACGTTCTGTCTTGGGCAGCTCTGTTAGTTTAACAAGCAGGAGATCCCCAAATTTAAAAGAGAAATTGGTCAGAAGCCACTATACCCCTATCCCTTCTGGCTCTTTCCTTAACCTACAAACCAAAAATGGCTTTTTCAAGTGTGGCATGTGTTCGGCTTGCCAACACATGTCCCAAACATCTACGTTCAGGGACAGTGCGGGGACAAAGGAATTTGATATCCGTTTCTTCCTGAACTGTAAATCAAAAGGTGTTGTATACTACATGAGCTGTCCATGCCAACTCATATATTTGTAGGTTTGACAACAAGGGAAGTGCGGTTCCGTATCTTAGAACACGTACGGAACATCAAAAATGCATCCCGTGATGTTCTGGCGTGCAGAAAGATCACCAGCGTTGCACGACATTATATGTCAGTGCATAACTCTGATCCCTCAGTTCTGACAGCATTTGCTTACACTTACTCACTTACACCCCGGGGACTAAATGACTATATGGGGTACGCTAGGTTTCTCTAGGTCTCCTCTGTATTACCTTACTGCATGTTTTCCCTGTACTGGACCTTAGAACTCTAAATTGAGGCTTTGAGCATCTGAACACTTTTCTGTGTTGGCACTTTTATTATTTTTTACATCTGTAAATATGTACATATATTTCTTTCATAATTGGCACGTTCATGCATTTCTTTTAATGGGTGTTGGTATACCTGTGTGTTTTATGTTTCATTTTATATCCTTTCCTATTTGTGAATTTGACTTTCTTATGTCTATAGGATTGGTGTCTTGTGGTACTGGTGCAGTTTAATGAGAATGCACATAAGACCCTGTGTTGTTTTCTCATAACTAACACTTTGCTTTCATTACAGAACAATGCAAGCCCCTATAACAAGGATAACTGTATTAGCTTGCCTGGCAACTGAAACGAGCCTTTGGCGCTCCTGCACTGCTCCCTGAGTAACCCGACACCATGATTTATCTGTCCAATGAAGAATGCTGACCCGTGACATCACCTCATGCGCGGCGCTTTAAATTTCCTACACGCTAACAGCAATCACACTCCTGGAAGAAGCCCGTGTGGTGAAACAGCTGTCGGAGTTTCCAGACGTGGGACACAGTCGTTTGGCTGATTTTAGCCTCTCTCTCCACTCTCAGTAGCTATCTTGCTCATCCAG
Organism: Ascaphus truei; assembly: GCF_040206685.1. Taxonomy (NCBI): domain Eukaryota; kingdom Metazoa; phylum Chordata; class Amphibia; order Anura; family Ascaphidae; genus Ascaphus; species Ascaphus truei. The sequence continues at coordinate 58,613,030 of NC_134486.1, read as the reverse complement.
CTCGGCGATGGTGGTTTGCCTGCTTTAAACTCTTCGTGGCCAGATCATGGAGGACTGATTAATACCCGCAACGGAGGCACATGACACGCACATGGTGATATTTTCCCTAACCCATGACTGTCCTCCTCTCTATCTAGGGTTTTCCCTATGTCAGTTTTTTCCACATACGTGTGGTGATGTCCTCCTTACCTAGCCTCCAGTTCATTCATTTTGAACTATCTGGTTCATGTAGCATTTTTTTGCACATTAGTAGATTATTTAATCAGTATCAGTGCGATTCTTGCTATATGAGTGTGGTTTGATGTTTTCTCATATCCCTGTGTGTGAGAAGTTAATTAGTTATGCTTAATTAGAGGGAGAGCACATGTTTGCACATATTTATAGTGCTTTGATTACCCTCTGGGTGACTATGTCTGCCCTCACTTGAGCATCTATTTGTTTGATCAATATCATAATTGCTTTGTACAACTTTGTATTTATATGTGACATTTCTGATTCTCATGCATGCCTGTATATCAAGTTTTCTTATATGTATATTACAATTCATGAATTGTCATACCTGTTGCCCCTTTTAGGATTCAATTTAGGACCGGCCGGTCATCATACCCAGTGGGATCCTCTGATTCCCTCTGTGTGTGTATAGATCATCCTCCTCTGCCCCCCCCCCTTTTTTTGCCATCTGGGCATCCTGTTTGGTGTTTTTTTTGGTATAATTAGCAATTTTGTGGGATTTGAGTTGACTGTGTTTTCCCCGTCTGGTACTGTTTTTTAGATGTATGTTATTTTTAGTATGTTGCATGTGTTTTTCTGTCCATGATTAATAAACCCTTTTGCATTTAAATTATATTTTTCGTGATCTGAGTGCTTTTCATTGGGATTTCTGTCTTTTTTGTGTGTTTATATAAATTTTTCCCATAGCATCGCCGTCTGCCTTTATTTTGGCGTATTTTTGGCTTTTGATCAGTAGTGACTCTCTGATTTTTTTTTGATGCGGTTATACCTGTGTGTCTATATATATATATATATATATATATATATATATATATATATATATATATATATATATATATATATACCGTGTTCGACAATGCTATACATTTACACGCCCGGGGCGAGAGGATTTAACCCCCGGGCGGGTAAATATTGGCCCAAGCAGAAAACGTGCTTGTTTTTTTAAATTTCCCGCGCTCGCGCTGAAAAATAAAAAAAATAAAAACTCCACCTACCTGATTGCTGATTGGCGCGCGCTCCCAGGTTTGTGGGCGCACGGCCAGGCTCTATATGAGCCAGCCCCCAACGAGCGGCCATTCTTTCTGGCCGGAGATCTATTGGAGAGTAAGTACTCTCCAATCTCTGCATGCTGCGGCCCCTCTGGTCCTTCCCTGCCTCCTGCAGGGAGTCTGCCCGCTCGACCACAAGCCTCATGCCCTCGAGGGGAGCAGGGCAGTGGCGGCCACGGCGGGGCTGACTGTCCCCTGGGGCGCCCGCTGGGGGACACATCGCAACATGCCTGCCACCTCCCCAAACTACGACCGCGTGAGGTATGGGGGGGGGGGGAATGTCGGCATGCCCCCCCCCCTCCCACGAGTGGGAGATGGGCGCGGGTGGGTGGGGGAGGAGCGTGGTGGTGGTGGTGGTGCTGGTCACGGCCTTTCCTCCCCCCCCCCTGTGTGTGTGTGTCTGTGTGTGTCTGTGTGTATGGGAGAATGTGTAACACACCAGAGGTACCCCCCCAATCAGTCACCCCCCAATCAGTGTCAGTCACCCCCCACCCCCAGTCAGTGTCAGTCACTCCCCCACCCCCAGTCAGTGTCAGTCACCCCCCACCCCCAGTCAATGTCAGTCACCCCCCCACCCCCAGTCAGTGTCAGTCACCCCCCCACCCCCAGTCAGTGTCAGTCACCCCCCCACCCCCAGTCAGTGACAGTCACCCCCCCACACCCAGTCAGTGTCAGTCACCCCCCCACCCCCAGTCAGTGTCAGTCACCCCCCCACCCCCAGTCAGTGTCAGTCACCCCCCCACCCCCAGTCAGTGTCAGTCACCCCTGCCCCAGTCAGTGTCAGTCACCCCTGCCCCAGTCAGTGTCAGTGACCCCTGCCCCAGTCAGTGTCAGTCACCCCTGCCCCAGTCAGTGTCAGTCACCCCTGCCCCAGTCAGTGTCAGTCACCCCTGCCCCAGTCAGTGTCAGTCAACCCTGCCCCAGTCAGTGTCAGTCACCCCTGCCCCAGTCAGTGTCAGTCACCCCTGCCCCAGTCAGTGTCAGTCACCCCTGCCCCAGTCAGTGTCAGTCACACCTGCCCCAGTCAGTGTCAGTCACCCCTGCCCCGGTCAGTGTCAGTCACCCCTGCCCCGGTCAGTGTCAGTCACCCCTGCCCCGGTCAGTGTCAGTCACCCCTGCCCCGGTCAGTGTCAGTAACCCCTGCCCCGGTCAGTGTCAGTCACCCCTACCCCGGTCAGTGTCAGTCACCCCCCACCCCCAGTCAGTGTCAGTCACCCCCCCACCCCCTGTCAGTGTCAGTCACCCCTGCCCCAGTCAGTGTCAGTCACCCCTGCCCCAGTCAGTGTCAGTCACCCCTGCCCCAGTCAGTGTCAGTCACCCCTGCCCCAGTCAGTGTCAGTCACCCCTGCCCCAGTCAGTGTCAGTCACCCCTGCCCCAGCCAGTGTCAGTCACCCCTGCCCCAGCCAGTGTCAGTCACCCCTGCCCCAGTCAGTGTCAGTCACCCCTGCCCCAGTCAGTGTCAGTCACCCCTGCCCCAGTCAGTGTCAGTCACCCCTGCCCCAGTCAGTGTCAGTCACCCCTGCCCCAGTCAGTGTCAGTCACCCCTGCCCCAGTCAGTGTCAGTCACCCCTGCCCCAGTCAGTGTCAGTCACCCCTGCCCCAGTCAGTGTCAGTCACCCCTGCCCCAGTCAATAGCAGTGCTAAACGCCAATTTTATTTACCAACCTACTGTATTCCCTAAAGCCAGATCGCCAGTGGTCAAGTAGTAATAACTGGCTTTTTCCCACAGCAATGTGTCAGCAATATTTTTTAACATGCTGTTTGCAAATGGTCAGACAAATAAGTAACTATTACCAAGTTACTTATTCACATGCTTTTCAACTAAACTCTGAGACCTGTCAATAAAAGGGTGTGGCTAAAAAAATATAACCTACATCAGCGGTCTCCAACCTTATGCCCTAAGAGAACAGGGGAAAAAAATTAAATACATTTGGAGGACCGGTTAATACTAGGGCTAACATTTTAAACACGCTACACATTTACACAAACAATCTCTCTAACACTTTTTTTTGGCTTCGTGAAGTAAGAAGAACAAAGGAAGGCCTCACTGAGGTATAATAGAGGTACAGAAAATGGAAGAATCAGTGGAGTTGGCTTCATCGTTAACAAGAGATGGAGAAACGTAGTGGATTATGAAAGCTCATCGGAAAGAGCAGCCAGAATCATTCAGTTGACAAAGATACAAGCTTTAAATTATTCAAGTGTATATGCCATCATCAAGTCACACAGACAATGAAGTGGGCGACATCTACCACGATATCAACCAACATAAAGGACATTGTCACTTAGAGATCATTATGGGAGATTTCAATATAAAGGTTGGTGCCCTGCAGAAAGACCAAGTTTCAGTTGCTAAGTATGGTTAGAGCAACAGGAATGAACATGGAGACAGATTGTCAGAATGTGAAAACTTCTACATCGTGATTTCATTCTTCAAGAAGAATCAAAATAGAAATGGACATGGAGTGGACCCAATGAAATGAATAATGACATTAACTACTGTATATCCTAGCTAAAAAGAAACTCGTTATTGAAGACAACATAGTCATTAACCGTTTTGACACAAGAAGTTCACCGGTTGGTTTGTTGCCAATCTTAATGCAAAGATGGAAAGAAGAAAACAAATTAAAAATATAATAAAAAAATCAACCTTAAGAAGAACGACAGATAATTTCAACTCCAGCTGAAAAATCGCTTATGCTTCGTAAATGCATGAGGACACTAACAATTATGAAAATTATTGTTGAATGAACAGGAAAAAATGGAGGAAGCACTAGCAAAAAAACGGATAGGAAATTGTTAGATGAGACAAAGCAGCTACTCAGGAAATGAAAAAAAAGGAGATATCCAAAGACGCAAGAATTGAATGTGCAGAGCTAGGCAAGATGATCTGATAGTGTATTAGAAAATGTAAGTGAAATGGTGAAGACTATTGAAGATAATAAAAGCCTAAAGAACATAAAACAGTGAATTATGATAGGGGAGATATGATTTAGCTCAGGATTGGTGAGAAGAAACCACCAATTACATTGGCGGCCGCCTTTAGCCTCGTGCAGCTGTAGTGGCACAATTCTGATAACCGCGGGCAGATGCAGTATATATTTTTTTTTGTCCGAAGTGTATTGCGGTATTTTAGCGCTCGTAATGTATTAGCATTTTATTATCGCTGTGTGCAATACTGCAATACCATCTAAAAACTCAGGGGGGCGTTCGCGAGGTGTTGTCTTCAAAGTCTAATACTTTAGAAGTTCAACCTACGTCAGTACACAGTCTGCGCGTGCGCGCGCAGTAATTGTAAATTTGCATATTTCTACATGAATTTGCAGTGCTGTACTGTATGTCTCATTTGAAAATTGTTGAAACGCATAGGCAGGTCCAGTACTGTAACAGTATCACATTTCGGCATATACAGCGCTCTCCCCTCACTCGCCCCCGCACACAGAGGCTAATTTACTGCACTGCAGTATTTCAACTTCTTATCTTATCCACAGTGCAGTACACCTATCCCACACCATTCCTTTGAATGTGTGTCTTTCTGGTTTCAATCACATTCCTGCTTGATAGCTGATGATTACTGCGCGTGCGCCTGTAAATTCACCACTGCTTGCTTGCGAAGTTCAAGAGTGAGTGACCAAAAAAAATATATATATTTTTTTTCTCCTCATTTTTTATTTTTGTTTTCTCCACAAACCTGCCTAGACTAACTTGATATTACGATATTTAATCTGTGCTGTGGCTTTTGACTGCGACCCTGTGCGTTTGACTGCACATGGTTGATTTGTGTGCTTTTTATGTACTGTATTTGGGGGTGTAGGGATCAAATTATTATGATGACCTGCCTTTTGAAATTATGTCATTTCTTAGAACTGCAGTATAGCTAATCCTTCCTGCAGCTGTACCCTGTGCCCCCTCCCCCACGCACACACACAAGGCTCGCTCAAGGATTTTAAACTCTTATCGACAGACACCTCTACAAAGTCATTCAGTTTCTGAAGCTTGCCATTGTGTTTTTAATCCGTCCCTAGCCGAGCATCACCTCACTGCGCCTGCGTGTAATCCTCTTAGGGATGGGAGCTAGTTGATGATTACTGCGCATGCGCCTATAAATTCACCACTGCTTGCTTGCGAAGTTCAAGAGTGAGTGACCAAAAAAAATATATATATATTTTTTTCTCCTCGTTTTTTATTTTTGTTTTCTCCACAAACTTGCCTAGACCAACTTGATATTATGATATTCAATCTGTGCTGTGGCTTTTGACTGCGACCCTGTGCGTTTGACTGCACATGGTTGATTTGTGTGCTTTTTATGTACTGTATTTGGGGGTGTAGGGATCAAATTATTATGATGACCTGCCTTTTGAAATTATGTCATTTCTTAGAACTGCAGTATAGCTAATCCTTCCTGCAGCTGTAACCTGTGCCCCCTCCCCCACGCACACACAGAAGGCTCGCTCAAGGATTTTAAACTCTTATCGACAGACACCTCTACATGAATATCATGAATATAAATAAATATTTATTTTATTTTATCAGAAACAAAAAAACCAATATAAAAATAATCAAGAATAATACAAAATGCAGTCTTTATTAAGTTCTTCTGTCAGATGGAAATTGAGGGCCGGTGGATAATCATGAATAATGCACATTGATAATAATATTAATTAATAATATATAATATATAATAATATATATATATATATATATAGTAATATAATTTTTTCCGTCTTTATCTTCTTCCTCATTCTGTGTACAGTACAGTAGTTAATTGAGAGAGGAGAGGTTTTGTGTACATCATGACTGCAGTTTAGATACTGTACACTTAACTGTACAAACAGTTCACAGACTTTACACGATACCCCCCCTCTCTACCAGGCCATCCTTTTTTTCTGAAAAGACAAGAAAACAAAAAATTAGTGCAGTTATGTGCATACTGTATTATGCCATTGTGTGCTGTGTAGTACGGTCAAACTACTCTATACTGGAACTACTGTATACCGTGACTACTGTTAAATACTTTGTAACCCGATGGCTGGTGCTGCTCTCTCTGGAAAGAAAAAAATTGAGCAGTTAGGTGCATACTGTATTATGGCATTGTGTACTGTGTAGCTACTCCATATTGGACTACAGTATGCAGTTAGTTCTGTCAAACTAGTCTATACTGGAACTACTGTATACTCTGACTACTAGGAAAGAAAAAATCTGTGCCATACTTACCTGTATCATACTGTACTTACAATAAGTACTACAGTACAGTACTACTGCTGCGGCCACTTTCATTCTAACATTTGCCCGTAATTTCCCGGGGCTTAGTTCGGCTGGCGCCGAACTTGGCTGCGCGCCAGCCGCATCTCTTCCCTGCACTCCCTTCCCCTCGCGCGCATCTTCCTCTCCCCTCCCGACCGCCTGGCTGCTCCTGCTCTGCCCCTTCTGCCCCTGCATCTTCCCCGTAACCCCGCTTACCCCGCTTCAACTTCAGGGGATGTCGGGGAAGCCGGGGAAGCGGGCGCGCCACGTGACACCGGCGCCACAGTGACACGCGGACAAGCCGCGTCACCCCGCGCATTGTACGTGCACTTCGGTGGCGGCCGCATTAGAGTCAGCTCGGCCGCCACTGTATACCATACTACCTTCCTGATGCTTGCCCATTACGCGTGATCACAATGGGCAACACAGTCGCAATATGGTCAATATATTTATTGCATTGTTCCACAGTGAGTACATCGTTCCAAAAACTCATTATGCCTTGTGCCAACTCATCCTTTTTGGAGGGTTTCACGACTTTTCGAATATGGTCCTTCAGCTGATGCCAGACCATTTCGATAGGATTGAAGTCTGGCGATCTGTCATTGGAGGGGGAAAAAAAGGACAATTAGTTTAAGAGATACAGTACACAGTAAAAACAGTGAGAAAAAATGAGACACGGTTACCGCACTTACTCCGCTGGCCTCTTCACCCAGTTGATACCGCGCTCAAGGATATGCGCTGTTGACGCGGTGTGCTTCGGATTGTTGTCCTGGTAGAAACGGTGACCATCCGGGAACTCACGTGTGATGTATTCCACAATCTCATTTTGTCTTGGAAGAAAGCTTTATTCATGATTCCTATAACAAGAAAAGAAAAGTGCTCAAAAAACTGCACACTAGTACAGTACAGTGCGTAAGGCAAAAGCGTGTGACATACATTTTACTGTACCTTCAAAGATGACGATGCATCCTGGTCCACGCCTAGAGATGGCACCCCACACATGCATCTTCACCGGGTGTTTTGGACGCGGCTTCATAGATATGCGACCTTTTTTGTGGAATGCAAAGGTGGAAAATCTCTCCAGCGAAACAGTAGACTCATCAGTGAAGATGCAATCCTGGAAAGTTTCTCCACTGTCGATCCATGCCTGGGCCTGGACCACTCTCTTGATTTTGTTAACGTCCCTTATCATAGGATACACTCTGTAATGACAAGGTATAAATAATTTTAGAGGTACAGTACACTTTCTTAAACAACACTTTTACCTCTTGTACTGTCCAGTACTAACCTCACACGTCCATATTTCCATCCAATTCTGCGTCTCATCTTCTTGATGCTGGTCTCGGATACAGTGAGATTGTGATTTTCCTGCAGAGTGTATTTGACCCTTAATGCACTCTTCTCATCATTCTCATCACTTATTTTGTCGACCAGAAGAGTTGTCTCCCTACAATGTGCATAAAAACAACAATCCGATAAGTTACAGTGCGGTAGGCCACAAGCACAGCACATCATTTGCAGTAAAAATAGTATACAATGAGATAGATCTGCACAATATATTGTTCTATAAATATGCAGCAATATAAACAATATATACTGTAGTTATATAAATATACCGAAATAACTATAAAATTAGAGAGATCTATACAATGTATTGTTCTATTAATATGCAGCAATATAAACAATATATATACTGTAGTTATATAAATACACCGAAATAACTATAAAATTAGAGAGATCTACACAATATATTGTTCTATTAATATGCAGCAATATAAACAATATATATACTGTATTATATAGTTATATAAATATACTTACGCGTTAGTTACCGTTGGTGTCCTCGTGCGTTGTCTGGTTTTTCCGTGTGCATGATAGCACACGGTGGTTGATTGCACAACGAGGCCAATAGCAGCTAACCAGCGTTGTATATCTGCAATTCGGTGTCCGCTTGTGTACATCTCCTTAATTCTCATTCTGAGCTCCTTTGAAATCTTTTTAACAGGCATTGCTGCAAGTAGAAAGAAATACAAACACAAGAATGTATATTCGATGTTTAGTCGATATGTATTCAATGTGCAGTGAATCCACAAAATGGATGGTGTATTTATACGTTAATGACTCACATTAGAGTACGCCCACTTTCAACACCTGTACCTCGTCGCCATGCATAAAAGGTTACACACTTTGCATAGCCCACCACTCGATGATCTGTATCTGAACTTGCCCTTGTCCAGATACTGCATTATGCCATCTACTTCCATGGATCAACCCCAATTCTACGGACGCAGGAAGATACTCGCCTCTGCCGTGCCTGTCACATAGAATAAGCGAAAGGCGGCAGCCGTTTCCAAGCCAAGGCCAAAGCGACAGGCTAAGGCTAATAAAGAAAACCTTCTGCTGACCCCAAAGGCTAAGGGTTTTAAAACACGTAAGCCTTATTATGTCAAGAAGAAATACGGTGATGTACTGCACCGACACACTTTATTCGAGCAAATACCCAGTATGTACCTGCCAGATACCTGGAATGCGCCGCTCCTCACCTCTAACAAGCCCCGTTGCGTTTGCCTTCCCAGCCTGGGTTCATGCCTGGCTGACAGGCGGCTGATCTGTTAAATGATAATGATTAGGATTTAATAGGCTGCAATGCTTCGCGTGTCTACCAGATGGCATAAATTCATGAATTGTAATGCAGTATATATATATATATACTGTGCAGTATTGCAGCCAGCGGGAATAAAATGCTTCAATCCCTGCCTGGAAAATAACCCAATGCACTCGGGCAGAAAACAGTCACAAACCTCAATACACCCGGGTATACCCGAATTCGTGGGACTAGCCGAGCTCGAATAAAGTGTGTCGCCAGTGTACACTCAACGCAAAACAAATGGCAGCCAAGCCATCAAACCCGCAGACCACTTCCTCCAATACACTTCGACGACTCTGCCGCCGCTCTCCCGGAAATCTACAGCCCATATTCTCCACTACTCGTCCACGACGCTGCCGCCGCTCTCCCGGAAACCCACAGGCCATCTTCGCCACTGCTCTTCGACGACACTGCCGCTGGTGCCCCTGAAATCCACTGGTCACTTTCTCCATTACGCTTAGACGACTCTGCCGCTTCTCGCCCGGAAATCCACAGGTCACTTTCTCCATCCCTCTTCGACGATGCTGCCGCTTCTCCTCACCCGGAAATACACAGGTCACCTCCTCCATCCTTCTTCGGCGACGCTGCCGCTTCTCTCCATGGAACCCCCATCTCATCCTCCGTAGCACCCATCCACCCAGATGTCCACAGCACGCCATGCACAAGAACCAGCTCTTTAGACCGCATGCTGAATGGGTTAAGTGTGGATATCGCCGGGAACTCTACTGTGCTGGTAAAGATAGATCTGCTTCTGGAGACCATGCTAAATATGGATCAACGGATGCAGAAGATGGATCGACGGATGGAGAAGATAGAGACTGACATAGCGGGGATACATAATTTGCTCGGTGTTCATGTCCATGTATCCCCGACACCGGAGCAGGAGGGTGGCATGGATGTGATGAATGGGACCTTCGACCACCTTCCAACACCAAGCACACCCCCTCCACCAGAAGATTTTGTGTACATGTATGCCGTTGAGGAGGAGGAAAACATGACAACCCCGTCAAGACCACGCCAGGAGACAACACGGCGACCAAGACAGGAGGAAAGCTTCCTCCCAGACAACCTACCCTCACCCGCCGCCACAAGCACACCCACTCACAGAAGAACACCCGCTCCCAGAACCCAACCTACATACGCTTGCATCGATACGGTATCGAGAAGTATAGGGTGATGAGTACTGGTTTACCCCACAAGTATGCCATGATAATTTTTAAGCACTACGTGTCCTACTTGGTGTACTGCGGGTGGGCCTACAAAGTGAACTATGAAGGAAATCGCGAAAAAAGGGCACTTCCTGAAAATTTAAGAAGGACTATTGTGGAGGAACTGCGGCGCTATTTTTCAATTACAGATCCTTTAATGAAAAGCATTCGAGACTCCATCAATGGCATTTTGCGCCATAGAAGGCATCGGCCCTGGAAGGACAATCTGGTGGGTATCGCATTTGCGTGACTGTTCAACTGTTGTTTATTTTTTGTAAATGTTTTTGTAAATGTTTTGACTTTCTGTACTTTAATAAAGGAGATGTTGCGTGTTTTAACTTGTATTAATAAAGAAATGTTTTTACTTACTGTACACACAGGACCTGCACAATTCCAGTCCCCGAGGGCTGTAAACAGGCCCGGTTTTCAAGGTTATCCTGAAAAACGGGCCTGTTTGCGGCCCTCGAGAACTGGAGTTATGCAGGCCTGACTGACTGTTCTGTACACAATCCTACTGTAAATGTTTTGACTTTCTGTACTTTAATAAAGGAGATGTTGCGTTTTTTAAATTTCATGAATAAAGAATTTTTTTTAATAACACCATGTGACTGTAAACCATACTGAGTGACTGTAAATGTTTTGACTTTCTGTACATAAATGTTTTCACTAGCAGTAACCCATACACCTGTTGATGTTTTGAATTGCTTTACACTTAAAATGTTTTTACATTGCACAGTATTTGTAAATAAATGTTTTTGTACTTACTCCACCAATAAAAGAAAATGTTGATTTGTTTTAAATTGTTCCATTGTCTCCTTTTATACTGTAACAAAATACAGTGTTTCTAGAATGTACAGTACTGTCCAGGCATACTGTACTGTATACTGTAGGCATGCTCAGTACTGTACATCACATATACACATATGAACTGGAATACATGTAGAATAAATGCATACTTTTTATTTTCTCGGGTTTATTATACAGTATATATAAAAAAAGTATTGTATACAGTACGGTCTGAAAACATCAGCATACTGTTTCAGGTATTCTATCCTAATCAATAGCAACGGCCACTAAACTGTAGACTCCGGTACATGTTTTATAAATCCGATTCAGCAATGTGCAGGATTTGTTACACAAAGCGATATTATCCATCGAAATCCCACCATTCGCCGTTTTCCGCATGAGATGACAAAGTTTTCTTTTCTGAGGAAAAACAAAAGTACAAGTTTTACTGTAATGGTCAGTCCCCTAAAGAAGTTCCCACAGTCAGCCCCACCAATAATTTTCTCAGGGGGCGTCTTCTGTTCACATGCGCATGCGCCTACCGTCGATGTGGTGACATGCATACAGTATGCGTTTCAAGAAGGTTCCAATGCGCCTAGCTTTTCACCAATTGTGCAGTATCTACTGTAGAAGCCACTCAGCCAATGATATTGCTTACAGGAGAATCGCTTGACTTTTGAATCGCACTGATATTGATATTTTCAAAATAAAAAAAACAGAATAAAATTCGGCAACATTATTCACCATAGAATTTCCCAATCAGCTGGCGCCGGGCCACTGCCAGTCCCGTATTCTTGATCATATACGTCGTTGACAGGTGACAGCGGGACTACTACACCTGTAGTCAGCTGATGAGGCTGGAAATCGCTTAGGTACATGCAAGCTTACTCGAAACTGTACGCGAAATCTGGCTCAGGCTGCAGGTATCCGTGCATGGACAGACAGCAAGGGTTGTCACTGACGGTCGGACCGTTATTGGAAGCTGGTGCTGGTGCATTGCTTGCCAGCGACTGACGTTTCTTAATTGGTTTTAACACGACCTTTCGCCTTTTGCCGTCTGCATGATCATAGATACAGGAAAAACCCGGTGATACACACCAATACCCTCCAATAAAATCGGGATCAATACGAAAAAAACATGGATCGCTACATAACTTTTTCCTTATTGCACGCTTCCACACATGAGGATCTGGCGAAAATTTGTAAAAGTCATAGTTTTCGATAAAATACTGATAAATTTGAACAACTGTTGCCATCTTATCATCTGTTGCATTAATCGCGGCCCATATTAAATAAGCGTACATTCTGTCGGGTTTTTGGAACACGGGGTGCACTTGTGCACTCATGGCGGGACTCTCTAGACAATAAACAGACCAGAAACTGGTGCTTGTCTTTCTTTAATATGAAAAGCCTAAATTGATACATTATTGTAACCTCTTCCTTCAGTCCCAAGGCCAATTTACAATAGACCACTGTGGTATCTTTTTAAACGAAACACCTGCAAGTCGACACATTACTGAAGCGCATGCGCAGTACAATTCATGAATATCTGCCATCTGGCGGATACGCGAAGAATTGCAACCAATTAAATCTGAACCATTATCAATAAACACATCAACCGCGCATCAACCGCGGCTGTGAATGCAACATGAATGCAGTATGAATGCGGTCAGAATGCGGCATGAACGTGGTGAAGTGCGGTGAAGTGCGTGGCATTCGAAAAAAAATCCCGGAAAAATGCGGTGATGTAGGAGAATAAAAGGGGCCGCGGCTGTATGTACTATGTGTCCTTCTAGAAAAAAAAGGACAATGAAAAATAAACCCATTAAGAAGGGGAAGACACCCGTAGAACATGGGATTACAACTGAAATCTTGAAAGCTAGGGAAGAAGTAGAGACATTCCTTATAGTCTTTACATGCTGATGGAAGAAAATGAAATTTCCAGAACAGACCAATGCCATAGCTCTCCTCATAGACAAAGACCTCAATAATTACAGACCAATCAGTCTCCAAAAATACTCACAGTTCAGCTTAAGGAGACACAATGTCACCAAAGCTTTGGACAGCAACACTTGAATAATTGTTTAAGATATTTGATTGGGAAGAAAAAGGAATCAAAATCAACGGTGAATATTTGTCACCTACAATTTGCAGATGATAGTTATTTTTGCAAGAAGTCCAGAAGACCTAAAGCAAGAAATGAAAGACCTTGCCAAAGCAAGTTAGAATGTAGGCCACCATGTGAAATGTAAATAAAAGTCGATAGACTGTTTATCTTAGCCAACAAGTATCAATAGATGGGAACCTTTCAAATGAAATCAATAAGGAGAATGAAGATGAGATGGAGCGAATTTGAAAGAAACACGACAATCTTGCAAGGGAAATTATACTTCCGATTGTTCCGTTTCCTCAAGTACTCCATGGCAGCCATTAATTATGGGTAACTGCTTCTGCTTTCAGTTGGTAGGACAAGTACTTCTTGAGACCACTATATAAGGGGTGTTACCCACCCTATGTTAGTTATCTTCTGTCAAAGTTCTATTAAAGGAAGCACAAAACATATTGATATACAAAATATAAGAAAACTCCAGGGAGATAAGTTCCCTGCCATAAAGGACTTGAAGAAACCAAAATAACGGGAAGTAAATGTCCTCGTTTCTTCTACATCCTCTATGGCAGCCATTAATCAGGGGAGGTCCCAAAGTAATTTTAAGACTGGTTGGAGGTAGTACTTATTTTCACAGTTGGAAAAACTGCTTGAAGTACCCTCCTTCCAAATTTTGCATCCGTCGATGACTGAACATCCAGTCCATAATGTATATATGTATGTCTTTATTTATATAGCACCATTAATGTACATAGCGCTTCACAGTAGTAGTACACGTGACAATCATATAATAACAAATAATACAAATAACAGGTCATGGGAATAAGTGCTTCAGACATAAAAGTAACATTTCGGAAGGGGAGTCCCTGCTCCGAAGAGCTTACAATCTAATTGGTAGGTAGGAAGAACGTACAGAGACAGTAGGAGAGCATTCGGCTAAGTGCGTCTTCAGGGGGCCAAGCTTTATGTATCATGTGTATAGCATTAGCCACAGTGCTACTTATATGCTCCTTTAAGCAAGTATGTCTTAAGGTGGGTCTTAAAGGTGGATAGAGAGGGTGCTAGTAGGGTATTGAGGGGAAGGGCTTTCCAGAGGTGTGGGGCAGTCAGTGAGAAAGGTTTAAGGCAGGAGAGGGCTTTAGATACAAAGGGGGTAGATAGAAGACATCCTTGAGCCAAACGCAAGAGTCAGGATGGTGCATAGCGAGAAATTAGGGCTGATATGTAAGGAGGGGCAGAAGAGTGTAATGCTTAGCAAATGTGTGTAAAGAAGACCAGGTTGCTGCTTTACATATTTCCTCGGCACAGGCATGAGCTTTTTCTGCCCATAAAGTAGCAATGTCCTTTGTACAGTGGGTCTTCAACCCTACTGGAGGATTTCCCCCTGCCACCCTACATGCATCAAAAATAGCAGCCTTAACCCATATAGACAGAGTAAATGGAAGCTGTCTGACTCTTTCTGGGTTCATCAAAAACGTCTAACAACCTAGAGGTTTTCCTAATACTATCAGTCCTTTGTACATATGTTGTTAGAGCCCCAACCACATCCAGATTGTCCTTGTAATGTCCTGATTACTATGAATGTTTGATACTACTATGGTTTGAAAATATGGAACACTCATTAACAATATCTTATCCTGGTGTATCTGACAGAATGATTCATGACAAGATAAATCCTGCAGCTCCCAAACCTTACATGCTCTAGTAATTGCTATTAGAAAAATGACTTTAATCGTGAATAACTTCATAGGAAGCTTATGAATCGATTCAAAGGAAGAAGAAGCGATTTGCTGTAGCACCAGATTCAGATCCCACGGAAGAACAGGAATCCTAAATGTAGGCCTAATCAAGAAACGGCTCCCATAAATCTAGTGACCAATCAGCCTTTGACAGAATTCGCTTAATGCAGAAACCTGGATCCTAAGAGATTCTGCTTTTGGAATCCTTGCTAAAGGAAGTCCAGTATATTCAACTTTCATAGTCTACACCAACAAATAGACGTCTCTCATATCCAATAATAGATTCTAGAAGTCACTAGCTTTCTGGAATGCAAAAATATTGATATAACTTAATTGGAGAATCCCTGTGCCTCAATGACATCTTTTCAAGTTCCATGCTGTCAATCTGATAATTGAGGATTGGTGAAACAAGGTGAACTGAGTCAATAATACAGGAAATGGGGGGAGAACTCAAGGCTCTTGTACTGAAACTCTTTAAGTCCTCAAACCATGTACTTCTAGGCTAATATTGGGCTATCAGGAGATCTTGAGCTCTGTCTCTGTTGATCTTGTTCATTACCCTATGTGGAAGAGGAAATGGGGAGAAAATGTAACAGAGATCCCAAGTGATCGAGAAAGCATCCCTGGCTATGGCTTTCGGGTCATGCCATCTTGACGCATACATCTGTACTTTCTTGTTGAAAGCTGATGCCTTGAGATCAACCCGTGGCCAACCCCATTTCCCAACGAACTGCTCAAAAACTTCCTGGTATAGTTGCCATTCTCTTGGGAATGGAATGCCTGCTGAGAAAGTGGACCTCATAATGCATGGAACCTTTTTGTCCACCCACTGTAGGATTTTGGAGGTTTATAAAAGAACCCTCAGACTCACTTATTCCCCTTGCCGGTTTATATACTACTGTTGTAATGTTGTCTGATAGAATTCTTAACAGGAACGTTTCACTGTGGTCTGAAGACCTTGAATGGCAGAGAGTATTGCTGGAACCTCCAATACATTGATCAGCAGAATTCTTTCATGATGCGGTTCCTTCGATCATCCAATCCTGACAAGCAGCGTCCCAACCTGAGACACCTCTTTTGGTCTTCAATACTGTCCAGACGAGAGGACTCAAAGACTTGCCTTCATGCAAGTTCTTGATTGCGGTCTACCATTGCAAGATGAGCCTTGTACTTGGTAACAACGAGAGCCTGAATCCTGGACTGGGATTTTGGTTTCCCCAAAACTCAGAACATTCCTTTGAAGTGGTCTGAGTTAAAATATGGCCCAAGGCACTATGTCTGTGACTGAATTGAGAAGTCCTATTATGTGCATGAACTGTGCCCTTGGTGGTCTTGTGAAGTTTCTGAAAAATGAGACCTGCTCCACAATCCTGTGTACCTTGGAGGTCGGAAGTGACACTATACCCTTTCTTGTGTCGAACATGACTCCTAAAAATGGAAGGTTCTGAGCTGCCACAATCCTGCTCTTGTAAGGATCTGCGCTGCGGGTATACCCGCGTTCAGCGCATCCTTACCTTTTTCTCAGGTTATTCAGGCTCCCCGGCGGCAGTCCCCGCTCCTGGCTGCTTTCCCTGCACCTCCTGCCCATGCGCATCAGCGCTACGGGCGCGCGTGCACCCAAGCCGCCATTGGTTGGAGCCGGGCGCCTGACTCCGACCTCCGCTGACGCGGCACACGCTCCTTGCGTGTCGCCGTTCAGGTCCCGTCAACTCCACCTCCCCGCTTCTCCTTCCTTAGCTGACCCTTCCCCTGTCCGTCCCTCTGCTCCTCCCCTTCTTCTCTATGCTCCTGGATCCTCCGGTGCGCCTTCCCCATGCTCCGCCTCCTCGGACGTCACACACATGCCCTGCACGCCCCTTCCCCATCTGCCTTGCCTTCTAGGTCCTCCTTCCCTTTCTGTCCCTTCCCTTGTCCGTCCCTCTGTTCCTCCCCTTACTTTGACCACTCCCTTTGTCTCTAGCAACTCTCCCCTTTCTGGGCCTTATCTTGCTCACTCCTCTGTTCCTCCCCTCACCCCCATTGGTTCCAAACTTCCTCACTCTGCTCTCCTATTAGGTTCCTCTTCAGGCCTCTCCTCCGTCACTCCCCCTTCTCTGATTGGTCCCAGCCCCCTATATAATCCCTCTTCACCATTTCCTCTTTGCTCTGCATAGCTTCTGTACCTTGGTGCTGTCTGCTCTTGCCTGGCCTCTCTTGTCTTTTCAGTGCTGCTCCTGTCCCTGGAAACTTTGCTGACCTCCCTGGATTTGACCTTTGCTTTGGACTCTACTATGCTGCTCTCTGGAACCTTTTGGACCTTGCTTTGGACTTCTACACTGCAGACCTCTACTACCCTTGGACACGGCACACGGACAAACTACTACGCCGCTCTCTCCACTCCATGACCCAGGCTTACGGACAATCGATTACGCTGCCCTCTCCAACCCACGACCCCTGGCATATGAACTTAACCCTTCTACGCCGGAGCTGTCAAGTACGGTATCGTTTACATTCTGTTTACCCGGACCACCTACGCTACTACCACACTCTGGCCGTGCCCCCGTTTGCTGCTAGGTGTGTGGTTTTTCCCTTTCCACCTCAGTCCCAGTGTCTCGTCTGGCTTGTGGGCAGGCCGAGCGTTACAGCTCTTCTTTAGGTTAACGATCCACCCATGGTCTGCTAACACGTTGTGCACTATGTGCACATGAAATTTGGCAATTTGCTCCGACGGGGCTTTGATCAGCAAGTCGTCCAACTTTAAAAAGTTGGTGCCGCTGTTCAATGAGGAGGACGAATGTTCATACCGGCAAAGGTAAAACACATTGATTGGACTTTATTTAATTGTGTATTTTTTTAGGATGTCAATTGAAGGGCAATGTGTTTATCTATGCCCCTTTGAGAGTAAAGATATCCACATTGAATACCAATGCATTGTTTGGCAAATATTTTAGAATGCCTATTCATTGCCATAGTGGTAATCCATGCCTATAATGTGGGCATTGTTTACCACTGTGACAATCAATAGATTTCTTGGGAAATGTTTATTTTTAATTCATTGTAATGTCATTTATTTTGTGGTTGTTTTCAATTTGTAGGTTTCCCATTCATTGCTATAGTTGCAATCCATGCCCATATTGTGGTCATGGTTTACCACTGTGACAATCAATGGGTGGGGAGGGTGGTTAGCAGGAGGGGGGTAGCAGTATGGGGGTTAACCCCTTAATTACCATGGCAGTTAATAACCGCTAAGGTGATTTAAGGGTTACAGGCGAGTATTTTGTTTTTTTATTTTACTGTCGCTGCCCACTGAAGACGAGGAGGACAAGGATGGCCTTCATCCTGGCTGGGGTAAGTACAACTTTTATTTACTATATGCTCGCTGGGTAATGTTTTATTTTTTAATGGACAAATGCGCTATTATCCAGATCTGGAAAATAGGGATTGTGGTCATTACTCTACTGTATGTGTTGGTGGGGGGAGGTGGTTGTTGGGGTGGGTAGTAGGGTGTCCATTCATTGCCATTGGGGTTATCTTTACGCCCATTGAGGTATAGGTAACCACACTGGCAATCAATGGGTGTATTGGGTAGTATTGGTGTTTATATTGTAATTTAATGTTTATTGGTAGTAGAGGGGGTGGGTGAAGGTTGTTTTTGCCTGGGTGGATGGTTAGACCTCTCTGGTGGGTAGTTGGAGGGGTTAACCCCTGCTTTACCTTAGAAGTTACTACTACTAAAATAATGAAGGGGATACCCCCTTCCTCAACCTTCCCGGTAGGCCTAACCACCCACCCTGGGGAAACTACCCTCTTCACCCATCCCTTCTACCCCATATAAACCAGATAATCTGGTTTAACCTCTTCATTGCCTTAGCGGCTAGCTGCTAAGGTTATGAATCGGATTTTATTTTAATAAAGTATTGACGCAGGGGGTTTCAGGAGCTGAACCGCCTGAATTTCAGCCCCGGGGACCCACTGATTCCCAACTTACAGGCTCCGGAATGGGGTGCTGGTATCTCCCTGCATTGTTTAAATCTCCTGCGTCACATGACCGGGGCATTTAAACATGGCAGAAATACCGGTACCCCATACCGTGGCCTGTAACTCGGGAAGTTGGAGGTCTTCGGGGCTGAAATTAATGCGGTTCAGCTCTGGAAAGCCCCTGCTTCAAAACTGTGTTATTAAAATAAAATAAGAGCCGCGTGATTGCATGTTAGAGGTGCGCAGGGAGAGTGACTGATTCTGGGTACACTCAATGCACATCGCTTACAGACTGATGCAGCTCTGTAGGATTCACACAGCGGGAGTTCAATTCAGAAGCAGGGATGCCGGTTGCGTTAATCTTGATGGGCCATTACCCCCTGCCAAGCACTGTGCCATGAATGTTAACTCTTGGCACACTGTGCACCAGTACATGCTGTGCGGCAGCTGATACATTCAAGTGGCTGCACCGGTATGTTCCACATATATTATTATTATGGAATCTATTGATACCAGATGGGGAGTGTGCTGTCTCCAGCTCTGTGTTTTTTGCTCCTGTTGTTTCTTAGCAACCTTTGCACACGTTCCTCCCTAGAGATGGGTGAATTGTTTTTGTGGATTGGGAACCGCCTCAGATTGTCCGGTACTTTGGTCCATGGATTTCCGCGAATCTGTCTCAAAAAGGGGCGATTCGTCTTTCCGTATTTTTCAATCATGGCGGATTCTGCAATCTGGTACAATAAAGAGAAAGTGTAACCTAGTCTGGGCACTCTTGCATCACCTGGTTGATTTATGAGTAAATTAAAACAATAACTTTAATGATATCCAATTAAAATATAGGTGATTAAAATGATGATTAAACAAAGTTGTGATCCTGTTGTACTGTATAGACACTGGTAGTCTGTCCAGGATCCAAAGTAGAAGCGATAGATCAATACAGAATTTATCACGTGCTCGACTGTAGAACAGATAGTCCACAGTTCGGCAGTGTGGAAATAATATCCACTGTCCTGGAATGAGAACAAAACCGAAGGGTTCCTAAATCTAGCTGATATTGTTCATGTGTGGGACCAGTACCTAGTCGAAGTCTGGACCCTCACTGTGTTGTGCCTAGTGATGACACATAAATACAATATATTATTGATTGCTTTGGGGCCAGACAGCTGGTGTATTAATCTAACCATATGCCTTGCACTCTATGCAATCCGTTGGTGGATTTCTAAGAATCCAATCCACGGACCCCACAATCCGTTAGTGGATATGTCTAAAAATCCACCAAGAGATTGTGGAATCCGTAGATTGGATTTTTAAAAATCCCCCAACGGATTGCATCCCTTGGCAGTTTTGGATTAATCTGCACGGATTGAAACTGGTACAATGTTTCACGGATTTAACAGCTTGGAACGGCTTTTGAATGAAAATATCAGGAAATTCCAGGAAACGGATGTTTACAGTTTTCGGCCATCTCTATTCCTCCCCTCTGTTTTTATGTCTCTCTGTGCTAGAACTGTCCTTCAGCCTCTTGCCATCAGAAACTACTTTCCCCGTCCCCTGGTGTCTTGTTTTGTATCTCTTCCTGCTTCTGGGTAGTGTTTCCTGTTGTAGCCTCTTGGTTAGTGTTGCTGGAGTTTGTACTCTCAGCTCTGGTAATCTGTCACATGCTCTCCTACTGTATAAATACTGTAGCATTGTTTTCCTTATTTTGTGTATTTTGGAAACATTTCCTTTTATTTCTGTTTGTCTGTTCCTTTAAATAAATACAATCACAAATTCAAAGTAGACTCCATCTTTGCATTAAAGAAGGGGATGAGGTTATCTGCCTATAAAAGCTTGCTGAGTCCCAGGAAGCCCAGGACAGAACAACCAGTGTTGAGTAAAGTGTTTGGCATACCGATAACCCCATCTGCTTTCTCCTAGTAATATACTAGCCAACAATTTCCAGTTGTTTAACATCGTTACATTACACTATTATTAGGTATAGTGGCTGGCAAGGCATACTGATGACACAATCTGACCTCTGTTTGCAAGTACTGTATACTAGCCAATCATTTTCTGTTGGCTTAACACTGTGTCATTACACCAGTTTTGGGTAAAATGTTTGGCATACAGAATTCAGATCTACTCTCTGCATGTATATTGGGTATGCCAATAATTTCCTGTTGATTTAACACCGTTAAATTACACCAGTGTTGCGTAAAGTGTTTGGCATGCAGAGAGCACATCTATATTCTACCAGTAATACACTAGCCAATAATTTCTAGTTGTCTAACACTGTTACATTACACCTGTGTTTGGTAAAGTGGTTAAAATACAGATACTGTGCCTCGATTTCTGCTAGTATACTAACCAATCAGTGCCACTTGATTTTTAAAAAAATCATGCTTTGTGATGTTATTTTACCATTTTCTATTTATTTAGATTTTGTCAGCTATTGACAAAAAAAATGTCAAAAAATGTTTTCGTTTTTACAAAAACAAATCCAAAATACAGAATTTTTTTTAGAACCAAAACCATGTCCAAACCAAAATCCCCCCCAAATTGGGAACTAAAATCAATACCCAAATCACTACACAAGTGCACGTACCCACCCTTAGTAAATAGGATGATAAAATAAAATTGACATTTAATAACGATAATAGCATTTTGAAAAAATGTATAATCCTTTACTGAACCAAACAATAGACCCTTTAATGCCCTCAAATGTTAACACTTAATGGTATCTTCAGCCAGTCCTGCTGTTGACGTTCCTATTGTTACCGTATTCAATTATTACTACCCTAGGGGTAGAGCTAATTGTAAGGTTAAATAAAAAAGCCATCGCTTTTTCACTGCTTACCAATTTAAAAACTCCTGAACAGCAGTATTGATCTCGGTGCCAGCATGCTGCATGTTTTCTTTTATTTATGTCTAAATCCTCCTTTGTTCAAAGCAACCATTTTAAAAAGGACAGCGCATGAATATTTGTTTGCTTTGTAAGCTGGATCCCAGGATAGCACTTGCATTACTTCCTGCTTTTCTTTAATCTAACTTTCTATTATTGAACATCATGATCCATGCTGCTACCACTTAGAAATAACAATCATAGGAAACACACAGATTGTAAAGGGGCAACATCTATTTGTCCTTCTGTTTAAAATCAATGTTCCCCTGGTTAAAAGCAGCTGCCGTTAAATCCAAATTCATACAGGTAGTTCATGTATTTGGTTCTATCTTTCACATTTGCCCTTCAATGTCCTTTTCTTCCTGATACCTTGCCAAAATCGTAACAATAAATATGACGCATAATAATAATAATAATAAATTACCATTTTAAAATACTATAAGAATATATTTATAAAAGTAAATCATACCGTATAGTACATATTGTTTATCCATTTGGTGTAGGCTTGAAGTTCCTGATATAATTGAGCTTAGGTGGAGTTTCTGCAAGCCGCAGACACTACCTGTTTTCAAAATGGCTGTCACTTGGAAATCCACAGTGCAGTAATAGACAAGATGGTCTGAGGTAGGGGGGCCGCCAACAGAGATCCCGGAATCCAGAACTAAAGTTTTGACCAGACCTCCCTCCCCCTGTGTCAGCAGCCTTGCGAGCCCTTCCCCCCTTTCACAGGTCCTCACTCTAACCTTCCTCTATTTCCCCCCCACCCTCTCACCATGTTTTCTCTCCCCCCCTCTGTCTCTCACTCTTCCATCTCTGATGCCCCCGTACTCCACAGCTGCTGCAGGCCCCTCTCCCATGACGGGTCTGCCCCTCTACCACGCCGGGCCTGCCTCTCTCACATGCTGGGCCTCTCTCTAACGCCGGTGCACGCCGGAAGCTGTGCTCAGCTTCCGACGTGCACCGGTACAAGAGAGGTGCCCAGTGTGGGAGAGAGGCAGGCCCGGCAGGAGGCCTGTCTTGGGAAAGAGGCCCACAGCAGCTGGGGAGAGCCAGGGTCTGGTGGCAACCAGAGGCCTGGCAGCCGGATGCAGAAGTTGGACCTGACCTCTGGCTTTCTAATAGTTATGAGTAATAAATGCACTCAAATGCTCACACATAAATAACAGATCACTCTGACAAAAAATAAATATAAAGAAACGGGGAAGATGAAGTCCTAGTTCCAGGACGAAACTAGTAGGGAGGAGACTCTAAGACAAACTTTCAGCATCCCTATCCAACATCACATGCCAGCAGAACCCCCTGATCATTACTGGACACTATATCCAAATTTCGGCCAAAATCTCGGCGGAGTGACGTCAGCGGGCTAGTCTCGCGAGACCAGAGGATCAACCAGGAAGTCACGGAGAATGGCTGCAGGCAGAGGAGAACCAGCACAGCGCTTCTTGGTGTTCCACGTGAAGGATTCATACAGCAACTCCAGGCAGCAGGACGGAGAGGATTATAATATCCTACATGCTTGTTTACATCTGCTACTTTGTAAGTAGTGATCTACTTTTGCGCATGTAGACGGATGTTCACAGAGGTGCACAATTGGAGGCTTTTATAAGGTGAAATTATAATAAGGCTTTATTGTGCCTTTTCCTTTTCATCAGGAAATCATCCAAACACAGGGGGGGGGGGGGGGAACAAAGCTTAATTCACTTGGGAGTATTTCTAGTGAAATCCCATGCAATTCACAACTCCTAGTTAAGCAGGCTTTTTCTACCACCTTTAATCAGGCAGGTGGTGTTAGTAAATTTGCTACCAGCAGTTAACCACCACACTGCTGGATTAGAGGCACATTTGTGAACAGGGATAAGTCCCCTGTTACAGCGCATATATTTTAACTAAACGTACTTCACTATATTTTGTTTCTCTTCATTTTATTTCAGAATCATTGGCAAACCATACCCCATTCTACTTATGCTCAAATGTATTATACAGTTAACAGTCATTTGCGCCGTTGTTTCCCCCGGTTCCCCATATATATGCTATTGTGTGTAGCTGAACATTAGGCAGCAACTGTTAATATTTTGGATGTAAATTGTATCTTTTTGCGCACTTAGTATTCTATATATATATATATATCTATATATATCTATATATATCTATATATATATATATATATATATATATAGATATATATAAATATATATATATATATATATATATATATATAAACACAGACCTGGTTGTGTCTCACCTGAGAAAGGGAGAGCTTCAAATCGTTACCATAATATTATCTAGTGGTATAAATATACGCAAGTCCATTTAGACTAGTTGCTGGGGGAGAGGGGAGAGAAAGACATGCAGGGGGAGAAGAGAGAGAAAGACATGCTGGGGAGAGGAGAGAGGGAAAGACATGCTGGGTGGAGAGGAGAGAGAAAGACATGCTGGGGGAGAGGAGAGAGAAAACATGTTGGGTGGAGAGGAAAGAGAAGACATGCGGGGGGGAGAGGAGAGAGAAAGACATGCTGGGGGAGAGGAAAGAAAGACATGCTGGGGGAGAGGAGAGAAAAAGACTTGCTGGAGGAGAGGAGAAAGACATGCTGGGGGAGAGGAGAGAAAGACATGCTGGGTGGAGAGGAGAGAAAGACATGCTGGGAGAGACGAGAGAGAAATATATGCTGGGGGGAGAGGAGAGAAAGACATGCTGGGGGAGAGGAGAGAGAAAGATATGCTGGGGGGAGAGGAGAGAGAGAAAGACATGGTGGGGGACAGGGAGAGAGAATGACATGGTGGGGGAGAGGAGAGAGAAAGACATGCTGGGGAGAGGAGAGAGAAAGACATGCTGGGGGAGAGGAGAGAGAAAGATATGCTGGGAGAGAGGAGAGAAAGACAAGCTGGGGAGAGGAGAGAGTGACGTGCTGGGTGGAGAGAAAAAGACATGCTGGGGGTGGAGAGAGAAAGGCATGCTGGATGGAGAGAGAAAGACATGCTGGATGGAGAAAGACATGCTGGTGGAGAGGAGAAGAGAAATATATGCTGGGTAGAGAGGAGAGAAAAAGACATGCTGGGGGAGAGGAGAGAGAAAAAGACATGCTGGGGAGAGGAGAGAGAAAGACATGCTGGTGGGGAAGAGAGAGAAAGACATGCTGGGTGGAGAGGACAGCAAGGAATGCTGGGGGAGAGGGGATAGACATGCTGGGGGAGAGGAGAGAAAGACATGCTGGGTGGAGAGGAGAGAAAGACATGCTGGGAGAGACGAGAGAGAAATATATGCTGGAGGGAGAGGAGAGAGAGAAAGACATGGTGGGTGGAGAGGAGAGAAAGACATGCTGGGGGAGAGGAGAGAGAAAGATATGCTGGGGGGAGAGGAGAGAGAGAAAGACATGGTGGGGGACAGGGAGAGAGAATGACATGGTGGGGGAGAGGAGAGAGAAAGACATGCTGGGGAGAGGAGAGAGAAAGACATGCTGGGGGAGAGGAGAGAGAAAGATATGCTGGGAGAGAGGAGAGAAAGACAAGCTGGGGAGAGGAGAGAGTGACGTGCTGGGTGGAGAGAAAAAGACATGCTGGGGGTGGAGAGAGAAAGGCATGCTGGATGGAGAGAGAAAGACATGCTGGATGGAGAAAGACATGCTGGTGGAGAGGAGAAGAGAAATATATGCTGGGTAGAGAGGAGAGAAAAAGACATGCTGGGGGAGAGGAGAGAGAAAAAGACATGCTGGGGAGAGGAGAGAGAAAGACATGCTGGTGGGGAAGAGAGAGAAAGACATGCTGGGTGGAGAGGACAGCAAGGAATGCTGGGGGAGAGGGGATAGACATGCTGGGGGAGAGGAGAGAAAGACATGCTGGGTGGAGAGGAGAGAAAGACATGCTGGGAGAGACGAGAGAGAAATATATGCTGGAGGGAGAGGAGAGAGAGAAAGACATGGTGGGTGGAGAGGAGAGAAAGACATGCTGGGGGAGAGGAGAGAGAAAGATATGCTGGGGGGAGAGGAGAGAGAGAAAGACATGGTGGGGGACAGGGAGAGAGAATGACATGGTGGGGGAGAGGAGAGAGAAAGACATGCTGGGGAGAGGAGAGAGAAAGACATGCTGGGGGAGAGGAGAGAGAAAGATATGCTGGGAGAGAGGAGAGAAAGACAAGCTGGGGAGAGGAGAGAGTGACGTGCTGGGTGGAGAGAAAAAGACATGCTGGGGGTGGAGAGAGAAAGGCATGCTGGATGGAGAGAGAAAGACATGCTGGATGGAGAAAGACATGCTGGTGGAGAGGAGAAGAGAAATATATGCTGGGTAGAGAGGAGAGAAAAAGACATGCTGGGGGAGAGGAGAGAGAAAAAGACATGCTGGGGAGAGGAGAGAGAAAAAGACATGCTGGGGAGAGGAGAGAGAAAGACATGCTGGTGGGGAAGAGAGAGAAAGACATGCTGGGTGGAGAGGACAGCAAGGAATGCTGGGGGAGAGGGGATAGACATGCTGGGGGAGAGGAGAGAAAGACATGCTGGGTGGAGAGGAGAGAAAGACATGCTGGGAGAGACGAGAGAGAAATATATGCTGGAGGGAGAGGAGAGAGAGAAAGACATGGTGGGTGGAGAGGAGAGAAAGACATGCTGGGGGAGAGGAGAGAGAAAGATATGCTGGGGGGAGAGGAGAGAGAGAAAGACATGGTGGGGGACAGGGAGAGAGAATGACATGGTGGGGGAGAGGAGAGAGAAAGACATGCTGGGGAGAGGAGAGAGAAAGACATGCTGGGGGAGAGGAGAGAGAAAGATATGCTGGGAGAGAGGAGAGAAAGACAAGCTGGGGAGAGGAGAAAGCGACGTGCTGCGTGGAGAGAAAAAGACATGCTGGGGGAGGAGAGAGAAAGGCATGCTGGATGGAGAGAGAAAGACATGCTGGATGGAGAAAGACATGCTGGTGGAGAGGAGAAGAGAAATATATGCTGGGTAGAGAGGAGAGAAAAAGACATGCTGGGGGAGAGGAGAGAGAAAAAGACATGCTGGGGAGAGGAGAGAGAAAAAGACATGCTGGGGAGAGGAGAGAGAAAGACATGCTGGTGGGGAAGAGAGAGAAAGACATGCTGGGTGGAGAGGACAGCAAGGAATGCTGGGGGAGAGGGGATAGACATGCTGGGGGAGAAAAAGGCATGCTGGGGAAGAGGAGGGAGAATGACATTCTCGTCGGAAGGAGAAAGATATGCTGGGTGGGGGGAGATAGAAATGCTGGGGGAGGAGGGAAACATGCTAGGGGGGGATAGAGAGAAAGACATGCTGGAGAGAGGAGGGGGAAAGACATGCAGTTCATGCTCCAGCCATCCATGTTGGTAAGGGTGGCCTACATATCCTTGCTCTCCGACGAGGCCCTGACGTGGGTATTTCCATTATCGGAGAGAGATGTTCCTCTAGTAAATGACTCTACCGCCTTCATCCATGCCTTTTGATGGTCTTTGAAACCCCAGGACGGGTATCCTCTAACCTCCACGTCGCTACTCCGGATCCCTGCAGATATACAGTACGCACTGTGAGGCAATACGCTATTGAATTCCGGACCCAAGTGGCCGAAATGGGTTGGAATAACCTGACTCTAGGAGCTGTCTCTTGGCAGGGCCTATCCGAGTGTCTGAAAGATGAGCTGACTTGCCGAGACATTCCAACCGTTTTGAAGGATCTCCTCACTACGTATATGCATGGACTTGCGTTTTAGAGAATGTCAAATGGAATGATAAAGATCTTGCAGAAGTCCCACATTTCCTCCCGCACCCCACTTCCCCATCCGTGGCACCTACAGCTGAAGAAAATCCCATGCAGTTAGCTGGTACAAGGTTGTCTTAAGAGGAAAAGCACAGAAACCGAATCAGCGGTCTCTGTCTGTTCTGCGGGGGTAGAGGACGTTTCGCCCAGAAGTGCCCAACTAAGTCAGGAAACTCTGGAGCCTAGAGAGTGTGGAGGAATTCTCTTTAGGCATTTCAGTTATTTCTCCTCAAAGATCCCGTCAACAGCTCCTTATTCCTGTCAACGTATCATGGGGTACTTCTTCCATTCATACACAGGTTTTTATGGACTATGTCGCTGTTGCCAACTTCTTTGATGAATCCTTTGCAGCATCTTATGCTATTCCCTTATGTTCCAAAATAATTGCTTTGGCAGTAACCGAAGTTGATGGGAGACCTTTAGTTCCAGGCACTATTACTCAGGAGAGAGTCCTGTTGCTCAAATCTGTGGGTATTCTTTACAAAGAATCTATCACCTTTAACATTGTTCACTCCCCAACATGCACCATCTTACTGGCCTTTCCTTGCTTACAACAACATAACCCCAATACTGACTGGGTCACTGGTCAGGTAATGGCATGGGGACAATCCTGCACTGGGTTCTGACTCCAAGTTCCTCGCCCCATATTGGAGATTGACCACGCTCCCGACAATTCTAGGCCCCAGCTCCCTAGCCCCTATCTGGACTACACCGATAACTTTGATAACAAACAGGCAAAATTATCACAGGCCGTACGAGTTTTCCATTGATCTCCCACCAGGATCTGTGCCTCCCCGTGTAACTATCCACTCTATGAGCCAGAAACGATGGCTATGCGCGAGTGCATTCAAGTGAATCTTCAAAGGAGCTTTATCCGCAAGTCTAGTTCTCCTGCTTGAGCCGGATTATTTTCATTGAGAAGGCTCCCTAAGTCCATGTATTGATTATCAGGGCCTAATCAAACGCACCATACAGAACCGATACCCTCTTCCTTTGATTTCTGAACTCTTTGAGCGGCTGCGGGGTGCAACCAATTTTACTCAATTGGACCTACGCGGGGATTACAATCTCATCTATCCACAGCCTTCAATACACGGGATGGCCATTACGAATACCAGGTCATGCCCTTCGTCTTGTGCAATGCTCCTGCGGTATTTCAAGACTTTATTAATTAAATCTTTCATGACCTCCTAGATCTCTTTGTCATAGTCTACCTCGATGATATACTTATATTCTCCATCTCCTTTACTTTAACAGACCTTTGTTGTTAGTGGGAAACCCTGTTTTGTACCTCATTAGCACTAACCTCTATTACAGCAAACGCAATTGCCTCTACGGCAGGAAAGAGGACTTCATCTAACACTATTGATCTTTGAGGATGCTGGTTAAAGCATAACGTGATGTTAACTTAAGTTAACGTCCGATCAACTCATTTATCAAGCCTCTATTTATCTGGGACAATTAAGTTTCTCCTGGTAAAATATTTGAAAAAATTAAATAAAAGTTCAAATATGTTGGTAGAAAATGCTGGCATGATGATTGCTCTTCACATTTTACAGCATTACGTATCACAAGTAATAGCAGTATTTTTTGAATTTGGGGTTGGATGTATATACTGTATTCTGTCATTCGTGTTTTGAGTTTGTTAGTTGCTATTGAGATGATGCCTCATGACAGATGTAAGAGATAGTTGTGTGATGTGAAGTTGATGGTTATAAATATGCATTTCTAAGATAAGCATAAATAAATAACAATGCATGGACAGCAACTCCAGCTCTGTTTGAGGTCACTGTATGATATTAATGATATAAATAAAGTGATGCCGCTTAGGCAACTTGTTTTAGCGAATCCATATAAAAATGCAGTAAAAATATAGGAGTTAATAATAATGCTTAAGGAAGATCCAGGTTACACCAAAATTAGCTGAGTCACCATGGGATAATCTATAGGGGAAAAAAATATTTACCATCAATAACAGAAGTGAAAAAGAACACACTCTGCTACAGAAAAGATAATGATTTGCTCATAATGGAAACGTTGAGGTAATAATGTTGAAAGATATCAGAATGTTATTAACAAAAGAAAGATGTGAAGTAAAAGCCCCAAGATAATGAATGTTTGGGTTCTGATTAATGCATAAGTGCATGTTAGGGTGGAACCTTTGGAATATTGATTAATTAAATATATGATAAAAATTGAATTTGTGTCTTCGTAGTATTATTTTGACAAACAATATATAATATAAAACATTTTATGCTGTGATTTTCTGCAACCTTACTGTTGTTTTAGACTACAACCTTACTATTAGTTTACTATTGTACAATGACATTTAAGGTACAGTAAAAGCTCACACAACAATCATATTCATTGTCTAATTTGTCATATCGGTAATAGTCATGCCATGCTGCATCAAGCCCGATAGCTGTGTTTCAATTCACAGCAGAATAGTAATTATTATTTGTGTGCTAATTATCTACGCAGTATCATTATACATATATTGTACAATACAGACAATACACAGGGACCCGAAAATCAGGTATCAAATAACACTGGGTGAATGTATGCCCTGAAGTTCTTCATTCTAATTGGTCTACTGAAGGCATAAAGACATTTTATAATTCTGTTAAAAAAAAATCCATACACAATGAATACATGATGAAAACATTTTACGTATCAGGCTTTACGTTATGTTGCTGAATTGGGGATTAGTGTTGCTGGCTGTTGGCGTTTTGGATGATGGTGTTAACAAATGTGAAGTGGTCCTCAAATCTCTCCTCAGGGACCAACAGTTACAGCAGTTCTTGTAAATAAGCAATGCACTTAAGCACCTAATTTGCACATGAATAGAATGTTTGGTGGCCCTTGTCTGGTTTAGGGCCCAGAGTTGGAGGTTTGAGAACCACCGTTCTAGACTAATGTAGAAGGTAGAAGAATGCTGTCCAGATTTTCAGAGATCTGATGGAGAAAGTTATTGTTGTCTTAAGATTTTTTTTTAGTAACAGGAAACACTGTTGAAACATCTTGGTTTCTGACTTTCTGCTTAAGAATCATAGATAAAGGATGGCGTATCACTCAGATATTGACCACAATTTCATAGTTCCATTCATTTGGAGATTCATTCTTCTTTCGCATTCTCAATAGAGGGCATTAAGAGTCGGACAAGTAAGGCTGGTTGGTGGTCTGTGGTGCATTGTGCAAGACCATTCCAATTCACTTCGCAAATAATATTGTATTGTATCTGAAAACAATATCTAGAATCCATAAACAAGTTCACAGGCAAATTAATGAGTAAATAAAAAAAAATCCATGTTCAATATCAAAGAAGCATAGTGTCCACTAAAGTAAAGTGATGTCAAAAGCTTTCTAGGTACAGTAGTAGATGTAAAGCAAATTTAAATTCCTTTCTTCTGCATTAACGCTGCTTTTCAGATGTGCAAAAGCACTTACATTGCTAACTGCGTGTCTCCAATGCTAACCAATACTCACAACATTTGAAAAGTGAGTTTAATTTACAAATAATTCTTTAATTATGTGTCGACCGTGAAACGTCAAATAAGAGCTGTGTTTACAAGAAATCTTTTTGTGCATGTCCTATGATTAACCAAGGAAGCTAGAGGGCTCAAGACTTTCATTACACATCCAAACACAGAGGCGTGGGAAAAGTAAAATTAGTTATATATAGAGACATAGGATTGAAGCAAAAGACTTGATGTCCTATGCAGTGACGGATTAAGGGGGGGTGAAGTGGATGAAGCAGTGCCCTGAGTCCAAGCCTAGAGGAGGCCCATACAGGGTCGGATTAAGAGTAAAGCGAAACATTATGTACATAAGTGACATAGCAAGAGAGGGACAAAGCCACAGCCACAGCCTTAACCACCCACTATTCATATATACAGTACATTCCTATGATGTGTTTTTCTATTGAGTGACGTCTAATTGTTAATGTTAATAGTCTTGTCTTCATTTTTAGCATACTCAAACATTTGTCACAGCACTATTTCTTCTCCCTGTTTCCAGAGATGCATTCTACACATGTGCCATCACGTTGTGATGGCAAAGCAACGCCATATGATGTTGCGGCACCATGATAACAGGACGCAGTAGGAAGAGATATCGTCGGACAAGGTAAGAGACAGTTAGAGAGGCCCCGTGCTCTACCCCGGTAATCAGTTTTATTGTTGTGGGGAAGAACGCAGGGCCTATAAGTGTGGGGCTTGGGTCAGTGGCACCGATGGAACCGCCATCAAGCCGGCCATGGCTACAATAATAAAATATTTAATTTGTGTCTTCATAGTATCAATGAGAACATAACCCGAGATGTAGACTTGATGTGACCTGATGCATACTCAGTATAGTACCCTGTGATTTAGCTCACTAATGTCTATTACTGCAGGATGTGAATGGGAGTAAGGAGAGGGCATGGCCGCGATACCGCCTGGGGACTAAGGCACCCTTAATCGGTCCCTGGTCCTGTGTCAGAGCTGAGGCTCATGTTGGGAGTAGATGTTAATCTGGTTAGAGTGTTCCAGGTCCAAATATTACATGAAGAGAACAAGATTTTATCGTATTGCGATTCTTTAGACTACCTATATTGTTATTAGTTACCTGTATGAAAAACATTCAGACAATTGAGTCCACAAACTATTTAGTTGGTTATTGCTAACCAACATGTACAGCATTAAAAAAAAACACCCCTGTTAACTCCAGTTTGGTATCATACTGAATACTTTCAAACCTATTATACTTCTTATCTAGACTGACCTTGCAGTGGTAGTTTGATAACACAAAATGTAGAATGTAAGCTTAGCATTCTGATTGGGTGCTGTAGATATGTGTACAACGCATGCTAAATGCAGAGGAGCAGTTGCTAGGAGTTGTTCAGGAAACTGCAGAGCAGTAATGTAATGCAGCACAATATCCAGCCTATAGCTGGCTTCGGCCAGGCGCAAAATTGATTACCATCATATATTTAGAACTGTCATTCAACACTTTTTAATTTGTCTAATGCCGCAGTGTATATTCCGTTGAAGAGCATGGTCTCATACCACAGTTGAAAATGATATGTTAAAGGTTTAACCCCCTTGCAGCCAATGAAACTGCAGGAACCTTGGAAGCAAAGTCCGAGTTAACACATATTTTCCCCAAAAGACTTTTGTCTGTCAGAGGAAGCAGCTACCGTATCTTGTGACATAGCTAAAATAAAGAAGAAAATGGTGTAAAGCTGGAAGAAAAGTTTAAGTGTAATGTAATTCTCTGCAGTACGTTGCAGCACTCGTGTTGCTGTAATGATGCTAAAAGACACTCAGGGTCCCCATGTGTCCCCATGCCTTGTGCAAACGCTGACCACGTCGCTCCACACTGCCCCTTCCCACCCGTTCGCCAACCACAGGAACTCTACACAACCACGTCTTTACAAATATCATCATCAATGATTGAGCCACAATCAGCACGCAATGCTGAAAATCACACAAAATGCTACCCTAGTGGAGGAACACGCATCACTGTAGAACAAGAATAACGTTTCTCACAGGCTGGTTTGCAAAACCAAGGGGTGAAGTAAGATGGCACTGTGCCAAAGGCCAGGCAAGGATGGGGCCTCAACACCATAGGGACACTCTACAAAGCACATGGGAGTGATGGGCCACAAGACTAAGCCCCCACCATTCTCCCAGTGCCCTCAGTGGCATGCTCCAGCTCCACGCTCCACTTAGGCTGCGTCCACGCTGCCGCTGTGAGCTCTCATGCTTGAGAGCGGTGACGTCACCAACTGTCCAAGCCTGAGCGCCGAGTATCCTGCATAATTTTGCAAGCATGAGTGGGGGCCATGGATCGGGGCTATTTCTGTGTGTATTGTGTGTGTGGCTGTGTATGTGTGTGGCTGTGTGTGTGTGGCTGTGTATGTGTGTGGCTGTGTGTGTGTGTCTGTGGCTGTGTGTGTGTGGCTGTGTGTGTGTGTGTGGCTGTGTGTGTGGCTGTGTGGCTGTGTGGCTGTGTGTGTGTGTGTGGCTGTGTGTGTGGCTGTGTGTGTGTGTGGCTGTGTGTGTGTGTATGTGTGTGGCTGTGTTCTGTGTGCATTGACTGCTGCTGAGCGTGCTTCAAAGTAAATTTTGTTTGTCTCCCTGGGGCGCATATGTGCGCCGCGTGAGCGTAGCCATACTAATTGATTTTAATTGCAGCGATCGCGCCAAGCATGCTCAGCGGCAGCGTGAACGCTGCCTAAGGCCTCGGTCCCGCTGCGCTCGTTGGCGCGGGCGGCAATGTCGCGAGTTCCCCACCAGCAGGGGAATCCTCGCGAGCCGGTCCCGGTCCCCACTGGCGGCACAGCTGACTACACGCTGTCGCGCGTCAGCCGCTGGAGACACCAGAGAATGGTGTTTTCTAGCTTTGACGCGTGACGTGTGTGGCTGTGAGCCAATGGGGAGGGGAGGCTTCGGGAGGAGGAGAGGCTTCGGGGAGCGGGGAGGAGTGTGGAGTGAAAGCAGGTGAGTGCCTTTCTCTGTGTGTGTGTCTGAGTGCGTGCCTGTCTGTGTGTGTATGTGTCTGAGTGCGTGAGTGCCTGTCTGTGTGTGTGTGTGCCCGAGTGCCTGCCTCTGTCTGTGTGTGTGTGTGTGTGTCTGAGTGCGTGAGTGCCTGTCTGTGTGTGTGTGTGCCCGAGTGCCTGCCTCTGTCTGTGTGTGTGTGTGTGTGTGTATGAGTGCGTGAGTGCCTGCCTGTGTGTGCGCGCGTGTGTGTGTGTATGAGTGCCTGCCTGTGTGTGTGTGTGCACGTGTATGAATGAGTGCCTGCGTGTGTGTGTTTAAACTTACCTTCCAGCTCCAGCCCGAGTCCGTGGAGGGAGGGGGGGGGGAGAGTAGCGGGTCCCGGTCCCCACCTTAGGCTAAGGCCCCGCTCCCAGAGTCAGCGCACCTGCGCTGCTGACAGGCGGTGCGCTGAAATACACAGACCGCGATCTGCGGTCTGTAGGGAGCGGGAGCCGGAGCGGGAGGTGGGAGGTTTGATCGGGAGGTGGGAGGTTTGACAGGGAGGGGGGGCGTGGCTTGAGCGGAGGGACCCGCTACTCTTCCCCCCCCCCCTCCCTCCCTCCACGGACTCGGGCTGGAGCTGGAAGGTAAGTTTAAACACACACACGCAGGCACTCATTCATACACACACACACACACACACACACACACACAGGCAGGCACTCACGCACTCATACACACACACACACACAGACAGGCACTCACGCACTCAGACACATACACACACAGACAGGCACTCACGCACTCAGACACACACACACAGACAGGCACTCACGCACTCAGACACATACACACACAGACAGGCACTCAGACACACACACACAGAGAAAGGCACTCACCTGCTTTCACTCCACACTCCTCCCCGCTCCCCGAAGCCTCTCCTCCTCCCGCAGCCTCCCCTCCCCATTGGCTCACAGCCACACACGTCACGCGTCAACGCTAGGAAACACCATTCTCTGGTGTCTCCAGCGGCTGACGCGCTACAGCGTGTAGTCAGCTGTGCAGCCAGTGGGGACCGGGACCGGCTCGCGAGGATTCCCCTGCTGGTGGGGAACTCGCGACCCGCCGCCCGCGCCAACGAGCGCAGCGGGACCGAGGCCTAAAGGACGCCGACAAGACACGCCTCACCCAGCCAGGGAGCAGCTCTGCCGACCAGAACACATCCCCTGACATTCACTTTTGCCGCCCCTCAGATACGTCCGCCTCGTGCAAATTCACACGCTGCACCCCTGGTTCCGCTGCCCCAATGACACTACTTCTTTCTAAACTAAGAGCATATGCAATATGTGTTCGCTCAGTGCCACTGTGATTTATCCCCTCTTATGTGCACAGCTGGTTGTTTCCTTCTAAGCATTAATACCATAATGCATGTGCATGCAAAGTCATTATGAAAATGTGACAATAAACAAAACACACACCATGCATATGCATATCGTTTGTGCTCTAGCCGGACAACAGAAGACAGCAGTAGTGAGTTCACTAGGGTGCACTGGCTTTAAACTCCTCTCATAGGGGTACATGTATCAAGGCAAAAGTTGAGTAATTATAGGGTAAAACAATTGCACCACATGTATCAAAGAAAAAATTACTATTGATTTATATGGGTGTTTTTGCTTTGATACATATGGTGCAGATGTTTTGCCCCAGAATTGCATCAAGTATGCCTTGATACATAAACTCCATAATATTTGCTTGGCAATGATTTTCTCAGAGAATGCTGTACCTCCGTGATGTGAGTTCTCTCCACCCTGCTTGCTGCATTGCACCACTTATTTAGTGAAGATATCATTCTCCTAAGGACGCACTGCTAACCCATCTCAAAGATCTGCCTGCATGTCTCCTCTGCAATTAGACCTCAAATGTACTGCAGTACACAGCTCATTTACCAGCCAGCATCGAGCTAAGGAAGTGGCATTCATTTATAACTGTAAGATGATGTGCTGATAATGGTAAACCAGTTCTTATACAGTTACTAAGGTTTCTATAGAAAAATGACAACATGAATTAACAAAAGCAAAGTGAATATATACTGTCTTTAGTGATTTTAACATTAATGAGGAATCTTTCTCTTATTAGTATTCTTAACCACTTTTTCCCCAGCATTATATTTAAATTTAATGTTTCACATTGAGGAAAAGTCCCCACAGTGCACAAACAAATGGGGTTTTATTTCGCTTAGGGAGGAACAACCCAAGTCTGGATTAAAACCAAAGAGGAATTAATTAGAAGATACTAGAAAAAAAATAGAGATTCCTGTATTGTACAGCTCAGAGACTGGATTTTGTGCAGAATGTTCTCAAAAGTCCCCCTTTCCAGCCTATAAAGATGCACTTAGCTTTGTTAGGCTATTTAACGTAACATTAAGATAGATTAATGTAAGGGTAATTATAATACCTATCCACTGCAGAGAATAACTTTAACAGAGATGTATTCTCTAAAATAACTTTGGGTTACATTTCTCCTCCCATTAGTGCTAATGAAATGCCAAAGACACGTTTCCCCTAACATCGCATATCCACTAGAGAGAAACCCTAAATTATTAGATTCACAAGTGACTTATAAACCTGCTCAAACACAGCTTTAATCAGCACCACGCAGATACATGCCTGTGCACAAAGGTAAGTTAGGTGTTATGCGAGCCATGTTATTTGAAGCTAACGCAGGGCAGTGCCAATCTAAACTGACATTACGTTTTGGCTAATGAGTTAATTAATCAATGGCTGTTGTATTTGCATATAATTACCTTTGTGGATATGCATTACACTCAGGGTAAATCATTTGGACAGCCTGAAAATTTTTTCCCCTGATCTAAAGGAGTGTAGTGAAGCCCCCCCCTTAATATTTAAGATAAATATTATCCCAGCCCCTTTTGCAGAACACAATAGTGAATGGCATTTTATTTACTAGTTGGCAGATCCGCAATGGCAGTTTTAGAGGAATATGCCAGTATTTAGAAACCATATGCATGACACCAGTTCACCCTATAAAAGATGACTGAACCAGGGCGTTCGCAGAGACTTGACTGATGTAGTAATGTATGTATAATTCTATTTATATTACGTCAATGGTGTATGCAGCTCTTTACAAAATTACAATACAGGGAAAATAACATACAAACAAAAGTAATAAGAGCAGCAAGTAAATTACAACATAAGGCAAAGCTAGACCTTAACCTGAAGAACTTACGATCTAAGTGGTATATTGGGACCCTTAGAAAGACCGTAATAATAAAAGTGCATTTATCAAACGTGCAAGTCAGGTAGGTCAAGTGCATCTGGAGACTGTAGTGTAGGCATACATATTTTAATGAGATACTTCATTAAGAGTGGAATTGTCAGCTGGGCTAAAAAAAAATGAAAAGAAAAGCAGCTTGTCGAAAATTGAGTGGAAGAAAGTGTCATAGGAAGGGAGAGATGAGCACAAAAGATTTAAGATGTGAGAGGACTGTAGAACTCAATGTCCCAAGATGAGACCAGAGGTGGGTGAGTGTGAGGATCTGCGCTGCGGGTACACCCGCTTCCAGCGCTTCCTTACCTGGTCTCCGTGCCGCCCAGGCTCCCTGGCGGCGTGTCTCACTCTTCACGGCCCCCTTCACGGCCGCTCCCACACTTCCGGGTCGCACTCGTCACCCTTACGGGCACGCGCGGACCCAAGCTGCTATTTGTTGGCGCCGTGCGCCTGACTCCACCTCCTCTGCGGCTGCGCGCGCATTGGCGCTTCTCTGACCCTGCTCCAGCAGCTCCACCCCCCAGGCACGTCTCCCCTATCGGATCCTTCCCTGGGCCGCTCCTCCGCTCCTCCCCTTGCTCTGGTAGGTCCCAGCCTCCCAGACACTTCTCCCCTATCAGGTCCT
This sequence comes from Ascaphus truei, assembly GCF_040206685.1. Classification (NCBI taxonomy): domain Eukaryota; kingdom Metazoa; phylum Chordata; class Amphibia; order Anura; family Ascaphidae; genus Ascaphus; species Ascaphus truei. Next base: position 58,575,071 of record NC_134486.1, on the reverse strand, counting down.
CCCTCGGGCTGCTCCTCCGCTCCTCCCCTTGCCCTGATAGGTCCCAGCCTCCCAGGCACTTCTACCCTTCCAGGTCCTCCCTCGGGCCGCTCCTCCATTCCTCCCCTCCCTCTAATAGGTCCCAGCCTCCCAGGCACTCCTCCCCTATCAGGTCCTCCCTCGGGCCGCTCCTCCATCCCTCCCCTTCCTCTGATTGGTTCCAGCCCCCTATTTAGTCTCCCCTCACCATTGCCTGATTGCTCTGCATAGCTTCTGTACCTTGGTGCAGTCTGCTGTTGCCTGGCCCCTTTTGTCTTTCAGTTCCTGTTCCGGTCCCTGGATATTCTGCTGATCTTCCTGGATCTTGACCTTTGGCTTTGGACTTCGTTTACGCTGCTCTCTGGTACCCCTTGGATGGGCTTTGGACATTACTACCCTGCAGACTTCTATATCCCCTGGACATGGCATACGGATGCTCTACTACGCTGTTCTCTCCATTCCACGACCATTAGCTTACAGACACTCTACTACGCTGCTCTCTCCATCCCATGACCACTGGCTTACGGACACTCTACTACGCTGCTCTCTCCATCCCACGACCACTGGCTTACGGACTTTACCTTTCTACGCCGGAGTTGTCAAGTACGGTAAAACTAACTATCTTTGTTACCAGGACCACCTATGTTACTTCCACACTTCGGCCGTGCCCCCGTTTACTGCTAGGTGTGTGGTATTACTCCTTTCCACCTCAGTCCCGGGGTCTCGTCTGGCTTGTGGGCAGGCCGAGCGTTACAGTGAGCTGGGTGTGGAGTGAGGTTAGACGGTTTCCAAGTTTGGCTGGGCTGTGTCTGCAGTCGGGTGCACTCGCTCCGAGTTAAGCTGTGCTGGGTCTGGAGTCGGGTAAGCTGTCACAGGACAATATTACCAGTGTATACTAGAATCTTTGCAATAGTGAGGTACAGTATAAAACTCCTACGCGTTTCGTGGGGTTACCTCATTCCACTTCATCAGCAAAAGAATAAAAACATCAAACACTCCAAGCTTATATCTCCACTATCTCCATGTGATTGGTCACTTATGATTGCTAATTAAAACTTTTCAGCTGAAGGTATTGCAGCTGCATGGACACGTGGGAGGACACAGGGTGGTGTGTTTAAAAACAGACAACAATACATTTGTTTTTATTATTCTAAAGCACATAACCTACTTGATTGGGTCTGTGAAATACAATCTAAATCATTACAAAAATACATTATAGCTATATCCCTCAACATGAAACCTTCTGGTCACAGAAATAGCCCAACTTGTATGTCTATTAGATGTCTATTCATAATAGACTAACACCTGCGGAGAAATACCAGTAAAGTTCAATTAATTCAGGCTCCTAGAGGCCAATAAGTCAGAAGCTGCACTATTCAATTCCCCTTGACAAAGTCCAACGGGATGAAACGCGTTGGTGCGTTTGTTTCTTTCACTTTTTGTGAGCTGATGGATTAAATACCTTCTATTTTAATCTTGGAGTTGCCCTGTTATTATTGGAAAAATCCTCTTTTTTGCTGCTGTGCTCTGTTGCTCCACACAACTTCTCGTTGACTATTCAATTCAAAACTGAATTTAGGATAACTGCCAATTTTCTAAAGGATTGGAACAAACTTTCAAGCTATACAACAAGTATATAAATTAAACAGCACTCTAAGGCATACATTAATGAAGAATTCGAAGATGGTGCAGCGGGAACCTGGAGGGACCCTACTCCCACTTAAATACAATGTAATACAAAGAAGAGGAGGAGTTCCCAGCACTCAATCTGAAAAAATGAGGAAATATGCGTGACATGTCAAAAAGATGATCTTACTGAAATAACACGATACAAATAAATAACATGAAACACTGAATCTAACATGAAAGTGAACCGCACAACTGACCAATATACAATAAAGTGAATATGGCATAACAGTACTGCACCGACACACTTTATTCGAGCAAATACCCAGTATGTACCTGGCAGATACCTGGAATGCGCCGCTTCTCACCTCTGACAAGCCCCGTTACGTTTGCCTTCCCAGCCTGGGTTCATGCCTGGCTGACGGGCGGCTGATCTGTTAAATGATAATGATTATGATTTAATAGGCTGCAATGCTTCGCGTGTCTACCAGATGGCATAAATTCATGAATTGTAATGCAGTATATATATATATACTGTGCAGTATTGCAGCCAGCGGGAATAAAATTCTTCAATCCCTGCCTGAAAATACCTCAATGCACTCGGGCAGAAAACAGTCACAAACCTCAATACACCCGGGTATACCCGAATTCGTGGGACTAGCCGAGCTCGAATAAAGTGTGTCGCCAGTGTATACAATGCAGGATAAAACGTGGTGAGGGAAAGCACAGAGTAAGGGAAAGGGAGGGAGGAGGGGAAGACAGGGGAAAGAGGGCGAAATAGAGGAATAAGGGGGGAAACGTTATGGGGCGGAATGCCGCTTCTTCTGAAGAGGAGAATCCGTAGAAGGAGATAAGCAGTGCACTGCTGAAATGAACAGGCTCACAAACAGAATTTTTTTAAAGGAAAAATGTATTGTGATCGTTTCATCAATGGAGCAAACAATCACAGGCAGGACCAGGAAAAATCTCTAACGTGTATCGTGCGTGAAGCACTTTATCACTTGATCTTGAGGAAAGGGGCCAGAAGAAGAAGCATAGAAACAAAAACTGCAAAGTCCAGTACAGTGCTACAGAGCAAAGAAGGGGGTGGAAAGCGTCATAAGCAGAGCAAAGAAGATTTTGGTTACCTGTTCCTGATCTTCACGGTGGATGGCGTTGGATTGTGTTTTGTGATGTCACCGGACAAGAGCTTCCTGATTCCCTGGGATTCAGAGGGCCAACACTTCTAAAGGTAAGATAAATATTGAATGTATGTACTTTTATTTTTACAGGTTTTTCATTGGATTTTCTTTTTTTATGTTTTTTATTGCACATTGACTGCTAATGTATTAATCTGTGCCTGTTTAGGGTACAGATGAACACAATAATAGCCAATGCATTTTTTGGCAAATGCATTTCTTCTATTGACTGTTATATATTCTATGTTTTTTTATTGTTTAGATTAAATTGTTTTGAATTGTGATGGCTTGATTTTTTTTCAGATTATTTTGTGTTTTTATTTATTGATGTATTTTGTTGGCTATCGGTATAAATTGGTGTTGTTTAGTGTTTGTATTAATTAATTGTTGTGTTGGTTAGTGCTTTAGGTATTACATTTATTTTTTTGGCTAGTGGTGTGATTTATTTAATTGATTGTCTAGTGGTGTGATGTATTTAATTGATTTGTTATTGGTTTTATTTATTTCATTGATTGGTTAGTGGTTTTATTTAGGTAATTGATTGGTTGGCTAGTGCTTGCAATTTGTGTTTTGGGAGGTTTAGGTGCTTGTTGTATAGGTTTTATTCTTGTGTATTTTGGACATCCATGCTTTTGTAGTGGAGTGTCCATTGACTGCTATAGTAGCTTATCATGCCCATATTATATGGTATGATGTACTACTGTGGAAATCAGTGGGTTCAAGGTGGGTATAGTGGGTCCAGGGTGGGTGGTTAGGCCTCCTGGGTGGGTAGCGGGGGAGGGTCAGTTAACGCCTTAATTACTATAGCGGTTATTAACCGCTAAGGTGATTAAGGGGTTAGGGGCCACTAGATTGTATTTTGATGTATTGTTGCTGGGATCGGAGGACATGGCCCTGCAGTATGCTGATAAGAATGCCCTTCACATTGGCAGGGGTAAGTAGAACGGTTTTTATTTACTTTATCTATGCTGCCTAACTAATGTTGTGTTTAGTAATGGGCTAATAATCTATTATCCATATCTGGATAATAGTTATTTTGCCCATTACTGTACTGTATGTGTTTGTGGGGGTGGGGGGAGGTGTATTTATTTAAATGTAGGCCATGTTTATTATTTTTAATATAGGAATGGTACCGCAGGCCAGCGGGGACCCACGGGGACCACCTGAGGACCCACAGGGACCACCCGAGGACCCGGACACCCATGGGCACCACCTTTGGATCCACGGACACCTGCAGGGAGGACCCAGGGACCCCAGTGGGGCCCCCGGGAACCCACAGGGACAACTCGAGGGCCCTCAGACACCCGTGGGAACCACCCGAGGGCCCCTAGACACCCGTGGGAACCACCCATGGACCCCGTTGGGGCCCACGGACACCCACGGGCACCACCTGGAGGCCCACGGACACTCGCAGTAAACCACCCGACGGCCCCCAGACACCAGTGGGAATCCCCTGGGGTGCCCTGTGGGGCCCACGGACACCCACGAGGACCACCCTGGGAACCCCAGCAGCCTGGGATATTAATCCTGTGTCTAAAAAAAAGAATAATGGTTTTATGTGGGGGGACAGGGGGTAGTTTGTGTATTGGTGTTTATTAAATATTGTTATGGTTATTGGGGGCCTAGGAGGTGGGTAGTAGGGCTGTTGTGTGTATTTTGGTTTATTGTGGGTAGCGGGGATGTGTGAAGGGGCAGTAGCCCGAAGGATGTATGTTTAGGCCTACTGGGTGGGTAGCGGGAGTGGTTAACCCCTTTAATACCTTAGCGGTATTAACCACTAAGATAATGAAGTGGTTAAGTCCACCAGCAACCCCCCCCCTTACAAGGCCTAACCACCCACCAAGGGCCAAATATCGCCTTCGCCCACCACCCCTGCTACCCACATTAAGCATGGCACTGGTGGTTAACCCCTTCATTACCTCAGCGGTTAGCCAATAAGATAACGAAGTTGCCTGTAAATGCATTTTTAATGCATCTGATTCATGCCAGGCTCTCCGATGCTGCTATTAATGGATATCCACTCCGGAGTCTACCGGCAGGAAAAATGCATTTTTTTTCTAAGTGCCGTCTCGCCGCTTCTTGGCAGCTTCTCATCACCTTCTTGCCAAGTTTTTGTGGCGGGATGATTTGGAGAGGAAATCTCAATTCTAGAGCGGCGATTAGCCTCGATAAGCTAATCGGGGCTAATAGAATTGAGCGACTTTGAGAAGCTAGCTATAAGTGGCGATAAGTGGCTTATCGCTGCGCGTTTGGCGTTTTTTGTTTCTTTGCAAAAAAAAGCGTCGATTTTCGCTCTTATCGCCAGCTTATCGGGTCTTACTGAATAGCAGTAGGTTTTTTTGGCGATAAGCTGGCGATAAGGGGCTTATCGCTGTTTATAGCATGGGGCCTTAGATTCAATGTTAAAATAAGCTTTATACTTAGGTATCCTAAACCCCAAAGGGTTTAAATTTGTAAATGTAGAACACCCCTGTACCATTTACCCAAGATCCATAAGGATTGTGTTAAGCCCACTGGGAGACCAATTATGTCTGGGATTGTTTCCCTGACAGCGAGTCTGTCCAAATAGTTGGATTTTTTTGCAGAAATATGGAATTACCCTACGTTCCCAGATTAAAGATACTACACTTTTAAATTTAATATAAGACATTGATTGGCAACTGGATACCTATGGGCTTCATGTGATATAGAATCTCTGTATATGAACATCGTACATGAAATAGGAATTAAGACGGTGGAGTTCTTTCTTAATCGGAGATGACAACATATCCACTTAAAAGAGAGAATTTATTTTAGCATGTGTAAATTTTATATTAACGCATAATTATTTTAAATTTGAGGAATGTTTTTACTTGCAAAATAGAGGGACGGCAAAGGGTACTTACCTTTGCACCCAGTTATGCAAACGTTATGATGGGATACTGAGAGAACCTATATATTTGGAATAATAACCCATTTATTAGCCATCTGGGTTTCTACCAAGAGATTTATAGATGATATTTAATTGTCTGGAAGGTTAGCGAGAGAGACCTTGTGTGTTTTTTCGAATTCATGAATCTTAATCCTCTTAATCTCAAATTTACTTATACCTTTAATGCTGAGAGTATTGCATTTTTAGATTTAGTCCTCTATCTCTGGTGATAATGTAATTAATACTAAAATATTCTATAAGATTGCAATAAATATTTGGAGGCCATCAGTAATCACCACCCTCTGTGTATTTCTAATATACTATTTGACAAGTTCCTGAGATAAAGAAGAAATTGTTCAAAGGAAGAAGATTTTATTAGTTAGTCGTCTAACATTGAAAAGGCCTACAAGAGAGCACTCTTTGGACTCAAAACCATTCAATATGGTTTGGTTTTGAAGCAAAAGGTGCCACTGTGTGCTGATTTGCATGTCATTTCCCAGAATCCCTTGCTGCAGTGGAAGTGCTGTGTGCTGGGTGATTGTAACGGATCGGGGGACACGCGCTTCTCAGCGGGTCCCCGTCACCTCTAGCCCCACGGCAGCCTCCTGCCCTGCTTCTCCACTCCTTCAGCAGCTTACCTCCTCCACACCAAGCCATTCCTCCGTGGCGCACGCCGCATCTGCATGCACGCGATCGGGGCGCACGCACGGCAACCTTACAGAAGGCGCGCACACCCGATCCTCTTACCTGCCCTCCCGTGCTGCTGGCGCCGCCCCTCATCGGCTGCAGGCCATTACTAGCTATCAATCCTCTGCCTCCCTCCTGGACCTATCCCTGCGTTCACTCAGACAGGCCTCCGCTCCTCCCCTTGCAACCATTGGTCCTGCCTCCTTTATTACCTCAGTCTGCCCTCTCCGTCGTCGCTCAGCATAGCTTCACTGTGGCTCCTGTGTGCAGTAACTTGTGCTTAGCTCTCTGTTCCAACTCCTTGTTCCTGACCCTGCCTCTGTTTGGATTTCCCTGGTTTGATCTCGGCTTGGCTTTACTACGTGTACCTCTCTACTCCTGGACTCTGCTTTGGACACCACTACGCTGCTCTCTCCTGCCCTGACCCTTGGCTCTTGGACATTAACCCTCCGACTTCTGGCCCCCCGGACTTTGCAAGTTTATGGTTAACCCTTTTCTCACCAGGCCTGGCAACGCAACTTACCACACTCCGGGCATGCCCTCACTGCTGTGGGTGCATGTTATACCCTTACCCACCTCAGTACTGGGGACTGGCCAGGTCTGCGGGCATAAAGGCATTACATTATGCTGAGCCCAACAAATGCAGATCCCCCTGAGGTGGGCCAAGGTGTCACTATGGATCATTGGCAATTTCTAAGTGACCAAGTTACTGCTGTGGCGCAAAAACTCTATACACACTCCCTGCAGGAACCTCCAGCTGTACCGTCCTCTCCTGCCCCACTACCTACGGGTAATTTGGAACCACTTATTCCACCTCCTAATCGTTATGCCGGAGACCCCCTTACTTGCCGGGGATTCTTGAACCAGTGTGATGTCGAATTTGAAATGTCCCCATCTTGGTTTCCCTCAGGTCGTTCGAAGGTGGCCTATGTCTATGCTCTGCTCACTGGTGACGCGCTCGCTTTGGCTTCCCCCCTCTGGGAACACCGATCAGACTTAACCCAAGATTAACCCAAGTTCCGGCGAGAATTTCAGCTTGTCTTCGACACACCTGCACGTAGAGAGACTGCTGCTTCTTCTCTCTTTCATCTTTCCCAGGGTCGCCGGCCGGCTGCAAGATACGTAGTGGAGTTCTGCACCATCGCCGCAGAAACCCAGTGGAACGATGAGGCTCTCGCCGCGGCCTACTGGCAGGGTTTGTCTGAATCCCACAAGGATGACCTCGCAGCTCATGTTCGTCCTTCATCCCTAGAGGAACTCATTGCCCTCAGCATCCGGATGGATCAGCGCATTCAAGAGCGACATCACGAACGCCAGCACCCTCGCTTTCTGTCTCCCATGTCTGTTTCTCCTAGGCCGCCTCCCTCGGCTCTTCTGGCGTTGGACGCCCCAGAACCGATGCAAATCAGTAGCCAACAGCCTCGGGCCGCTGAGAGAACACGCCGCCGAGATGAGGGACTCTGCTACTACTGCGGCTCCCCGGAACATCAACGACGTCACTGTCGCCTGAGACCGGGAAACGAAAACGCCCAGTAAAGGTAGAGGGGCTTCTACTGGGTACCATTTATCCTTGCCCCTCATCCCCTAAAGAGCTACTGAAGAGAATCCTTCTTCCCATAACTCTTCTGGCTCCTAATATCAAGGTAGAGGTTGAAGCCTTCATCGACTCCGGGTCTGGTGGCAACTTTTTGGATCATGACTATGCTTGCAATAATCGTATCCCGTTAGTCAAGAAGAAGTCGCCCATCGGCCTGGAGGCTATCGACGGCCGACCGCTTCAACCAGCCTTCATTATCTGGGAGTCTATTCCCCTCACCATGAACACCGCGTATGGTCATTCTGAAATCATCATCTTCGATGTCTTTCACTCCCCCGCGGGTTGATTGGACCAACGAACTTCCGATCCAGTGGGCTCCTACCTTGAGGAAGACGGTCTCACCTCCCGCTACCGTGCTCGCTGGTCTCAACGCCTCCACTCCTTCTCTTTCTTCCTTGCCAGAGGTATACCACGACTTTTCGGATGTCTTTAACAAGACCCAGGCTGAAGTTCTTCCTCCACATCATTCGTACGACTGTCCCATCGAATTAATTCCTGGAACCACTCTTCCCAAGTCTAAATCTTATCCCTTGTCTGTCCCTGAAACCGAACCTATGGCGACCTACATCGAGAAGAACCTTAAGAAAGGGTTTATTCAGAATTCTACCTCCCCTGCTGGGGCCGGTTTCTTCTTCGTGAAAAAAAAGGATGGCTCTTTAAGACCCTGGTGGACTCCTGATGAAACCGAAGAGGTGAAACGCGTAGAGTGACGTCTGTATTATTGGCCGGAACCCCTGGAAGCCGATGACATCACTTCCGGTGCAGTTGGAACGCAAACCAGTGACACGCACGCCACGGAAGGAGGGGAACCAGATACACCATCTATCCGTCTGCTGAGATCCACTGCGTGTGATCGAAATGCTTTTAAACTTTTGAAATCATGTGAGTGTAATACCTTTCACTTACCTTTTATAAATTCTTGGTATACAGTCTGCGCTATGTCCAGTCTTCTTCTTTAAGGTCTCTTGGATTCTATATGGGGCTGAGATTGATTTCCTGACTACAGTGTGATATCCATACTTTGGGAAAGATACCTTTACGTGCCTTTAACCTTCTCACACTTGTGAGTACATCTACAATAGATCAGCCAATTTATTTATAGTTTGTCACAGCAATATTGCACTATCTATATAATTTTGTTTCCACATATCCCTGCGCTTCCCGGAGATTCATCCCTACTTCTCAACACGAGGACAGACAGAGCAATCCTCACCGGGTCATAGCAGCACCTGTTTATGTGTTTGCATAAGTATCACTTTTTTGATTATTATTATCACTATTATCACAATGTATAACTAGTAGATTTATATAGAGCGCCACTATTAGATAAGTTTCTTTTTTTCACATGCACTGTCTTTAAGACCCTGCATCGACTTTCGTGGACCAAGATTACAGTCAAAAATCGGTACCCCCTGCCTCTAATTTCTGAACTCTTCGAACGGCTCCAAGGAGCCTCTATATTTTCTAAACTTGACCTGAGAGGAGCCTACAACCTCATCCGAATACGAGATGCTGACGAATGGAAAACTGCATTTAATACTCGTTCAGGCCATTATGAATACCTGGTAATGCCGTTCGGCCTCTGCAATGCTCCTGCCGTCTTCCAAGAATTCATCAATGATATCTTCCGGGACATACTGGGAATTTTCGTTGTCGTATATTTAGATGACATCCTCATATTCTCCAAGAATCTGGAAGAACACATTCGTCATACTAGGGTGGTCCTCTCACGTCTGCTTGCTAATCGCCTCTACACGAAGATGGAGAAATGTCTTTTCCACCAATCTTCCACAGCCTTCCTTGGCTACATAATCTCAGATAAGGATTTCACCATGGATCCTGAGAAATTGAAGTCTGTTTTGGATTGGCCGTGCAGCGATTCCTGGGTTTCTCGAACTACTATCAAAAGTTCATCCGTAGTTTCTCCACTATCGCACTACCCATTACGGCTTTGACCAAGAAGGGTGCTGATCCCACAGCATGGTCTCCCGAAGCCATCAAAGCCTTCGAGTTCCTCAAAAAGGCTTTAGTCTCCGCCCCCATCCTTCGGCATCCAGATACAACTCTTCCCTTCACCCTGGAGGTAGATGCTTCCGATGTGGGAGCCAGGGCAGTACTCTCACAAAGATCCTCTCCACAAGAAAAACTCTACCCATGTGGATTCTTTTCCAGGAAATTCTCTTCTGCCGAGAGAAATTATGATGTCGGGAACGTGAACTTTTGGCTATCAAATTAGCTCTGCAGGAATGGAGACATCTTCTCGAGGGTACCAAAGAGCCAGTAGCCATTCTCACCGATCACAAAAACTTATTATATATCGAGGTGGCTCGTCGTCTAGGATCCTTCCAAGCACGTTGGGCATTGTTTTTCTCTTGTTTTAATTACACAATCTCTTATATTCCCGGTACCAAGATTATCAAGACCGATGCTTTTTCTCGCCAATTCTTATGGAGGAAGCATCTAACAAATCTTCTGAGACGATCCTTCCCGCAAAACATATCTAAAAAATGGGCTAAATGGGCTAATGTGACCCGGGCCTCTTTTGAATATCTCCAAACCTACAAGGAACAGAACCCCTGATAAGACAGGCATCACACAAAGTTGACCAGTACAGTATCTGATAGTTAAGGCTGTGTTCAGTTCTATTGTCTGATTCTCATAGGCAGGGATAAAATTGTGTAGGAACATTTTGTACATCGCAAAGTATCTTCTATACAATGACTGTCATTTTGCAATTCTGGCACTCATATTGGTCACAAATGTTAACCGTCTTTCGGACAAAGATATAAGTCTAAAACTAGTGTCCTGTGCATGTGCATGTGCATGTAAAGATGTAGGCAACCGGTGCATCAAAAGTTGATAAGTCCCATAAGTATTGATTTCTCCGCTAGGACCACTCCAATGAAAACTGTATATATTTGCAGCATCCCTGAACAGGGATAGGGGACTAGTACCTAGTGCTCACTGGCACACATACACAGTGAATAGATTGTCCCATACAGCGCTGAGTAAAGAATATAAACCCACAGAAGTGACTCACTGTTTACTTCCAAGATACTCAGTGCGGTCCTATTACGGTGATTCCTTCAAGACGGCGTGCAGTCCACCAGGCAGGATAAGCAAAAGACAGGTAGATGAAGGCAGTGCACTGCCTAAAAAAGCAGGAGGAGGCTCACGCGTTGCCTGCTGCTGCTCCTAGGGGTCATGTCTGATCCACTTATGGAATAAAATCGTTTTTTTATGCACTCATGTGCTCCTCCTGCTTTTTTAGGTAGTGCACTGCCTTCATCTACCTGTGCATGTAAAGCATGATCTACAGCATAGTTCATGATAAAAATACTCATATTTATCGATGTGCATTTTCTTTGACAATTTCAATCTACTCTGAATACTGAAAGCCAATACTCATCAGTAATGAAGATAAAGAAGTGATAAAGTGGACATAGACCTGCCTATTGAATAAGAAATCATTGACACTACGTTAAGTTGAGCTCATGCAATTTAGTTTTTACTGCTTGAGGAGAGGGATATGTAGACTAGCATCAAGGAATAATTACCCCCCTCCCCCCTCTTTAGGGACGATCATGTATGAATAAAAAGCAGAACAGATATTTTAGAAATGCAAGAAATCTGATATATAAACACATTCCAATATGCTGAAAAAGCATTCAGATAAATAACTGTACTTTGCATATTTATGGGGGAAATCATGACTTCAAACTCCTCCACTAGTTAAGTGGTTAAATAAGTACAATAAGTACTAAGTCAATAAAAAAATGAGTGATTCTGCACACAAATCACTTGGGTCATTTATAATCAAATTGTTAAATAAACGCAATTATCCCTCTAAGTCGCTTCTTAAAAAATACCCAGGTACTTAACAATTAACATATATGCATACTACAGTAGTTTGCCATGGTTGTAGGTGACATCCGTGTTGTCAATAAGGAAATCTTACTGCTTAGAAAGACATTTTATTTATTAAATATGCATAACTACACATTCTCTTGATTGTGGAAATTATTCAATAAATTAGTACCCTCCGCACACGAATCAAGCAAGGATACGAATTTACTGTTCATTTCTGCATAAGTAGATTGTTTCTGCGATGCATATTCATTTGACATTTGTAAATGCACCTTAACACGAGAAAATCATTTGTTTACTGAATAATTAGGCCTTTGGAAAAAAGTTTGATGCCAAGGGCGTGAAGAAGTGGAATGCATTTGTCCATTTTGCCCAGACCACGAAATTACCTGTTTTTATGATAACTTGTTTCTCTTGCTTCCTATCATTATTAAATGTATTGTTAGACCTTTTTAGTGATATATTAAAACAATGTGAAAAATCGAAGATGACTGCCGCTCAAGGTGTTAACAGTTGATACATCGCTAAAACTGTGCTCATGTTTTACATGTTGCTTTTCCATTGTAAGTATAATAAAGCATTGCAGATTGTAAGTTCCTTCATATTTGTTATGGCACTAATTCTGGATCAAAATAAAACAATGTGAAAGGGCTTAACCCAGGGTGGCCAACTGCAGTCCTCAAGGGTCACCAACAGGTCAGATTTGAAAGATATCCCTGCTTCAGCACAGGTGGCTCAATCATTTATTATATAATGTATACCCTGTTCATTTATGTAACTGTACTTGTAACCATGTACTATTTGTTTTACTCTGTGCCCAGGACATACTTGAAAACGAGAGGTAACTCTCAATGTATTACTTCCTGGTAAAATATTTTATAAATAAATAAATAATAATTGATTGAGTGATTGAGTCACTCATTCATATACTATTGCCCGGCTTCTAGTGCCAGACAGCCAGTATCTCTGAAACGGCATAGGGGTAGGTTTATTGGCTCATCTGCTTTACTGTACATAGCAATTACTGAGCCCCTACCAATTTTCCAATTAGTGCAGGTATAATACACCCCAGTGTCAGTCTCGACATCACCTTCTATTGAAGAGTAGGTGAATGTATAAGGCTGACGGAGATAAATTTGTGTGTTTTATTATGTTCACAAAGGAATTTGTGCACCCACAGTTTGCCTCTCAGTAAGGTAAATATGATACTGGCTTCAGCCAGATTTTAATTGCATTACTCACATAAGTTTATGTTTATTTAACCCCTTCAGGGCTTTCCCACATTTTTTCACCAGTCCATGGGACAATTATTACATATATTTAGTGTAGGTTCCTGCATACGGTTATGCCTTGTCGTGGCATGCAGGCTTATAAATGCTTTGGCCAAAGGGTTTAACAAAAGAACCCTTTTACATGAGATTATTATTTTATTTTAGCCAAATTGGTAGGAGCACAGGAATCGTTCTTTTTGTTTTTGTGACGGTTCAGAGGATTCCTTCCTCTCCATGTGTCCCCGTCACCGCGGTTTCCTCTGCCTTTGATCTTTCCCCCTTGCCTCCTCGTTCTGCTCTCCCTTCCTCCTCCCGCATCCGTCCCTCTGCGGCATGCCCTGACGCACTCCCAGCTGCCGTGCGTTCCCCGCAGGGCGTGCGCATGTTTCCAAACACCCGATCCCCTCCGCGGCACACTCTGCTCGCGGCGTCCCTCTGTCTCCCCTCCGGTCTCAGTACCTTCTGCAGTCACTCCTCCGGTTCTCTCTCCTCCCGCGGTGAGCGCCCCAGGGGCGCGGCGCTCTGCGCGCTTTCTGTCGCAGCCTGTGCACACGCACCCCAACCTTAAAGAGGGCGCACGCACACGCTCCTCTTGTAAACCTCCCCAGACCTCTGGCTCCGCCCCCCATGCTGTACAAGCTATCTCCCTCTCTGATTTACCTGTCTCCTCCCTCTTTCCTTCTCACCTATCCCTGCTGCCTCTCACTCTACCCTCTACTCCTCCTGTCTCTCCCATTGGTGTTCCCTCCTTTATAACCCCTGTCTGTCCTCTCACTCATTGCTCTGCATAGCTTCTTGTGACCCCTGTGTGTGCAGTCCTATGCTTGGCTCTCCTGTCTCTTTCAGTGTCTGTTCCTGTTCCTGCTTACCTTTGGATCTCCCTGGCTTGAACTCTGCTTTGTACTGGATTACCCTGCTCTCTCCTGCCCTTGAATCCTGCATCCGGATACGACTTTGCTGCCTTCTGTTACCCCTGGACTCTGGCTTACGGACATCACTATCCTGCTCCCTATTGCCCCTGGACTCTGGCACACGGACATCACTATCCGAACTCTGAACCCAAGGTGTTGCAAGTATACCTTAACCCTCTTTCTACAGGCCCGGAAAAGCACTACCACACTCCGGGCACGCCCTCACTGCTGTGGGTGCGTGTTATAATCCTACCCACCTCAGTACTGGGGACTGGCCAGGTCTGCGGGCATACAGGCGTTACAGTTTTTCTATATGTAAGGCCTATCTTTTTACCAGCAGCAAACTTCCATAGGGAGGAGCGCAGTATTATGTACAGTTTCTTTATATATATATATATATATATATATATATATATATATATATATATATATATATATATATATATATATAAAAACGGTAACCAGAGAAATCCTGATTACCAAAAAAGACAGCACACCGTAGGTATAATCCAAAAATTGTGTATTGTGAACACAGGGCAGCCAATGTTTCGGTCCTCACAGAGGGACCTTCCTCAGGGCAATGCAACAAGTAACTGATCTGGACACCCATATATACCTCACCACTAAGTAAAAAACAACTGATCCTAATAATAAACTCAGTGAAAACCCGCGAAAATCCAAACTACAACCATAGGTACCACCCACTGACCTAAGACGACCAATAGAATCCAATGCTAGATGCTGCAAGCACTAATATAAACATGGGACACAAAACCCGATGTCATCAGGGGGCTGCGTATGTACTAACCTGTTGTATGCAATCGCGTCCCTCACATCGCGTAATGCAGCAACCCGACCTCATCCGTAGCAACCAATAGGGTGCACACTCACACTGTGACCACATTGCGCATGCACGAATACAACCAACCGCGTCATTGGATAAGCGTACGTGAGTTTATGCACAGCCGTAAGCTGCACATGCACAGGCTCACGTTGTGCAGGTGTTTCCCTAGCAACGCGTGGGACTGCAGTGTAGAAACCCGACGGCGTCTATTACAACCGACGGGAAACGCGCGCGTGTGCAACATGCCAGGATCGCTGATGTGCAAATGCTGATGTGCAAATGCTTATAGATATATAAGAAAAAACTCTACTATTGATGTCCTGCGCATACACTAGTATGTCTGGCAACGTAGATTGCCACACTGACCTGACGGCATTCATACCAACTGATAGAATGCACGCCCACATAATGGCAGTGTCACACATGCATGAGTGAAAGGGAGTCTCTCCCACTCCATATACATCAGCGTCCTGAAAAACGGCCGCGTCATTCGATAAGCGTACGTCAATATTTGCACATCCGTAAGTTGCGCATGCGCAGACTCATGTTGTGCAGTCGTATCCCTAGCAATGCGTGGGACCGCAGTATAGAAACCCGACGGCGTCTATATCAACCGACGGGATATGCGCACGTGTGCAACATTCCAGGATCGCTGATGTGCAAATACTGGTAAAAGCATATCTGTAAGTAGAACTCTACTATTGATGTCCTGCGCATGCACTAGTATGTCTGGCAACGTAGATTGCCACAATGACCCGACGGCATTCATACCAACTGATAGAATGCACGCCCACATACTAGCAGTGTCACACTTGCATCTATGGGACAAGCATCTGCCTTCTTTGGAAACCGTGAGTGCAAACTACAATACCAATGACTATACAGTATACCCTTGAGTAATACGTATAAAAGAAATAAGTCAAAACCAATGTGGCTAAATAAACAGTTAGGGGAGGAAATGGACAAGAAGAGGAAGGCGTTTAGATTCGTTAAGTCAGAAGGAATGTGACAAAAATTGCAAAAGGGCAATCAAATTAGCAAAAATGGATAATGAAAAAAGGATTGCAATAGAAAGTAAGGTCAACCCTAAAATGTTCTTTAAATACCTTAATAACAAAAAAATGAGAAAAGAAAATATAGGGCCTGTAAGAGACGTGTTCAGAGGTACGCAATGGAGACTGTTTTAAGGTGAAATTAAAATAAGGCTTTATTGCGCCTGTTGATTTAAACTCAGCAAACATGTAAATCAGCAAACAAAATCCGCTCCACTCTGGAGTATATATACACTTGTGATCCAGTTCTCTCTAACTGCATGGTTAGCCCAGGATTCAACAGCCCAAATCATAGAGACATTCATATACTTAGATAGACATAGATAATAGTCTTAAAAGAAATGCATATCTGTTAGCTGGGTTGCTGTAGGGGAAAGCTTCTTTGTTCTCCTGGTGTCCACACTCGTGTGTGATAAGGCAATGTCAGGATCCAGGTATAGAAGTATTATCCCCTGTGTCTTGTTGTCAGCTTGCAGTCTCTTTTGGCAGGGTCAAGACGTCTGTCTCCTTGTTCAGCTCACTTGTGTGCCTAGGAGTCTCCTTTCCTGTCTCAGAGGCAGGCTTTTTCTAACACCTGTAATCAGCCAGGTGGTGTTAGTTAATTGCCTACCAGCAGTTAACCACCACACAGTGTCACTTGCTTTTCAGCGTTATAAATGATGTATTAAAGGTATTTTTATTTTTAGAATTTTAATAGTGGATGCCATTGTTATACCTTAGGCCACTAGACTTTTTCTGTGGATACATGGTCCTTTAGGGATTATGGTTATTTGTCTTAGACAATTGTCTATCTGTGGATATTATATCCTCTAGCTACTAGTTTATTTCATCTGGAACCTTGAGTCCATACTGAGGATATTTGTATCTTATAGTTATGCTACTTGTTTTTGCTGTGAGTGCAACTAATAGGGGACTTCGGTGTTAGTTAATTGCCTACCAGCAGTTAACCACCACGCTGCTGGATTAGAGGCACATTTGTGAACAGGGATAAGTCCCCTGTTACATACTTCACCTGTTTGTGGGAAGCGCGGGCTTGCCACGGCCGAAGCCCATCCTTCCACTCTGATTCGAGATATCTCTGTGACTTGAATGAGAGTGGATGGAGGAAGAAAACCCTCAGTCCCGCTGGGATTGGAGCCCTTTCTCCAGTTTATTCGTGTCTCCTCCCGAAGGTGCTTGAGATCAGCACTCCTCAGTCGCTCGAGGAGGCCTTTTTCCAAGAATAGTCTTTTTACTGCGTGCGCGGTCATGAGATTTCCCTTGCGTCGGGTGCTCCTCTTATTGTAGGCAGACTGTATGGCAACAGTTGCAGAGTGTTTAAGAATAGCCCTTTGAGTTTTCCACTCTTGAAGCTGTCTCTCTGCATTTTTTCCACTCAATGGAGTTGCTAGTTCAGCTTCTTTGGGATTGAGTTGCAATTCCACATCCACTTCCAGAGAATGTCCCATCTTTTCAGCTTCATCAGCTAAGGATTCTTCTCGTTTGGATTCTGCACGTATACCTTTTTTTGTTGCCTGTTCAGTGGCTGAAGGTTTAGCTAGTGCTTGTTTAGGTGGTTCAGACTTTGCAACCTTGTTTTTTAGGCGAGCGGTGCTCCCAGCTCTCACTGTGCCCTTTTTCCTTTGGGTTTTTGTTGCTGTGGGATACTGATGCTTGGTCAGGGTCAATACTTGTCCTTATAGTACTGTAATCTCATCCACGAGAGATCCCTGTTTTTTGAGTGCGTCTTGCAAATCTCTTCTCAGTGCATTTATCTGCGCACTTTGCTTTCTCTGAGCTTGCTTCCACATTTTCATTGTATTGTGAAGCAGTGTGAATTTCTTTACTCGAGCCACAGTTACTTGTCTCAGTTTCTGGACCTTCTTGTGCTCCCTTTTGTGCCGAGTCACCAGGGTTCTAAGCTTGGCCTCTAGCGATGCTTTGGTGATGCTCAGGGTAGCCTTCAGTTTCTCATGCTGCTTTGCGGGGACATACTGGGTAATCAGACAATCCTGCAGCACTTTTATTTCTTTTTCAGCCTGCAGATTGTCTTCCTGCAGAGTTTGCTGCTTCTCCTCAGCATTCTGGAGGTGCGTACGCAGACCTTGCAGTTGGTTCTGCAGTTGGTGCTCTGCTTCAAACTTTTCCTCTTCCAAAAGTTTATTTATTTCTTTAAGCTTGTGCAGCTTTTCATTCTTTTCCTTGATGTGGTCTGTCAAATGAGAATTCTCTTCTTTCAGTCTTAAATTTTCTCTTTTTGCAGTCTCTGTAATTTGCAGGGCCTCATGTAGTCCTCCTTCCATTTACGCACATCTGCTTTGAGAATGACAGTCTCCTGGCGTGAGATTTCCTTCTCTAGGTTGAGGGTCTGAAGCTCCTTCTGAGAGACTTTGAGATCTGTATTAAGATTGACAATAGTTTCTTTAGAATTGTCCAGCTCCTCAGCGAGACTGTGTAGTTCCTTTCTGAAGACTTCCAGTTTTGTGTGGCCGCTGTTGATCTCATGTTGTGAGGCATCCAGTGCTGCGTGAAGATTGTGAACATCTTGCTGAAAGACTGTAATCTCCTTCAGTGCCTCCTCATATTTCCGCTTCAGCTTAGCCATCATTTTATCAGATTGCCTAAGCTTTTCATCCATGGCAGTAATAGCAGCGTTTGCAGTATCTAGCTCAGTCTTGAGATCGTCCAATTCTGTCCTGGCCAAAGAGTACACCGTGAGCACATTCTTCTGTAGCTCCACGTTATTTTTCAGTAGCTCTGCGTAACCATCTTTCTTCAGTTTCAATTGTTCCTGGCGCAGATCACAGTCACGCCTGGCAATTTTCAGGGCATCTTCAGGGCTGGTCAAGGGATCGTCACTCACTGGTTCCGGCTCCGCTTCCCTGGGATGGTTGATTGAGGGTTCCTCACTGTTGGCACCGGACAGACACTTCTTTGGGTCACCCGACTTCTGCCTTGAGCCCTCTGGATATTTGGTCATACGCATGACGAATCCTCCATTTTCTCTAGGCTGCAGGGCATCTCGGTCCCTCTTTTTCTCCGCGGGATTTGCGGACGTGTCTGTTCCTTCCACGGTACGTAAAGAACCGCTTTTCTTTTTTCGCCTTTTTGTTTTGGATGTCTCCGTCCCCTCAGGGATACTGGGGTCTCCATCTTCATTTGAAATTTTAGCAGCTTCACTGGATTCACCATGCTTTTCTTGCAACTGTATTAGCTGACGCAAATTTCGGTGATCCGCTGCTCCCGCTCTTTCTCCTGATGATCATATTCATCATCATAGGGAGCGGTCTTTTCGGTTCGTACCGAGTTCAGGCACCCCCACCATTCTTGGGGTGTTTTGTGGGTGTGACTCGGTTTGTGTTCCCCATAAGAGATGTCTTCCTCCTCATCGGACTGGAAGGGCCACTCTTCCATGGGGTAGGGTTCATTACAGGAATGCCGCATCTTGTCCTCCATTTTGGGGCTATCAGGTGTATTTTTCTTCCTGACCTCTGGAGGTGCTATTGTAGCTTTTGCCAGTGTATTTTCTAGAACCCCAGCTTGTGATACTGTAGTCATACCGGTGGGCATATTTTGCTTGTAGAGGTCGTACCTCTCACAGGCATCTCCGTTGGCTTCTTCTTTCCTTTAGTAAGTTTTAAAACATCAGCAGTACTGTGCACGCATTCTTTCTCATTAGGTATACTGGATGTGCAGTTGCTAAGTAAAAACTTATATTTGCTTTACACCATTTACTTGCTAGATGCAATCCCTCCGCTTCAGCAAAATAATGTGGTTTTCTGCTTGAGTTCAATCATTTTCAGTCTCATCTTTGGGTATTATGGCATTCACTCTTCACACTTTGGGTGCCTGTTTTACTCCCAAGATACATAGACAGACTTTACTTGCAGAAAAAAATATATTCTTTGCAGTGGAATATTTCTTTCACTCCCGGCAGGGTGACTCAACACTCAGCAATTGGCTTTGGGATACCTTTTACACAGTTCAGCAATCCCTTTTTTCCCGGTAGGGTAATTTTACACTCAGCACTTGTTTGCTGAAAATTCCCCTGCTTCAGCACAGTCTTGCATCAATTTTCACACTTTTCTGCATATACTCCATTCACAGCTGGTAGTCCTATGCGGTGTGGCAGCCATTACTTGCAGAATCAGTACCGCTCGTGGGTCACCATCTGTATTCACTGCTTCAGCGCAATTTTTTTTAAAGAAAACAACAAAGCCTAGCTCCTCTGGAGTGCTAACTCACTTCTTGAACCCTGACTACGGCTGGAAGGCAAAGCCCCTTTTCAACAACCCTATTACACATTATTGTGATAAGTAAGTAAGGTTTACCTGCTTCAGTAGTCTCTCTCTTTCTCCTCTTGGGATTGGGGAAAAGAGTCCATCTGTGGTTTTGTGGCTTTCTTCAGTGCAGTGTAGATTTCCTGCCTGGATGTGTATTCCTTTAATTCTGGTCTCTTCTGCATGTGATTCTTTGCTTTGTTGCTCAGTCTATTTGCAGGAACTATGCAGGCAAAAAGCACAAAAAATTTCACAGGCAATCTCCGGGGCACTTTTAACTTCAAGGGCCACCCCTCAATCCCACTTCTTACACCATATGTAAGAGACGTGTTCAGAGGTACGCAATGGAGACTGTTTTAAGGTGAAATTAAAATAAGGCTTTATTGCGCCTGTTGCTTTAAACACAGCAAACATGTAAATCAGCAAATAAAATCCGCTCCACTCTGGAGTATATATACACTTGTGATTCAGTTCTCTCTAACTGCGTGGTTAGCCCAGCGATTCACCAGCCCAAATCATAGAGACATTCATATACTTAGATAGATATAGATAATAGTTTTAAAAGAAAAGTCTTATCTGTCAGTTGGGTTGCTGTAGGGGAAGGCTTCTTTGTTCTCCTGGTGTCCACACCCATGTGTGATAAGGCAATGTCAGGATCCAGGTATAGAAGTATTATCCCTTGTGTATTGTTGTCAGCTTGCAGTCTCTTTTGGCAGGCTCAAGACGTCTGTCTCCTTGTTCAGCTCACTTGTGTGCTCAGAAGTCTCCCTTTCTGTCTCAGAGTCAGGCTTTTTCTAACACCTGTAATCAGCCAGGTGGTGTTAGTTAATTGCCTACCAGCAGTTAACCACCACACTGCTGGATTAGAGGCACATTTGTGAACAGGGATACATCCCCTGTTACAGGGCCCTTTCAGTGTTAGATGGATAGGCAGATTATTGGAGATAAGGAAAAAGCAGAGGTATTAAACAAATTCTTTGCCTCTGTGTTTACCAGGGAAGAATCAAGTTCAATAGTAGTGCCGCATGAGGAAGCCACAACCTCCATATTAATGAACAATTGGTTAACTGAGGAAGAAGTTCATAAGCGACTTGAAAAAATTAAAGTAAATAAGGCACCTGGCCCCAATGGCATACATCCAAGAGTTCTCAAGGACTCAAGCTCAGTAATAGCCAAACAATTATATTTAATATTTAAGGACTCCATTTCCACAGGCTCAGTACCACAAGATTGGTGTAAAGCAGATGTGGTGCCTATATTTAAAAAGGGAGCTAGATCACGACTGGGGAATTACAGACCTGTAAGCCTTACTTCAATAGCTGGGAAACTACTTGAAGGTTTAATACTGGATAATATTCAGGAATACCTAATGGAAAACAAAATGATTAGTAATAGTCAGCATGGATTTATGAAGGATAGATCATGCCAAACTAACCTTATTTGTTTCTTTGAAGAGGTAAGTAGGAATTTAGACCAGGGTAATGCAGTTGATGTGGTCTACTTAGATTTTGCAAAGGATTTTGATAAGGTTCCACACGAGGTTTGTGTACAAAATAAAGAAAACTGGACTCGAAACATATTTACACATGGATTGAAAACTGGTTGAAGGATAGACAACAGAGAGCAGTCCTAAATGGAACTTTTTCAGGTTGGGCTAAAGTTGTGAGTGGAGTACCTCAAGGATCGGTACTGCGACCCCTGTTTTTTAAGTTGATAATAATTGCATGTCCTTGTATAGCGCTGCTAGTTTTACATAGTGCTTTACAAAGACATTTTGCAGACCCAGTCCCTGCCCCATGGAGCTTACAATCTAGGTTTTTGGTGCCTGGGGCAGAGGGAGATAAAGTGACTTTCCCAAGATCACAAGGAGCCGACATGTCGCGATCGAGAGGTCTGAGATGGAGGTAGCAGGGAGTAACCGAACTGGTTATACAACACATTGTATGTGTCTTATTCCGTATGACACTCTGTAAGTGTTACATTTATTTGTTTTATAAAAGTTGTTGCATTTTAAATTGGATTACACTAGCTTTTTCTTCTACCGTTATGCTCACATCACTACTGACGACAACGTTTGAGTGAGACCATGCCATATCAGAAATTTCCAAGTGGGGAACTACACAAATCTACACAGAGTCAAGCAATAAGCCACTGATCTCTGAGATACCTTTTTACTAATAACACCACATGGGTTTTCATCTGAGAGAACTTCTTCAAGCATATTTCAACCATATGCAAAACTATATTTGCACTATGTTGTGTTTTTATTCTTTTCATATTCTTTATTGATACTTGCGCTCCCCTATCCTCTGAGAACATATTCTACGAAGTGGAGTCTGCAGACCATCCATTTAAAGGGTTTTTGAGCAGCATTTTTTCTTATACTCACTTTATTCACAACTTATCACATTGTTTGATAAATAACTGACTGTTTAATATAGTCACTATTACTTCACATTTGATTACATTTATTGATTGTACTTTATAATTAGAGTTTATTTTTGTACTCTGTTGCACTAATTAGTGCTCTTTATTGTGTAAGCGCCCACCCTTGTATTTTGTTACTATATCACTGTTGGATATATGTTAACCTGAGGGAAAATAATGGACATTAATTATTTTCATAATGTCCCTTTATTAGCACTGATTTATCGAACTTCTGTGGATCTGGGCCATAATGTAATGTTGAGAGTTTTGCTTCTAGGTCAGACACTTTTTCTCATGATCTGTCAAAATTCTCACACCTGACGAAGGACATACTGTAGCATCCTTCTTCCACTCCCCCATTAAACATTGTTTCTTAGTTTCTGCACCTATGTAAAATAAAGAAGCATTTCTGTTATTAAAGTGGCATATCCCTTGAGTGAAAATGTTTCATTAGTTTTCTACATTGACTTACAGTTGCTGACAGGATACTCGTGACAGTCTAGCACAGGAAACCAAATATGGTCGCCACAACTGCAATGTATGTATGTATTTATAGCTTTATTTCTATAGCACCCACAGTGCACCCAGTGCTTTACAAAGGAGAAAATACAGTACAGGGAATTATAATTCAATAACTGCAACAAACAAAGTCATACAATATGAAAGGAAATCCCTGCACTGCAGAGCTTACAATCTACGTGGTATGTTGGGAGACTTACAGATACAGCAGGTGAGGGAATAATTGCCATACATGCTGAATCCAGGTGGCATCCAGCGAGGGTGCAGGTTCCTCCATATTGTCAATGTCACAATTCTCTGCCAAGTCCTCTTATCAGAGGGTGCAGGTTCCTCCATGTTGTCAATGTCACAATTCTCTGCCAAGTCCTCTTATCAATGATCTGTGTCAAATGCAAGACACTTTTATACCCAGTTCCATACATTTGTGCGTCTGTCTCTTTATACATACATTGTCTTGTTTAATAAAGTCCTCTTTTGTACTTCATTTATTCAGAAATTATTTTTTTACTGTTGAGATTGCAAGATCTTTAATCATATTGTCCTTTTTCACTCACAATATAAAATATTAGACTTGGCAGTGTGAACAATGAGCTAACCAGCAATGAGGTAGTCCGTCAACATCACTAAACAGGAAGTGGCCAGAGAAGATATTGTATGATTGATTCCTACAGCATGGAAATGGTGCTGAGTTCTCTGAAACTCACTGTTCACACCATCATGCACGAGTTATTCATCTTTTGTTGTTTTTCTCACTCTGTACACATTATTTGTAGACGCGTAAGCCTGCAATCTTAACTGAATCTCCTTTCATTAGATCCTAAAAATGTTATTAAAAAATCCAAAATATAGTTGGAAAAACACTAAAAATACATTCAAAACACTGTATAAAAAGATACAATTCTTTTTTTCTTTTCATTTCCTAGTTAGAAATCGTGAGATCCTGTAATCACAAAGACCTAATTCCTCTTATGCCTATAAAAATAAACAGTAGCAATTTGAACGTGGTCAAAAGTCTAAGAATTAACATACAGATTTCAGCATATTGCTAAACTATAGTGCAGTGTTTTTCAACCAGGGTTCCTAGGACCCCTTGGCTTCCCTGCAGTTTTGTGGTCATTTGAAAATTGTATCAAATACAGAAGAATTTACAATGCATCTGGTCACAGAGTTACTATTAGAGAGGGTTGGGGTTCCAAAGAATTTCACTAAGGGTTCTTTAACCAAAAAAAGGTTGTAAACCACTACCGTAGTGAAACAATCATAACAGAAAGAATAAGGAGGCTTGTTGGAATGTTACATACTGTAATAGTAATAAGAATATTCATTATTGTTGGACTTTAAGACCCTTGGCAGAAGATACTGAGCACGTAAAAAAAAACAAACGAGATTGAGAAACTGCTACAATTCCAGCATGGGATGGATGAAACTTTTCTTGCTAATGCAGTATGAGGTTAATAGGATGGCAGCATGGAGAGGCGAGTGCACAGAAATGTACAGCTGCATGAAGCACCTTACAGAGAGGGAGCATGAGATTTTCTCACACACACAAATATATATATATATATATATATATATATATTATATATATATATATATATATATATATATAGTCAGATAAGGCAGTTGGCACTCCAATAGGTGCTGGTAAGCCACAGGTGCACGTCCCATATAGAGAATGTAGTTATACGTTACCGTTCCAAGGATTGGTAAACAAGAGACAGCACTCAATGTTGAAAATCAAAGTGTATTAGTGAAAGCAAAAATACATCCAGAAACCCAACATAGGACCGAAACGTTGGGTTTCTGGATGTATTTTTGCTTTCACTAATACACTTTGATTTTCAACATTGAGTGCTGTCTCTTGTTTACCAATGCTTGGAACGGTAACGTATAACTATATATATATATATATATATATATATATATATATATATATATATATATATATATGTATGTAAAGCTTTGGGGCTCTGAATGAACTGTTACATGCTCTGGAGAGTGTATTTATATTTTCGGACACATTTTGCTACATACGATTTTTGTTTTATGTGCATAGTTTTTTCTATAATAAACAAGCACCTGAGACTCTGGCAGATATATTAATTTGCATATTTAGCATATTTCTTGGGTGGTGGCAGTTGATAGATTTGATTGCAATTGAGTAAAGGGTTAATATTAACTAATTGAAAGTGCCTTGCACAGGACAAAGGTGAGTAGCTAGAGTAGCCGTGTGTATTAACCCTGGTTGCATATCTAAGTAATGTGGTCACTGATGTGCTGTTCGTGACGGATGGTATATGGGGACTGATTGAGGGAAGATATTGTTCTTTTGAGTGACCTTTGCGAAGGCACAAAGCCAGCTTGCGAGCTGTGTGTTAACCCTTGTCCCGTATGCAGGTCACGTGCTCACAGGTGTGCC
This sequence comes from Ascaphus truei, assembly GCF_040206685.1. Lineage (NCBI taxonomy): Eukaryota > Metazoa > Chordata > Amphibia > Anura > Ascaphidae > Ascaphus > Ascaphus truei. The sequence continues at coordinate 58,549,485 of NC_134486.1, read as the reverse complement.
GTATGTGAGAAGTGCTGATATTTTGTCTAGACAAAGAAGAGTGCTCAAAAGTAACTTGTCCATTTCACATAAAGAACAGAGCTGCACTACACCTGTACTATATAGTAGGCCTATTAAAAGTGAAGTTACTTCAAGGAAAATCTTTTTGTCAGACTTCTTCCACTTATGTAGCACTAGAGCAGGCCTGCACAACATACGGCCCACGGGCGGCATGCGGCCCGCCTGGACTCCCTGTGTGGCCCGCGATGCCCTCCACCCCCCCCCCCAGCCCGCTCTGCAGACACAGGAGGGAAGGAGCGCCAGCATTTTGACAAGCTCCCCACCCCTTCCTGAACCCGCTCTGCCGAGCGCTAACATTGTGATGGCCCCCCCTCCAACCCCTTCTGCCTATTAGGGAAGGATCAGTAGCAGTTTGATGCGATCCCCTGCAGGCAGAGAGGAGAGAAGGGACAGAGCTGAGGCCGGTCTGACTGCAGAGGGTGGGGGCGGGGTCTGACTGCAGAGGGTGGGGGCGGGGTTAGTGACAGCGGAGCCTGTTAGTGAGAGCAGGAAGTGAGGTGCCTGCTGCCAGGGACCAAGATAGCTTCCCCCCTCCAGCCATGCTCCACAGTGAAATGTAGGACACACCCCCCCCCTGCAGCTGCTCCTCAGAGCTAGTGTCAGTGTGGCTGTGGCAGTGGCAGTGTGGCAGTGTAGCAGTGTGGCTGTGTGGCAGTTTGGCAGAGTGTCAGTGTGTCAGTAGCAGTGTGTCAGAGTGGCAGTGTGTCAGAGTGGCAGTGTGTCAGAGTGGTAGTGTGTCAGTGTGTCAGTGGCAGTGTGTCAGTGTGTCAGTGGCAGTGTGTCAGAGTGGCAGTGGGTTAGTGGCAGTGTTTCAGTGGCAGTGTGTCAGTGGCAGTGTGGCAGTGTCAGTGGCAGTGTGGCAGTGGCAGTGTGTCAGTGGAATTGTGGCAGTGGCATTGTGGCAGTGTGTCCGTGTGGCAGTGGCATTGTGGCAGTGTGTCAGTGGTAGTGTGTCAGTGGCAGTGTGTCAGAGTGGCAGTGTGGCAGTGAGGCAGTGTCAGTGTGTCAGTGTGGCAGTGTGGCTGTGGCAGTGTGGCAGTGGCAGTGGCAGTGTGTCAGTGTCAGTGTGTCAGTGTGTCAGTGGCAGTGTGGCAGTGTGTCAGTGTGTCAGTGTCAGTGTGTCAGTGGCAGTGTGTCAGTGGCATTGTGGCATTTTGTCAGAGTGTCTGTCAGAGTGTCTGTCAGAGTGTCAGAGTGCCAGAGTGTCAGAGTGTCAGAGTGGCAGTGTGGCACAGTGGCAGTGTGGCAGAGTGTCAGTGGCAGAGGGGTGATGTGAGGTGCAGGGGGGGGAGGTGAGGTGCAGGGGGGAGGTGTAGTGGGGTGATGTGAGGTGCAGGGGGGAGAGTTAGTGGGGTGAGGTGAGGTGAGGTGCAAGGTGGGGGGGAGGCAGGGGGGGAGGTGTAGAGGGGTGAGGTGCAGGGGGGTGATGTGAGGTGCAGGGGAGTGATGTGATGTGAGATGCAGGGGGGAGAGTGATATGAGGTGAGGTGCAGGGGGGAGGTGAGATGCAGGGGGGAGGTGTAGTGGGGGGATGTGAGGTGCAGGGTAGTGATGTGAGATGCAGGGGGGAGAGATGTGAGGTGAGGTGCAGGGGGGAGGTGCAGAGGGGGTGAGGTGCAGGGGGGTGGGATGTGTGTGGTCTGCAGGGGGGAATTGTGTGTTATGTGGAGGGGGAGTATTGTGTATGGGTGAGGGGGAGAGATGGGGGGTGAGATAGAGGGTGAGTCTCGCAAAGGTTGATGATGAGAAGTGCTGGGGGAGATATGATGATGATGATGATGATGATCACAGGTCGTGAAATATGTAATGTTGCAAGTACTAGCGATCAAGAGAGACAGATTAGGCATGCTATAGCACAATTAAGGTCAAGTCACAAACGCTACCAAACGCTGTCACAAACATATCTCGTCTACCTGAAAAGAATCAACACGGAAGAAAGCCTCAGCGAACATGACCAGTAGGAGGCAACCGACTTGGAGCGCGACGGTTTCGTGCAGACCACCATCACGGATGCCCAAAGCGAGAGAAAAGAGCTTCTCCTGGAGACGCATCGCAGTGCTCCAGCACATCAAGACACTCGTCAAGGTCAGCAAGATCAGTGCAATCTCACGTGTCTAGCGCAAGCGCAAACACCACCAAGCCGCGAGCCACCGCAGAGGCCGCATGTGCAAGGCCGCATACGCTCAGAAAGAGGCAGCCATGAAACTAGAAAGGGCCCACATAGAAGAGGAGGAGCAGAAAGCCGCTGCCGCTGCAGCCACTGCCACCGCTGCTGCCACAGCCGCTGCACCCACTGCCACCGCTGCACGTTCACGTTAATTTGAATTAACCCCTAATTGCTGTCTAGTGTGTTTAGTCTTCTTTATTGCTACTACATAGCCTCATTGACTTTTAAGGAAATACTTGTTTTTATTTAGAAGAAAATATGTAAATATTGGAATTAAATGATGTTGATATTTAAAATGAAAAATGCGGTATAACCTTTTGGGGTATTTTTTGGCTGTTAGGTCTGTATGTTTTTAAGATGTATGGGGGATTGTTGAGTTGCTTTTGGCTGTGGGATCGTTGGGGTAGTTCATTGGAGTAGGTGTGTGGGAGAGTTGGTAAAGCATCCAGGAGCAACGGGAGGTGGTATTTAATACTTTGTACTGTATACCATAGTGGTTAGTAGGATTTTTGTTATCCTATGGGGAAGGTGTATAAATATATTAACCCCTTTCTATTAGTTTGTTGCCAGATTGCCAAGGGCTAACAATAGCTAGATGGTGACTTCAGCTACAAAGGCATTAAGATAGGAGTTATTAAGCCTCTCACCAGGCCCCACCAGTCACACGAGGTTTGTGAGACTAACATTAGAGATGGGCACAGTTTTTGGTCAGATTTGGGTCCGCCATGGATCCGCCGGTTCCTTTGGTCTGTGGATTTCCACAAATCAATCTCTAAAAAGGCGATTCGTCTTTTTGTGATTTATTTTTTTACCACCGACAATCCATTCTTAAAATCCACCAGCGGATTAGGGAATCTGCTGATTGGATTGGTTAAATCCACCAGCGGATTGCAGAATCTGCGGATTGTATCCAATGGCAGTTTTTGATTAATCCACACGGATTGAAACAATCAGCCGACGGATGTTACACCGCGGAAGGGATTTTGAATGGAAAGCTCGGGAAATTGCATGAAACGGATTTTGACAGTTTCACTCATCTCTAGCTAACATCCATCTATCAAGTGTTTTGGAAGTTAGGTTATTTTAACTGAGAAGTGGTTTGTGAGGCTAACAACCCTCATTTTATGATCAAGCAAAATAATAATCAGTGTTTTTTGAGGGTAATATTCTCCTGTAAGGATGTGTATTAGTTGTTGGTAAAGCCTGGTATTAGAGGGGTAAGTGATGAAAGAATGGGAAAACACTGGCTTTATTTGATTTTAACTGATGAAGCACTCTTGAATTAACTTTTATCATAATGGCTAATGTAACAAGGTCTGCCTGGGTGTAACACAGAGTTTGCTCTAACTTAAATAACATAACATGACTTCCCTGCGTTAACCTTAACAGACATTTGTGGATAGAACAATATGTGGTAGTGCTCATTTGCATATCAATAGCGTATCTGTGACAGGGTGGTCAGGTACTGATAATTATGCCTGAGAAACATACATCTGAGTCCTTCATCCAGCACTCAGAAGGTTAACCCAGTAAGAATATTTGGGCAATCAGGAAGTAAGCTGAGACAGCTGACAACCAGCTTGATAAGGAGGCTACTGCTTGTAGTAGGTGGCTGACTCAGACTACAGAGCTGTCCTGTGCAAGCTCTTATCCAGAAGGATTTCCTAAACTCTCTCTAGGGACAGAGATTCCCAAACAAAGATACAGTAAGGACTTTAATATTGTTCCATAACTATTGTGGTATATGTTTAGGGGTTGGAAACTGGACTATGCCAGCCAGCCCGACAGATAGGGCCTGGAATGTTTAGCAAGATCTCCCTATGGGGAGTAGGCGTTCTTTTTATGAGTTTTGTTTTGCCTTAAAGGGACAGTGTGCCCAAATGTTTATTTGTGTTGTGGAGAAATAAAACCATTCATCATTTGGTTTACCCTGAAACTGCACGTGCGGATTATTGTCTGACCTCGCCTACAGGCCTCCTGCCGCAGTGTCATTATTACTAACATCTGTTATAGTTAAGGCAATTCTGTTTATGGAAGAAAACATGGCTTAAAGCAGCAGTCCAAGCTGCTGGGTTTTTTTTCTTCGTTTCTCCCCCCCCCCTTTAATATGTGCCTCAATACAATCCACACATTGATAAGTAATTAGCTAAGTTGCCAATCGATCCGTTTTCCTGTGATTGATCTGCAAAGATTCGGCTCTGGGGTTCAGTAAATGGCTGCAGAGGATTATTCTGCAGTCAGTGGAATGTATTTGCATATTTATATGACAAATTTATTTGGGGAAGAACATGTGACCAGGCAGGCAGTAGATACAATTGGTGCACTGCTAGAGAGAGGGCAAGGTTCAAAAAGGGGTATGCCAGAGTCTGTTTCAGAAGAGGAAGGGGATGTGACTTTGTAAATGGTTGCTATAGAAACATGCTTGTTATATTATAATACATAAAAAAAATTGATCTAGAGTGTTTTTTTAAATGCTACAAGTATTTTCTCATAGTACAGAACTGATTTATAAAAATAAAAAAAACACATGTAGGATATTGCTTGGACTTCAGCTTTAACATTACATAATTGTACTTTGAGGATAAAGCATTACTATTAACGCTAAATTAAGTGGCTTAATGGAGCTTTGAGCATCTGAATCTTAGAGCATCTGGATCTAAATATGGATTTTTGATTACAAGAAATGATATTTCAAGTTTTACAGTGCCAGAAGTCTGTTGACACCACAGTACCAGTGGACTCTGGGCACTTCCGCATCATGTGACCACTTCTGGATCCGTCACATGACATGACTGGTGCACAATTGCCGGAAACAGAAGTGGACGGGGCTCCACTTCCATTTCAATTGGGCTGGCCTCTAGAAAACAAGGGCCCATGACGTACAGTACCAGACATGTCTTAAGGGCCCCCGGTGTGCCAGAGCCCATGCGGTACCTAGCGCTTCATCAGGACCAGTTAAGAGTATCTTCATGTTTTTTATTGCTCTACAAATTTAACAGGAATCCCATAAAGATAAATAAAGCAAATCATGGCACGCAAACATATTTTTAAAAGCAAATGTCTAGAGAAAAGAGAGGATTATATACCTTTGTTTATGTATAGGAACATCTTAAACTCTATATGTAGACTGCACCTATTTGTGGTCCAAACTAATGTCGGAAATCTTAAATCTAATACACAAAGTGCTGAAAGACTTCATGCTCAACAAAGAGGTATTTAATCCAATCTGAATCCCTAATCAACCTAAAAACACAATGAAAATAAGCATAGCTAAAGATACTGGTAACTACACAAATATAAAACTTACTTGTAGAATACGTTTTCACATGCTGCACCCAGATTTTTTTGTACCTTGCCCTTGTTATTCAAATACACAGGGCAAATTTTATTGAGATTAAAATACAATACCAGATAAGATTTTTTCTCCTGAAGAGGCAATCCAAGCGGCACACATTAAAAAAAAAAAAAAAAAAAAATATATATATATATATATATATATATATATATGACAAGCACACAAAAAGAATGCTGCTCACACTATATATATATATATATATATATGTGGATAAATCAGACCCAATGAATAATATTGACTATCCTGGAATAAAATATAAACCAAGAGAGTCCAAAATAAATGGGAAACTGTAGGTGCTAGGGGATAACAATAATATTAAACACACAAAAGACTAAGACAATCCCCAAAAGCAGCACTCTAAATATACCACAGAATAACTAGAGACATAATACCAAAAGACTAGGGAACTTAAGTCAGAGCAGAAAATGAATAGATTTTAATAGCGAGCAAAAAAGAACACTAACATTTAAAAACATACACACACTGAAGGCAGCAAAAATACAAAAAGACTGTGACTGACTAAAGATTACAAAAATAAAAAATGCTGAAAAAGTAAATCAAAAGTAAAAAATGTGTCTAAACAATAAATCTAATAACTATATAAAGCGACACAAAAAAAGCTAAATAATTCAAAATTCCCCTGGAAAAAGCCCCAGCTGTAAAGCATAAAACTAAACTAAGGGCATAAAGAAAGGTATAACATAAATAAACCTATATACAAAATAATGTACATAAGAAAAATAATAACTTAAACCAAGGGGGAGGCACAGGGGAGACAAAGATGAAAAAAACTCAAACCCTGAACAGCAACAGATGATATCAATAAATCAAAAAATGATGCATTCAAAAGCCTGTGGTAACTGCACAGAAGCAAATAGGACACATGGCTGTAGAATCACAAAAAGCCAGTGCCCTGTGCACAAATAAAACAAACTAGAGTATAGATTCCATAGGAAGTAATGGCTCCAAATAGCAGAGAAAATGATACTCAGCTGCCATATAATGATAGTGGAGTCAGACTTAAGTTCCCTAGTCTTTTGGTATTACGTCACTAGTTATTCTGTGGTATATTTAGAGTGCTGCTTTTGGGGATTGTCTTAGTCTTTTGTGTGTTTAATATATATATGTAGCCAGGTCTCCTTTTTGCCCACTGACCCCCCTCCTTCCTCCGCATACAGCCGCCGCACACGAGGGAGTGAGGAGGCCGGTGCGCGAATAGCGCGTTACTGTGGAGTGCTGGCCGGTTGCCGGGGACGCGATCAGGCCATTGCTAGGGCCGCGGTCGCGTCTCTAAGGTCCCGGCGGCTGGGTAAGCGGAGCACCACCATTGCAGGTGCGTTGCGCATGCGCAAGGGTACCGGAGCGCCGGGAAGACCACAGATAGATCGCGCATGCGCAGAAGATAGACTAGAGACAGGACAGAGTCGCGCGAGAGTAGGGATAGTGATAGGAAGGTAAAGGCGGCCATTAGAGGTTAGTACAGGCACAGGGAAGGTGCGCACGCGGCCCCAATGTAAGTACAGCCTCCACGGGACTACAATTCCCATGAGGCTTAGGGCCAAGCACACCAGGTGCTACAGTGTGGCCAATGAGGGCCAAGAGTCTGAGAGGCAAGTGGATACATTTTCACGGGCTTGGAGCTGCATGGGGGTCAGAGACTGGAGCAGCCCAGGGAAGGAGGTAGGGTACAGGAGTCGGGGACTCCCTGTACTAGGCCAGCATCCCCAGTGCCCGAGATAGCTCAGCTCCCCAGTAAGGTGAGTGTTGCCAGGGGCAGCCCTCAGGTTAGGGACCCTGCCACTTACATTAGTGGGAGCTGGGAAAGGAAGGTTATAGATAGTTGGAGTCAGGGAGCTGTGAGGGAAGGAAGGGTGCGGGGAGCGAGTGCAGCTCCTGCCCCATATAGGTACCCACACCCCAGGTAGGCCCCAACTCCCCACTAGATTAGTGGGTAAGTGCTTAGGGAGGCCCGAGATAGGGACACTGCCCTTATTGTAGAGTGCTGCCTTGTCAGAGTCACGGCTGTTAGTGCTGTGAGGTCTGACAGGCAGGCACCTTGTTGCGCAGCACGTTGGCTGCAAGCATTTAGTGAGGCTGAAGGGACTTGGGTAGTTAGGGGAGTGGGACAGGCCATAACCCCTGCAGGCCCATAGGAGTTCCCCAAGCCACTACAGGTTGCTGTACTACAGGGACAGGCCCTAGGTTAGGGTTCCTGTCACGTTAGTACCACTTGGATAGATAGGGACACAGCGGCTGCTGCTGTTCCTGTTGAAGCGGTTCGGACCCACGTTGGGGTCCACAGAGACTGTTCCCGAGTGGGACCGCCCTAGCGGTCCACGTGCGAGGAGTCCGGTTGGGGATCGGCGGACGTCATCCTGCTACAGACCCTTTTTGAAGAGTTGCTGACCCGAGCACTGGAGTGCTCGGCAGGTATCACACATTCTTAAGTGCACCACCGGGCCCTTAACGTAATTAGTGACTGCGCAGTCACCCACGTTCCCTCTGCAAGAGTGCGGGACATTGGGTGGGGGTTCTTTGGACACTGGGTGGGATTACCTAGTGTTGGGGAGCGTCCTGCGAGATGTCGCAGTAAGTGTCTCCTCGTGAGAGGGACACAGGTCATTATGAATGTGATGAGTTGTTATGCATGTTAGTAAAGCCATTAGTTATTATACCCCACTGTGTATGTGATTATTAGTGATTGTCCTGCGAGGAACCACTCCCCCTCTGGCGGGAGCCATCGCAGGTGGAGGCGCTGCATCGTGTAAGTGATCACCCCTAGTATTGTGTTATGTCCCAGGTTCCCCGTGGCGGAAGCTCAGCCCTCCTGTGAGCCAACAGGTAATGCACCACACCTATGGTAACACCGTATGTTCCTTGCACCCACATCAGATATGCGATTGGGGGGGGGAATACCCGTTACATATATATATATATATATATATATATATATATATATATATATATATATATATACTTAGTTAAGTTATGGTGGGTAAAAAAAGTGACAAAAAACCTCCACAGTAAAGCATATAGCAAATGGAGGGTTTTTGTCACTTTTTTTTACCCCACCATAACTTAACTAAGTGTGGTGAAGCCTAACTAAGCTTCATTTTGCATAGCCAGTATAACCAACCCGACACTGATGAGACCAATTAAGTTCGAAACGTCTGTCTGTGGGTGGGTTTACTGGCTATGCATCTTAACCCAGGCTGTGCTCATAGCTGTGAAATGCAGCAAGCTTAAGGTTACATGGGACCATGTTGTATGGTTTTGAAGCAAATGGGGAACTGTGTTATCATTTGCATATAATTTCCCAGAATCCCTTGCTGCAGTGGAAACATTGTGTGCTGGGTGATACTGGTGAAAGGCGGGGTTGCAGACCTGTCTAAGACATGCAAATGAGCATACAGTAATATTTCCATATGATATATATATATATATATATATATAATTTATTTATTTATTTTTTAAAGAAAGATCTGATCTGGTATTGTATTTTAATCTCAATGAATCTTCGCCCTGTGTATTTGCGCAACAAAGACAGGTACAAAAAAAAACTGGGTGCGGCATGTGAAAACGTATTCTACAAGTAAGTTTTATATTTGTGTAGTTACCAGTATTTTGAGTTTTGCTTATTTCCATTGTGTTTTTAGGATTCAGATTGGATTAGATACCTCTTTGTTGAGCATGAAGTCTTTCAGCACTTAGATTTGTGTAGTAGATGTAAGATTTCCTATATAAATATATTAATATGTTAATATATGCAGTCTTTGATTACCTCTGTAAAACAAACTACCTAAACTGCTGATCAATTTGTTCTCCCGTGATCGATCAACAAAGATCCTGCTTCCCAGGGTTCACTAAATGACTGCCTTTCAGTTTCAATCAATCCTTCAGTAAGTGCACCTTAGCAACTACAATGTATTCTTATATTACTAAGGTAACATTATCTATTGTAACAGTTTGCAGCACAAACTGCTGGGAATATTGGTACTTCAGTACAAAATATATTGGTAACAAATTATCAACACATGTTAACTGCTAACCGCTAAGGCAATGAAGGGATTAACTGCCAGTGCCCTGTTTATTGTGGATAGCGAGGGTGGGTGATGGTGGTATTTGGCCCGCAGTGGGTGTTAAGGCCTTGGGGGGGTTTCAGGAGGAGTTAACCCCTTCATTACCTTAGCGGTTAATACCACTAAGGTAATGAAGGGGTTAACCCCTCCCGCGACCAATCCGGTAGGTATAAACACCCACTGCAGGCCAAATACCACCTTCGCCCACCCTCGCTATCCACAATAAACATTAAAACACAATACTAGCCAATACACCCATTCATTGCCAGTGTGGTTACCTATGACCTCAATGGGAGCAAAGATAACCCAAATGGGAATGAATGGGCACCCCCTCTACCCCCAACAACCATAACATTACAGTCTAGTCATTATCCAGATCTGGATAATAGTGAATTTGCCCATTCAAAATAAAACATTATTGTGACGGTAGGGGGGGTAACCAGGCTCTTAAATAAAGGTTAAGCCCATTTTGGTTACTCTTGATCCGTGTATAAGGATCCAAGAGAGTTAGCTCCTGGGCCAGCAACATTATACCAGGCAAATGTATTGTATGCAATTAAAGTATTTCTTGTGTTTTTCCCTTTCCAGGCATGCCAGCAAGCAGGGATTGCTAGGGTATGAGTTTCGAGGGGGGTTTTGCAGAGGAACCATTGACAGAATGTGCCTAGGAGGTTGGGGTCCGGAGTTGTCGGTTCCCCCATAAATGTACTCGAGAATCATGCCTGATCCACGGATGCATGTAGGCACATTGTCCCGGCAATATCTCCCCTTGAAAACGCAAGTCCGACTCACCACTAGGGTACCCAGCTTCAGCCAGTTGCCTTGGCAACCCCTTGCCTTTTTACCAGGATGAACAGATCCCCCTGCCCTTGTCAGGTGGTATTGTCCCAGTTAATTTCCCATCAGCCCAGACCAGCATGCTGTATTTTAGTACCAGCAGCCATCTTGAGCGGTCATCTCTCCTATCCTGGTAAAGTTACTGATTTTTACCTATCCCTATATCTTGCATTTCGCCCACTTCCCTCATAGCTCCCCTTCCCCTCCATTGCGCTCATGTCCCAGTGTACCCTCAGCACTTCCCCCCCCTTTTTATTTGAATGTTGTTGCCCCAAATAAACATTTCAGCATGTAAGAAGGTTCCCTTGCTTGATATATGGGATTGAGTTAACCTGCCTGTTCCTACTCATCTATCAGGGTGTGCTTGGGCCAGAACACTCACTATTTGAAAGACAACAAAATAATCAATATGACTAACCGCTAAGGTGATTAAGGGGTTAGGGGCCATTAGATTGTATTTTTTATTGTTGTGTTCCTGCCAACGGAGGACAAGGACGGGGAGGAAGACGAGGACGGCCTTCATCCTAGCAGGGGTAAGTAGAAGGTTTATTTACTTTATGCTGGCTGGATAATTGTCACGGGAGACCAGGATATTTACACCTTTTTACTGGGATCATACATTGAGAAAAACAAGGTAATGAAATAAATTGTAGTTTATTCGCATAAATTCGCTTACACACGATACACAAAAAATAGACAAAAAGACACTCTTACTTTGGGACTGGGGTTGAAAACCAGACTTTCCTAGGAGCAGGGAACCCTTTGGGCGAGTTTTACCCTGACCAGGACTTAGCCCGGAATCTCCTGGAACCCAAATCGGCATAAAGTTACACACGCCACCGCTACGTTCTCTTCTGAGCACTTGGTCCGTCCAAATCTCCTGGAACTCAAATGGTCATAAAATCCCAGCCGCGTCTGCTACGGTCGTTTTTGAGAACTTGAGCACAAAAGTCGGGACTTAGACTCTGGCAGGCAGGCTTTTCTGGCTTGAAATCAAAGCCGATTTCTCTGCTATTCGTGCAGAAGCAACTTTGTAAAGCCCGCCCGCGCTCTAGTACCTGAGGACTACAATCTGATTAGCTCACAGATTCTAATAGTATTCTGAGTTTCATTAACAAAACGCACCAGCCAATCAACGCGTGGAAAAATTCCCAAGCAACCAATCAGAGCCAAGCCCGCTAGAAAAGTCGGATCAGCAGGAAATCTGAAATAGCCAAGGGACATACGCTAGCCTGCCTCCCTGGCTATCTCAATGCTACCCGCTGGAACAGGCTCCACCAGCTCTGGCAGAGCAAGTGGCATCCCGGAGGACTGCCATTGATCTCCAGACCTGGTACTCTGCCTTTCCCTGCTAACCAAATGCTATTCTCACCTCACCAGTAATATCTACTGAATGCTTTGAACTCTGATGTCCAGCAGACTTACCGGTGCCTATGGGTTAGCTCGGGCAGCCTGTTTGGACATCAGTTCCAAGTGTAAAGAACACATTACATTTAATAAAGTATATTTCACAATACTTCTGAGTCTTGCGCAAGAGGGGAGAGAAAGGGAAATATGTTGTAGTTTTATTTCTATCTGCCTTATTCCCCACACACTATCTTTTGGACACAGTCTGGACTCTGAGCCCCTCAACCTTATATATGGTTGGGGTACCCACAAACCCTATACTGGTTGTGGGTCACCTGGGCACTATCTGGGGTACCCCCCCCCCTTAACCTAGGGATTCTCACAGCTACAGGAATAGATGTTTTATCCCTGTGCCCCATTCTCCCTTCTGGACTGTGCTGAAGCAGCAACGTCACACCACTGGATTCTGAATCCGGGAGGAGAGAGGAAGGAGTGACACTGGGTCAGAGCAAGAGAGAGCCCCGTTGAGTGCCGTTGCTGTTTCCAGGCGGCCGCTATAGGAAGCAGCACCAGCCCGACATCGGCATTCACCAAATCCATGCGAGAGGGGTGGTGAGATTGTTATCGCTCCTTGACCTATTTGATGTGCCCTTTTTAACTGCATGAATTGTAAGTGCGCATTTTGGAGGGATTATTTTTTATTTATACTTTATTAAATTGATTTCGGATAGTCTGCGCTATGGTGTCTCCCTCTCCTACTTTAAATATACACACACAGCGTCCTACATACAGATGTCATCATAGACAACACTGGATCCTTTCTACACACCTGAGCTTTGAGTGTGATATGCTGTATTTAATCATATCTATGTGAGTATAATGTTTGAAGATTAATACCACGGTATCTGCAATTTTTATCAGCATTACTACTACTATATATTTCTCTCTTATTAATTTTGTGCATATTACGCATCCCGCTCCCTCATCCTGTTCAACAACTACCTACAAGAAAAAATAAGACTCTTTTCTATTGAAGGTTGAGTGTGACCTATTTGTTGTATTTATTACCTTTATTTTCTGTCACCTATAGAGTTTCTATTGTGAATGTTCTTCCCTTGTCTGTGGTTTGAGTGTACTTTCACTAGCTACCACTGGGGGTCACTATCAGCATAATTTTTATTATCCTCTACACTTTTTGTTGTGGTTGGAGTCTCTTAGGGCTGTTCTATACTGCGTGCACTTGCTGCGCTGTGCACGCGTGGCAGTTTTAGTTGGCTGAGGTTAGTCAGCCTTTCTATAATTGGGCTGCGCACGCGCACGGCAGTGTGCGTTTAACCGGCCAAACGGGAGTTGGAAGATGGTAAAAAGAAAGAATTCACGCTGCTAACGCCGCAGAAATGTATGTGTGTATGTATGTATGTATGTGTGTACTGCACCGACACACTTTATTCGAGCAAATACCCAGTATGTACCTGGCAGATACCTGGAATGCGCCGCTCCTCACCTCTGACAAGCCCCGTTGCGTTTGCCTTCCCAGCCTGGGTTCATGCCTGGCTGACGGGCGGCTGATCTGTTAAATGATAATGATTAGGATTTAATAGGCTGCAATGCTTCGCGTGTCTACCAGATGGCATAAATTCATGAATTTTAATGCAGTATATATATATACTGTGCAGTATTGCAGCCAGCGGGAATAAAATGCTTCAATCCCTGCCTGGAAAATAACCCAATGCACTCGGGCAGAAAACAGTCACAAACCTCAATACACCCGGGTATACCCGAATTCGTGGGACTAGCCGAGCTCAAATAAAGTGTGTCGCCAGTGTATGTATGTGTGTGTGTATGAATGTGTGTGTATGTATGTAGAATGTTAATAAATATTTTATTCACCAACGTGTCTTTTTTTTAATAATAATAAATAATAAATTACACATACATACATACATACATACATACATACACACAAACACACATATATACATATATACACAAACACACACACACACACACACACACACACACACACACACACAACCTGTTGCTCCCGGCAGATACCACCATACACACAAAAAGTGTGGGTCACGAGCACGCGCGTTCGCACAGGCACGCACGCGCGCATGACTGCACACAGTATATTACGAGCCTAATAAGCGCCAGTACTGTTGTTTTTTGTGTGACCTTGATGCGCTGTGTGCCTGGATGCGCTGTAGCGCTGTGATGCAGTCTCCAGCGCAAGGTCCTTTCTCCTACTCTCAACTTCTGTGATAGTGGTCCGCACGTGGCTGTCACGTGTAAGATCAATATTATACTGTAAGTCTCGTGCTTGCAGGCTTTCCCCGCTATTAGTCCTGGTCAAGTAAGTGATGTATGTGTCCGACAGCGCTCGGTAACACGAGTGGTTAGACCTTAATTGAGTTAATGCCTGCTCAAGCTGCTTTTCATCATTGCCAATGCTTGCAACATTATGCATTTCAAGTCCAGTTTTTTCCCAGGCCTTCTCTAACTTGTTGCGGTGCGCGTCAATGTCAGCCTCATATTTTTCGCGGGCCTTTTGTGTAAGTGTAACTGTCCGCTTAGGCCTTGCGCCTTCCTGAATCTGTTGCGGTTGTGTATCAGTCTCAGCGTCTGAGTTGTCACTCTCATGCACGGTGTCTGGTGAGGGTCTGAGTTCTGCCATGCTGCAGGTGTATGTAGGCCTTTAGCCAGTGCGTGTGGCATGCGGCCTGTTACCTGCATCAGTGATGGACGACTGTCTCAGATGGTGCTGATCGGTGTCCTGCAGCGGTCAGCGTAGCGATAGCTGTACTTACAGGTGTTTGTGGCTGTGACCCGTGTCCTGGTGGATGTCTGGAGTGTGGCCCTTGGTAACACTAGCCATGGGGACATAGTGCAGGGCAAACCTCATGGACCTCACGATATTGATGGAACCGGATGGAGTTAAATAGAATAAAAAACGAATGAAAAAGGGGAATAAAACACAATATTAGTGCATCATATCCCCATGTGTGGGGGATGGGAAGGGGGGGGGGGGAGGGATAGGTGTGGAAGGAGGATACGCTGGAAGGGTTGATGGTGTTTTTCCACTATCTAATCAAAGAATACATAAATATATGGATTCAGTGACTCACACGGGCTTGTGTGGTGTCTCTCCCTCAACGCAGACTGTAGTGGGTTAATGCAGACTCATATAATGGAGTCTCAATATACATAAAACTCACACGGCCTAATGTGAGTTCTTGCCCTCAGAGGGTGGTGTCCTGTATGGATGGTGTCTGGTCGTCTCAGCAAAATATCCCCCGATAGGTGTGGTGTGTGAGTGTCTCCTCTCCCCGTTTCCCAGAAGACCAAAAAGAATGTGTGCAAACCAGGGTTAACAATATAACAGGTCTTTATTGGGTAAACATTGAAGACATGAGCATAAAGCATGCATACATGTTGTGAAAAGTATAAAACAATCTATGACACAATGAACTAGACAAAATGCAATAGACAAATAGCAATAGACAAAAACAAAAAGCACACTCACACTCTATAGCAAATTCTATGCCCAGCATCAGCCGCTTGGTACACTCCTGCACGGTCTCCTCCTCCGTTCTTGCTCCCACTGGCGCGTCCGGCAGTGGAACCGGAAGAGGGGATCTGTATCGGATGTCCTGCAGTGTGCTGGGTCCCTCTCTCAATGAGCTCCGGCAGGGAACCACCACTGCCACGCTAAGAAGGACACGGGGTTACCTTCTTCAAGGTCAAGCGGCAACCACAAAATCATCAAAAAAAAGGGCCAGTATATATTTCTATATACTTTTTTACATCACAAACACAACTTCATATTCATATTTTTATTATTTTTAATAGAGTTAAGGCGTTGTAACTTTTGTTAGCCACACAATCTAGGGAGCGCCCCAGTCCAAACATCCTCTGGACATACAGTAGTGCAGGGGCAGGTATGATGTCTGTACCTCACTTTGTAGCTGTGAGGAGCTGCACACTCAGACAGGATAGGAGATTGACAGTGCTGTGTATAATGCACTAATCTGTGAAGCAGTTCTGCAGCTTCTGTTGTCTGTAAAACTGTTTTTAAAGCTGCAGGCTTTGTGTAACTGTGTAAGGCCTGGGACATAGTGAGTTTAAGCGTCGCTGAGGCGGGCTGAGCCGCGCTGAGCAGATGCACAAAGCCCCTGCATCTGTCATCAGCGCGCTTATTGTTTCCCCCTTCGTATGCGCGCTGATGCGTGTGGAGGCTCAGAAACTTTGCCGAGACAGGCAGGTTTCAAATTTGCCACTCGCGGAAGCGGAGGAGCGGTCACGTGACCATTGGATGGGAGCGGGGGACTAGCCGCGCCTCCCGCTCCGCCTCCTGGCACGCCTCCGCTCTGCCTCTGCCCCGCCTCCGCCCCGCCCCCTGAGCGCGCTCACTGCCTCGCCTGCAAGGACAGGAAAATGCACCATTTTCAGCAGGCGAGGCAGAGTAGCGCGCCAACTACTATGTCCCAGGCCTAAAGCTGCTTGCTCTGTCTCAGCCTGTCTCCTGTAGAGTTGAGTTTAACTGTTCTGGCCCAAGCACACCCTGATAGATGAGTAGGGACAGGCAGGTTAACTCAATCCCATATATCAAGCAAAGGAACCTTCTTACTTGCTGAAGTGTTTATTTGGGGCAACAACATACAAATAAAAAGGGGGGGAAATACTGAGGGAACACTGGGACATGAGAGCAATGGAGGGGAAGGGGAGCTATGAGGGAAGTGGGCTCAATACAAGATATAGGGGGATAGGTAAAAATCAGTAACTTTACCAGGATAGGAGAGATGACTGCTCAAGATGGCTGCTGGTACTAAAAGACAGCATGCTGGTCTGGGCTGATGGGAAATTAACTGGGATAATACCACCTGGCAAAAGGAGGGGGAGTAGTCCATCCTGGTAAAAAAGGCAGGGGGTTGCAGAGGAAACTGGCTGAAGCCAAGAAACCCACAAGGGGTCGCAACATTGTTGCAACAGCTAGACTGAGGAGTGCTGGCCTGAAGACAGAGAAAAAACACAATCCTGTTGTAGGACAGTGAGAAATTATGAGTTTTACTGTAATAAAAAGTTTAAAAAAAAAATATTATTTGTATGAGTAAGATCTGTGAGAAATGAAAAGCCAATTTTCGTATTTGTCATGCTTGTCTAGTGTGTTGCTATGTTTATAACTATAATATATTCATATTTTTTAATGTATACATAAAATGTATATGAACATTGGACATGGTAACAAATTGGCTCAATTTGAATTGGTTTGGACTATGGCAGAATATATAAATTGAAGCTTTGTAAAGGATGTGGCGCAAAAACTTTATTTTAAAAAACATAGGTCGAATAATAGATCAAAAGTATAGGTCATAAACAATGATATAAAAATAAGGAACGTTCTCAGTGCAATGAAAGACAGAAAATGGCAACCATTTGTTGAGATGCGTACGTTAGTAACTATTATGAAATATAATTAATAGAATTATATTCACATAAATAAGGAAAATCTCTAGTGTTAATAAATATAATATATCTCTTGATTTAATCAGGGGACAACTAACAAGGTCAATAACACAAATTAGGTTTTTATTGGTAATGTCACTATTTTTGTAGCAGGTGAATTCGGTATGAATCCCGCCTGAGTTCTTTTTGTAATTTTGGGCAAGTCACTTAATAGGCCTGTGCCTCGGGCAAAATTACATTGTTGGCTCTATGGGTAAGGGACTAACTGTGCCTACAAAATTCTGTGTATTGCACTGTTAGCTCTATGTAAGTAAAACATATGTACCTGTAACGTGTTTCCCCCAACCGGTGGGAGATTTGGCCATTACTAGTCGTGTGGTGCATGATACCTGCTGGTAACAGGAGGGCTAAGTCATCCGCCGGTGGTAGTAGGGACACAGGACTAGGCTTCTGGGGTTCATAGGAAGCAATGTTGAAAGAGAGGAGCCCCCTCAACTTTTCATGTGCTGCAGAGAATCAGTCCAGAGATATATACTGCTGCGGCCAAGTTTATTCGAGCATTTGCCCGTTCTTGGCCGCAGCAGTAGCCTGGCGCGCGCCCGAGAGTGACGGGCGCGCGCCGAAGCAGCGGAAGAGCGCCCTCCGATCGGGGCGCTCTCCCTACCGCTGCCGGGTCCGCCGGGTCCCCCGGAACCCCCTGCCGCTGTCCCGCGATCGCGGGACACCAGGGCTCCCTCGGGGAGCCCCTGGACGCGCGTGCAGGGGGCGCACGCTCTCGAAGACGCGTGACCGCGCGTCTATGACGCGCGGCACGCCGAGGGGCGGCCACTAGCAAGCCAGGAAATCTCCCGGCTTGCGGATCTGGCCGCAGTGTGATTAAGTGTGTCGGTAGTGTAATCCGTTTAACTTTCAAAACGATACAAAAAATCATGGGTTAATCATTGAAGTGAAACAGCTGAGTCTCCTGACTCTCCCCTAGTGTGGGAGCAGCCTGGCGATATAGAGAGGGTTGACCAAGCTGGTTTTGCAATCAGCTATGGACCCCTCAATATATAACTCGCACTGAAAAGTAGCTGGTCCCCTGGGGTAGCTTATTGAAATAAAATGATCACTTACTCAGGTTTTGTTTGTGTCTGTTCAGATCGGCGTGCTCCAGGCTGTAAGGCAGTGGCGTAGAAGAATATCCTCTCAATGAAGAGAGTAATTAGCGGGCACTGCTGTGAAAAACGGCTGAAGGCTGGACTGTGCAAAAAAATGCCTTTATTTAACTCATGGCAAATACAGATTAAAAAAGGGAGAAGGAGTCCCCCCTCAGCGCTCTAACGCATTTCGCCCGTGGGGCTTTGTCAAAGAGTGCCGTTACTCATTACACACTACTCTGAAATAGGAATTGAAACCGGATGTGACGTCACGCTAACCGCTCCGTTGTCCCGCCCCCATTATCGAGTGGGGAGTGTATCACTATGCAGGAGAGCTGGCATCACACCCGGTCAAATCCAGTACACACACACACACAATGTACATTAATAATAGAGAAAGAGAAACCTCACATAAGCAAAAGGATATGATAGAATGTGTATATAAATATATATATATATATATATATATATATATATATATATATATATATATATATATATATATATACACAATACTAGAGCTGACTAACAGGTGTTTCTCTGACAAAAAATCAATTAATGATTAAATCATGACAGAAAAATGTGCAGATTTAAAACTAAAATAATAATGATAAGTAATGTTAAAAACAAGTAAATGCTGGAAGGGTCAATAGTAATTCTTTAGAAAAAATATATATTTTTAGGAAATATATATATATACAGTATATGAAAAAATGAAAAAATAATAATAATGAAAGAAATTAAAGAAATTAAAAAATATATATGAAATTTTTTTATATAACGAAGATGTGTACATATATGTATGAAACACATATGTTATAAAAGAATATACCTATAAACATATGCAGATATAGAGTATGGACTGTAAATATAACCAACATCATATAATAGAGTATAATAATCTCTTTCTCTATATATATGTATACGCATACATGCAAAATAGATCAAAAAAAGTTACATTATTCAACTTCAATGGATGTCATAAATAATCTCTGCAGACATATATGGATGTATATGAATATTCACTTATAGAATTTTGAATAAATGGTAATGAACAAATGAAACATCACCCAAACGTTCAAGAAGCCATAGAGGATAAGTATCAATAGATGCATCAAAAATGGATCAAACATAATCAAGGAGATCAACCAGAGGAAGAAGAACATTCTAAAGAGCAATATAAGCAATATAAGCATAGAGGAGATATATAGATAATCAGTCAAGTTTCAAAGTAGATATCTCAAAGTGGTCACCCGCGGATGAGGAGAAAAAACACACTATTGGAGAAAATGTTTTATCTTCCAATCAACGTTCATGCCGTTGGGGCTCAGACTGTCCATTGAAAAAATCCAAAACATTTCTTTTTGGTTAAGAATGTCTTGGTGATCACCTCGTCTAATTGGAGGTGGTACCTATTCAATTCCACTGAATGTGAGTAGATCTAATTTACCACTCAGACACCCAGTGAAATGTCTCGCTACTGGAAACCTTAGATCCTTGTTTTTTATGGATCTAATGTGTTCCATTATGCGAGTTTTCAATGGACGTATAGTCCTCCCAATGTAATTTTTTCCGCATCCGCAGGTTAACATATACACAACAAGTTTTGTATTACATGTTATAAAACTTTTCAGTTTGATTTTATCCTTAGTTCTTTTAGTGCGTATAGTTTTTATAGATTTTGCATGCGCACATATTTTGCAGTGACCACATTTATAGAAACCTAGTGGTGCCACAAAACCTCTGGGTTTGGTTAAAGGTGAAGCAAAGAGACTAGGTGACACAAAGTTTGATATTGACATTGCTTTTTTGAAAACAAATCTAGGCAAGGTTTAAATTGATGGTTTTAACTTAGTGTCAAGATGCAAAACGTTCCAATGTTTAGAAACAATGTTGCGGATCACATTGGCTTGTCGACTGAATTGTGTGACAAAACACAATGGTACATTATGTTCTTTTTCTTTCTTTTTGGTGTTGCTTTGCATGTCCAAAAGATTATCGCGTGGAGTATATAGGGCTTGTTTAAATGCCCTCTGTATATCCACCTCCACTATAAAGTCTGTATATCCACAGTCCACTATAAAGTCCATACGTGTAGGACATTATGATAGTCCAAAATAAAGCAGAGGTAGGCAGGGTCAGCAGCAGCAAAAATTAAAATTAGCCCACTAACGCGTTTCGGCAACTAAGCCTTCTTCACGACTTGCCGAAACGCGTTAGTGGGCTAATTTTAATTTTTGAAGCTGCTGACCCTGCCTGCCTATGCTTTATTTTGGACTATCATAATGTCCTACACGTATGGACTTTATAGTGGACTGTGCTGTGCTGACCTATGATTGCAGTACAATTGTACCAAGGAGCTGAGTATCATTTTTCATCCCATTTTCCTTTTTCCCATTTGCTTTCATTTATGTATTTGGGTCACTAAATGAACTCATTTATAGGTCTCCCTTGCTATAGTATTATCTGTGTGGCAATAGGTTTATATTTTGTAATTTACATTCATACTGCCATTAGTACAGCACTTATGTTGTTTTTTGTGTATTTTTGCATGTTTATTTTTATAGACCTATGATATCTTTAAGCCTATTATACATATGGTGACCGGCCGGTCTGTTTTGCTTCATTGCGGGAATTTCGGTTCCCTCAGTGAGCTAGTATTTTGAGGATATCATCTTCCATATTTTTGGGTCTATTATATTGTGTCTTAGTATATTTCTTTGTTTTTTGTCCACTTATTTTTCTTATTTTTTAGTCAGGCAGGCTCTTCAGTTAGTTGTTTGTATGTCTGTTATTTTTTTGATTTAATTAAAGTACCTTTTCTATTTTTGCAAACATTTGTCTGAGTGCTCCTTTAGAGGTTTTCTTTTTTGTGTTTCCATATTCATTTTTTCCTCAAGCACCACCTACAGTTTTTATTTTTTCTGTTACAACTTTTTCAGATATATTTTTCTGATTTAGGTAGGTTTTGACATTGCAATATTTATTGGTAGTGTATGCGGTATTCGTTTTCTGTGTATGTTATATATATATATATATATATATATATATATATATATATATATATATATATATATGTATATGTATATGTATACACATTCTATCATATCCTTTTGCTTATGTGAGGTTTCTCTTTCTCTATTATTAATGTACATTGTGTGTGTGTATTGGATTTGACCGGGTGTGATGCCAGCTCTCCTGCATAGTGATACACTCCCCACTCGATAATGGGGACGGGACAACGGCGCGGTTAGCGTGACGTCACATCTGGTTTCAATTCCTATTTCAGAGTAGTGTGTAATGAGTAACGGCACTCTTTGACAAAGCCCCACGGGCGAAACGCGTTAGAGCGCTGAGGGGGGACTCCTTCTCCCTTTTTTAATCTGTATTTGCCATGAGTTAAATAAAGGCATTTTTTTGCACAGTCCAGCCTTCAGCCATTTTTCACAGCAGTGCCCGCTGATTATTCTCTTCATTGAGAGGATATTCTTCTGGAGTTCATACCCTACATATCTCTTTAGCAGTGCAGCGCCTCCATCTGCCGTAGGCTCCAGGAGCTGAAAGTGATCTCCCACTGTAGAACTATTACCTCTCCCCCCAGTAAGGTCACGCATCACGCAGGAGGTATAACAACAGGAACAGTTTATTATCTTTTCTGTACAGCACAGTAACAACCAGGATTCTGCCCGATGCAGTAACTCTCAGCTACCACTGAAGGATGGTTCCTGGCCTGTCACTACAGGCCAAGGGCACCCGCAGCCATCCTAGCTCTTCCCTGCCTCCCTAGCAGAGGCAGAGTTATGGTCCACACTCACTCTCCCCCAAGGGAGAGGACTGGAGAAGGCCCAATACTCAGCCTCTCCAATGTGTGACATGCCTTCCTCAAGTGGGGAAAGGCACTCCTGAATTTGGGGTGGTACTGCCCTTTAGTACTGCTAGGAGGAGGGCACCAGGTCTGTCTCATGATTGGTCATGCCCAGGCCTGATGTCAACACCTCCCACTGTCACTCAACTGCAGCTCCAAGGAGAGGAAAAACTCCATATCAATTACTGGCAGCCTGATCATACCAAAGCTTACTGTCAGGAGGGAAGCAGACTAGTAGTACACAAATGGCATGGCTACACTCTCCCTCTGGTGGAATCCCAACGGCCACTCTTGGGTCTAAATTTTCAGGTACCATCCTTGAAGGTAACCTGAAAATAACAGTATAACATTTCACATAATTAATATCACATTACTATACACGATATATTCAGTGAATACAAAGCATACAGTTTTATTGGCATGTATCACCCAACATATATATGCATACAAAAGTGTCTCCCAACATGGAGAACTCTTTGATCAATAGTAGTGCTCAGGATCCGATTTCCTAACTAAGGCTCCTGAGTCATCAGTTACAGTAAAGGAAAGCACCCTTATTGGATGCCGTTCGGACACGTACTCCACCCAGGCCATGTACACTGGCCTTCCGACCTTCCATACTTGAACTAAGTAGGCCACCGTGCTTCCGCATGATGTAAGGTGCTAATACTATGCTCCATGACATAGTCCCTAATGGCCTCTACTAGCCATCTCTCTCTGTTCTCCTCAATTTCTCTCATCAATGGCTCCGGAACATATGAGTACTCGAACACGTGTGAGTTCTGGTACTTCTGAACTGCATGTCTCTCGGATCGGCTGATTTTAGTTAGGCGCCGGGCCTCAGCCTGACCTGGCTGAACCCAGAACAAAGGTTCTTTAACCGGGAGATTATAGTTATCTAGGGCTTCATCCGAAGGCTTTAGTATACCCAGACTAATCTCTCGCTCCCAGCATCTCTGCAGATTCCTTGGGGTTCAATTTTCCCTCAGCCCACCAATGGTCTATCACATCCCTGGTCTCTAGTAGGAACCTAGTACGATCCATGAATGGCAAATACCCCGTAAATCTAGGATGCCACCACAGTAAGAACCCGGCTGGCATTACTACAGCGGACCCGGTGTTTGATGTGGTACTTGAGAAACTTGAAACATCAGAATCCACAGACATAGCATAATGGAAGAACCCACTATTTACACTACATTCATCTTCGTCAACACATTTATCATCTATTAACATCCCATTCCCATAAGACAAGTCCTTCCAACCTGATGAGGGAATTAGAGTCTTAAAGGCCCGCAGGCTCCTCTTTTTAGAGTACTGTTCTCGTGCAGTCCGATCAACTTCCCCAGGCGGTAATCCACACTGGGCTATCCTGGTAGAAGGGATTCCCTGGTTAGAATTCCTTTAGGAAGTCCTGGTAAAAAAAGGGCGGCAAGACACCTGGAGACCAGCTGTACTGGTCGAAGGTAAAGGGGCCTTGAAAGTGTCCGAGTCCCAGTCAGTGTCTTGTAAGGCTACATTACCCAGACCCGACACCAATGTGATTCGGACCACGTGAGTTGTAGGGGCTGGCATGGGCCTATGGGCCTATGGGCCTGCAAATAGTCCAGTGACTGGGCCAGAAAAGCAGGGGTTGGGACTTCCATACACACCGGAGGCCTATCTTCCTCTTTGGCCACTTCTGCTGCTTTTTGTCGAGCCCTGCGCTCATACATGGACTGAATAAAGGCAGTTCTCTTTAAACTAGTGGGATTGTTATTCACCGGAGCAGAAATCGGAGTCATCTCATTCACCCCAGCAGTCGCTAGCAGCATGATGTCATCTCTGGCAAGTCGAACGGGGTCCTGGTGCATATCCAGGTCCCGCACCGGAAGGGCATCGCCATCCGGCCATTGCGTAGGGGAGCTGTCTTTGTCTTTATCAGCTTCCGCCACGTGGACGTCGACACCGGAAGGTACCTCCATCGTTACCGGATAATCCCTGGATCGGCTTCTGGACACCTCCACGAAGTGTAGGCTCATCCGCCATTCAGATCTCATGGTCGCAGTTACGGTTACATCCGCCATTCAGATCTCACGGTCACAGTCGCAGTTACGGTTACGTCTCTCAGAGCCATTAGAACTGTTCTGTTGCCCCACAGCATCGGTTGACGTATTCGACACTGGTCAAAACACCACGGAAGACCATCTGCTACTGGTACGGGAGGAAGAGGGCAGGGACAACTCCGCAGGAGAGAGACATCAGATCATTTCCGAGTCATCAGCGGCAATAAGCAGAGCAGGTCCCGGCTCATGCGCTTCTGAGAACAACGGTGCCTCATCACCCCAGGCAGTCACCTTACCCGGGCGCTTGTGGGCTGGTTCCGGTTCACCGACCATCTCTAGTTCCTCTGCGGGGACCGGGTCTGGAACCATCTCAGCCTGTTGGGTAGTCATCAGGATACTCGAATCCCCTTGGGCCTCGTCTAGGATGCACGGGCCCTCTGAAGTCTCCATAGTTGAGGTAGATTTTGCTTTAACAGCAGTATCGACTGCCCAGGTACTAGGGTAAGTCGCATCTTTCTCTGTAAATTCCGTAGGCCACAACAGCGTGGGCTTCAGGAAACGTGCTCTGCAGTGGCCACACTGGGCTCCCCAGACCAGGTCTCCACCTGGGAAGTCGCATTTGGTACAGAGGTATCGGAGGTACCTCTTCCCCTCCACCTTCACTACCAGGAGTCCTACTGGTAGCCGATAGTGGGTACATTCCATTCCGCTTGACATCGCCAGTCTTTTCTGTAAGCACGGCCCAAGAGCAACGGGTAGGTCACTCCTTTCGCTCGCCAGGCTGCAAAGAACTGAGGATGTGGTCCGCTACATCCGGTACTTCCCTTGTTCTCCAAAGGCTTTAGGCATTGGCTGTCATCGTGTCCCCTCCCTCTGGGGGAGATTAGAGATGGGGCACCCGATGACGTGGACGGGCGTGACTCTGACTCCGAGCTGAGCCAGTCACGTCGCTTGGGTGGGGTCCTGGCTTTCGCGCCAGACCCTTGCAGAACTTTGCAAAAAATTCATGAGTAGCCTGTTTGCAGGCATCACGTGCATTCTCCAACCTTGGCGGGAGACACAATTTTAGCTCATGTAACTCACGTGGCGTATTCCTGGACAGGGGAACCTCCATCTTGGGCACAATCCCTTCACAGACCATGCAGTGACCGCGATTCCGACAGGAATCCGTTCCTTGTGGGTCCTCACAGCACATAGATTAGCAGTCTACCAAGAGTAGGGTGTACCCCAGGCTAGCAAAGCTCCATCTCGATATGCTGTACACAATTGCAGTCCATTACAAGCACTCTGTGGTTCCATGATCTGGCTACTGGCTAGTGGTACTCTGGGCTTCTTCCAACAGAGGGGTCTAGACACATTGTACTTTAGGCACCCCTCCTTAGATACTCCCTATCAGTACCAGTTGCCACCTACTCTTTGCTGTCAGCATTGCAGACCCTCTCTAGAGGCCCTTGGGACTAAGTTAACCAGCGCACCCCCTTTAGGCATCCCGACTACCCGCCTCAGGGCGACTAAGAACAGCTTTGGTCTCCAGATCATTCACCTGATAGGGCAGTCTAAGTCATAGTTCCGTGACAGGAAAGTGGGCCCTGGTTATGGTATACCAGGGTCCCATGAACACTATACCTAGCCTCCCTCCTTCATTAGCACTTATTCTGGAAGCGTACCTTGTTACTTTAAGCTTTGTTTCACTGAAAGCCTGTCCTGTTTGGATAACAGAGCTCAGCAGCGCTTCCAAATGTAACGTGTTTCCCCCACCCGGTGGGAGATTTAGCCATTACTAGTCTTGTGGTTCATGATACCAGCTGGTAACAGGAGGGCAGAGTCGTCCGCCGGTGGTAGTGGGGGAACAGGACTAGGCTTCTGGGGTTCATACCCTATATTATTAGAGACCTTTTTTTCCCCCCTAAAAAGGTGTTATAACTGCTGCATTTACTTTAACCATTGACTGGATAAAAATTAACATAACACAAGTGAATAGGGAAGAAACAGCAAGTGAATAAGGAGGAAACAGCAAGTGAATTTGCCGATAGATTATTAGAAATAATATAGGCATATGGAGGTATTGAGGAAGTAGAGATGAACGCAAGACCACTTATATTGGCGGCTTTTGTGAAAGGTTAACATGCAGAAATTGGGACGCAAGTAGAGACTGGGTACTGGTTGGAAGCATAAAAGATTGTCAGAAATTGCTGCTGTGGTAGAGAATGCAAAGGAGCAGGGAAGCAAAGAAAGCAAAGGCTCTGGAAGATAAATATAGGACCCAAGAGGGGTCACAGGACAGAAAGTGTTATAATTTGTAAAGGGACAGGACATTTTGCCAGTATTTGCAGTGCAGCCCCTAAGATAGAGAACCAGAGAAACCAAGGTTACAGTCCATCGATTCTCCCATTTATTCTCAGCAGATTGTTTTTGCCTAAACCAAGATGGGTCTTCCCTGCCGGGATTGAGAATCTCAGGTTTTCTCAAGTATTGCAAAACTCAGTGGGGAACACGCCTTATGTGTAAGTTCAAGGTAGACACAATGGAGAGAATTTAAAGGTAGTAAAATTAGTTTTTTTCCCCAAAAAATGTTTTGTTAGGTTGTAAGGTAAAATATGTTAAAAAGGGTTGTTTGATTGAGTAATCCCTGTGTGTTTCATGAATTTTACCTGAATGAATCCCCTGTGTGAGAGTTGAATCATGGTTATGCCGTCTTTCTTACATGTATACAAATTACTATCCAGGAACTTGCAAGTGTTTCTAAAAAAAAAAAAAAAAAGAATATAATTAATTGCTCACGTTGAAGTTTAATTTTTAAAGGTGTACACCCCCACTACAACACAAACTAATCAACACTGGGCAAGGGAGATTTTGACTGGTCTTGGAGAGAAGGACAAAGAATGGGCAAATGCGGAAAAATCATTTGATCTTTACCATTTTTATAATTAAGCCTGGTCAGTGGTACATTTTAAGAATGTATTTGTTCTGGCCAGACGATGAATTTTTAAAACCAGAAAGAAATCCTTCTCCAACTTCTCTATTTCCATCTCAAGAAAGGAGAGAGAGAGGGAGAGGGAGAGAAAGAATCAGAATAGCAGCCCAGACAGTCCCCCTTCTACAGTTTAAAGAATGTGCAGAGATACATTTCAGACACAAACATTAACTGAAGCTCTGTAGCTACAAATTAGGTTGAACTGTAGTTTAGGATATGATAATAAGAGAGAAGGAAATTTGTATTAATTTAGTTGCAGGATGAAACTGTTTTATTTTCTTATTATTAGAATAGGTGGGAAATGTTTTCTTGTTATTTTTGTCAAGTTGGTTGGCTGTGTATGAGAGAAGTGTAAAAAATCTGTTTGTTTTGTGTCTGTGTTCTATGTTGTCTGTTTGTGTGTAACCAGTAAAAATACACACACTGTTTAAAGTATATGTTAAGCCTATAATTTCCTGTTTAACAAAAAATCCAGTTTTAATTTTTGAATGCCAGCAAAATTGTATCCTGTATCGGCTGTGTAAGGAGCTTCATTTTTTAAGCTGTCCCAAATTGTATTGCAGTGTATGTTAAACTCCAGTAATTAACATTTTTTTTATCTTATCTGTTCTGTTCTAAGGTTTTGGTTGGATGCCCAGAAAGTTATCTCAAGCTTGTTGCATGCCTGGAGATGAACAAACACAGTCTTTAAATCTGTGCCTATAATTTCATATACTACAGGTTGTTCTCTAAGCAAACCAAATGTTATTTTGAATTTTAAAGGTTTCTGTCAGAAGACTATAGCAGATTATATTTATATTCAGTATGGTTTTGAGGTTTTTAATGCAAATTTATACACAAATGTTTCAGGTTAGTTTTGCTATAGATCAAGCAACTATATTTAAGCCATTAAGGTCATGTTTTAAAAGCTGTTATCCTTTGTGTGATATTGTTCACATGTAATAAGATGTGAACAAAAGGAGGGGTATTATTGCTGTCTTGTCTATGGATAGAGTTGACTATGGAAGCAATTGGTTTGGCAATGGCTGAGGCACCAAGTCTTAGGAACTTAGATTGTAGTAAAGTCAAGTACACATTGGCTTTTTAGTTTTAAGTTGAGGAGAAATGGATACAAGAATTTATTCCTAGATATAAACTAACTCCCTATGAGACACTTATGACTATCAGTAGTTCAAAGGAACAAATTAAGGAGCATGTTATTGGTAATAAAACAATTAGTAAGTATTGTATGCAACTAATACATTTTTTGAGTCTCTCTAGGCATGGGTCAAATTTGAAAGTGCACCTACTCGAGACGGGGTTAATGGTCAAGCATTTCCTACACAAGCACGCTCTTCATCCCAGATGAAAAGGCCATTTCAAATACTACTCACTACAAAATACAGCCGCCAAAGTGTCTTTCTGGATACACGTTACGCACATGAAACTTATCCCAGCACCACCCACAGTCACTTCAAGTTAAACCATAGCCAGGGTGAAAAGGCCTAAAGACACAGCCGCTACTGTTTTTGGGGCATAATAATCCCGCCAATAGCCAACGGAGGAGAAAGACACAGGTAAAAGTCCGGGCCTCAACACATGAACTTTGAACCTTGTAATAACCTTTTTTCCTTTACAGGTTTTATTATTTTAATTATAATGTATATTGTATTAGGTTTGTATGTGTTGTCCACATGAGGACGACAAGGTAGTAACAGGTGTAGCTTAAAGGAAAAAAATGGTGATATTAGCGCTAAGAACTAAACAATACTTATTGGTGTACAATAATACAAATACTTGAATACCTTAAAATAATAAGGCAAGGCTGCCAAGAGATGCTGACCCAAAAACAAAGTCAGTCGTGATAACAAAAAAACAAATACAAACCGGCGCCTAAAATTGTCCAAAAATAGTCTATTGGGGATCCAATTGGACCGGGACACACAGATCCACTTCCAGTCTTGTGCTTCCAAAGTAGAGATCACGACCGGATATGACGTGATATGTGGAATCAAGCAGAAAAATAAATCATAGTGCAAACTGCTACCCAGAGAGACATACAGTACAAACACTAAACCAACAACAGATGACACATAGTGCAAACTGCTACTACTGGGGACATAACAATACAACCACTAACAAACAACAAGGACACATAAAAGCAAGGCTGACTAAATGAAAGGGCAAAGTTTAATACAACAGATAATTTTAAAACACAGTTGAGAACACTACAGCAGGCTGCTGGTCCGGTTGATCTAAAACCAAAATCCTACTCACGACAAGTCAGAACTGAATGCGTGGTGGATTAAGGACATGGGGGTGCAGCAGCTTGTCCACCATTGGCGTCGGGCTGATTTGGAAGCAGTTTCAGCGCTGCAACACCTCCTACTGCGATTGTCCGTCGCTGGGGATGTGCTTTGGGGCAGATCCTTCTCTCACTGCTACAAACCGGCAGTGTTAAAAAAACGATGCGCGTGGCACGCAGCCTGCAAGTGTTCGTGACGGAAGCTCAGGGGGGTAAAATCCAACGCGTTTCGTGCGCATGCGCACTTCATCAGGGAATTTATAAGTAGTGGCAGACAGCATTTTTATTCAATTGGAATGGCTGCGAGTGGAGGAAAACACTCAGCCATACATAGCTGTCAGCCAGACACTGACTAATCAAATTCTTGCCAACAGAACTATGAATGAAAAACAGCCTAACACAAAAACTAACCAAAGACTTACATAAAAACATTTAACATTGAAAACATATATAAAAAAGGGGAACAAAATAATAATAACAAAACACTTTATTGTCAATATAATCACCTTGATATTATTGTTACCTAATTCACAAAAATCCCCATAATTTATATTTGATTGCCCTAGAAAATACTCCAATGAGAATGGTAGAGAACAAGCAGCATAGTACTATTATTAGAAATACCAAAATTTAAAAAACCATTATCTTTAATAAAAACCATCATTTTGAAACATTTATTTTAAAAAGATTTATTTTAAGAAAATAGTATTTAAATTTTTTTTATTTTAAAAAGACACCCAACTCAAAGTTGATATTCAAACCGTTTGGAGAGAGGGTTTTCCACTCATAGATCCAGTAGGCTTCATGCCTACTGATCTGATTGAGTCGGTCCCCCCCTCTCCAACTGGCTGATACCACCTTGATTGCTTGACATGTTAGTCCTTGTGTGTTCTGATTGTGGTGGGTATAAAAATGATGAGATACGCTGTGTGTTACCAATCATTTTTTTTATATTGTATACAGTATGTGTTCGTAAATCCTCCTTTGGAAACACCTCCCTGTCAGCCGACATATTGAAGGCCTCAAGGGCACTGAAGAAGATATATAATATAAGTGGAATGACAATTTATAAAAGACTTAATATGATACATTTTTGACGTAACATTAGATCTAAATGTTTTAGTGTTTTTACTATTTGAACATGCTGTGCATGTTGTACATATAAAAAAAACTTTTATAGGGTTGATTAGTTTTGATCCAGAGTGATCTAATGGACAACTAGGAGCCAGTTTCGATTTAATATTCGGAGCCTTAGTAAAAATTATATTTGGTTTGACAGGGAGGTGTTGTTTGAGTGTGTTGTCACATAAAAGTATTGGCCAATGTTTATTTATAATACTACGTATTTTCGGTGCCATTTCATTATATTGCGTTAGGAAAGACACTCCATAGTTAGACTTTCTCTGTTACTGGGGATCTTCCCTTTTATATTTTAAAAGAGTGTTTCCCTCTAATTTTTCCACTTGTAAGAACTCATCTTTTAAGAGGCTTACTGGATACTTCCTATTAATAAATTTTTGTTTAAGCTCCTCCGCCTGGGCCTCAAATTCCTCCTGACTTGAGCAGTTGCGCTTCAGGCGGACCAGCTGTCCCTTAGGTATATTGTGTATCCAGCTTGGATTATGTTGACTGTCAGCCCTCAAGTAATTATTCGCCTGGACTGGCTTAAAAAACGTCCGTGTTTGTATGGCATTATCTACTATAAAAATACTCAAATCAAGGAACTCTATATGCTGTGTGTTATAATTAAATGTAAACGAAAGATTCCTATCATTTTGATTGAGATACAGAAAAAATGTGTTTAGTTGTTCTTGGCTGCCAGACCAAATGAATATAATGTCATCAATAAAGCGGTGCCAGAGCACCAGGTTTGCCCCGAGTGGACAGTTATTCCAAATGTAATCCTCCTCCCAACAGTCCATAAACAAGTTGGCATAACTCGGGGCAAACCTGGTGCCCATTGCAGTACCGCATGTCTGTAAAAAGAATTGTGAATTAAAAGAAAAATAATTGTGAGTTAATATATAACGAATACTGTTTAATAAAAAAAATCTTAAGTGCTGGTGTAATGGTATTATCGGACTCCAGTTTCCGGGATATGGCCTGGCAGCCCATGTCATGATCGATCACGGTGTATAATGATTTTACATCTGCCGTGACCCATATGTAGTTGGGCTGCCATTCCAAATCCCTTAGAATCTGTAGAACATGTGTGGTGTCTCTCACATATGATTGAATCTTGATCACTAAGGGTTGTATATGATAATCTATAAATTGTGATAAATTTGATGATATAGATCCTATACCCTAAATGATGGGTCTTCCTGGTGGGTGTGTTAAGTGTTTCTGGATTTTTGGAATGAAATAAAATAACGGTGTACATGGAAAACATAAGTGTAAAAAATCTGCTTCATCCTGTGTGATGGCTCCCTCATCGAGGCCATCCTTGAGTAGAGTTTTGAGCTCTATCTCGAACTGACCCAGTGGATTGGTGCTCAGGGGGAGGTATGTGGTGGTGTCTCCAAGAAGTCTCATGGATTCGTCCAAATAATATTAGGTGTCCATCACCACTTTACCCCCCCCCTTTATCTGCTGACTTGATGACTATTGATTTATTGTTCTCTAATTGTTGTAGGGCTGCCTTTTCCTGTAAATCAAGGTTGTCTCTTTTGATCTTATAGGATCGACTTGATTCCTCTAGGTCTTTTGTTACTAGTTCAACAAATGAACTGACTAAGTGTCCCTGTGAGAATTTTGGGTAAAATGTAGAGCTTTTTTTAAACTTTACGTTGGGTGTTATTCAATTCTATGCCGCTTGCACTCTGTTCCATCTGATTACTAATAGCATCCTTTATAAAGTACTTCTTAAGAGCCAGCTTTCTTGCAAATTTGTGAACGTCAATATACAAATTGAAACTATTCGGCCCACAAATGGGGGAGAAAGTTAAACCCTTACCAAGCACTTTTTTCTCGACACTAGTTAGCTGATGTTTGCTAATATTAAAAATGTGTATACACACAGAATATACGTCGCTACACCAAACCAACAGACATACTGTAGAAACACAATCAACCTGGTGCAAGGGAGAAAACACTTGAAACCACACAAATAATCAAAAGATTATACACAGCCCCCTGTAGTTGCACTCAAGGTAGGTGACAAAATGAATGTAATGTCAATTTAACACTGGCTAGAAAATAGCCAAATCATAGTACAGGATGCACTACCAAAAGGTCACACTGAATTGTAAAAATAAAAAAACTTTAATAGTATATGCTATAAAAACCGACGAAACACTATAAAAATGCACAACAGTGCATGATAAAATCCCCAAATGTGTTTGGTAACGGTATTGTATGAACACAATGTGTTCCAAATAGCTATTGGTGGAACAAACGCTATATATAAGGCTGCAAGATAGATGGTGCAGGTATCCTCTACAGAAATGGATTCTGCAGTGTTGTAATACACCTAGCAAGACCTCTATATATAACCCCAGTATATAATAATAAACTTGGTCTCTAAGGGGTCCTTAGACCAGCTCAGTGGGGTCAGGATAAATAGAGGGTACTTGCATAGCCCATATTGAAAGTAAAGTATCCCTGGTAATATAGATCCCTGCTGCAGGATAGAATATACAGGTATCCTCAATGAAAAAAGGATCCTGCAGTGTTGTAATACGTCCAGCAATGATTCTATAGGTGACCACTTCACCGCATGGCCTGAATGAAGGATTCATTTTTTCTTCTTTTCTTTGATTTTGGGTAGAGGAATCTCGGTATATAGGACCTACAATTTAATTCCAGCTTAGTACAGTAGAGGCAACGTTTATTCTAACATTTGCCGTAAACTAGCCGGGTTACATTCTGGGTATGTGCTGGGTATGTGCTGGGTATGTTCTGGGCTAGTTTGAGGCACGTTTAGGGTATTTCTGCATTGACTAACGACCCATAGGATTAACACAGCAGGGATCCCTGGCAGTCCAATTCAGTTTGAATGGGACTGCCAGGGACCCCCGCTGTTAATCTGATAGGCCATTAATCAATGCAGAAATGCTGGGGCTAGTTTAAGGAAAGTTTAAGGCATGTATTCAGAATGTACCTGGGTGTTTCCTGGGTTTTTTGGGGAATTGCCACTGTTTTTTGTTCGAATAAGAGTTGCCTCTACTGTAGGTTCCGTTTTGACTCTTTAGGCGGATCCGTTAGGATAGTTCACTCCTACACTTCCCATTCTATCATACACATTTTAGAATCTCCCTACTGTGTGCCATTTTTTGCAATTATTTTCTGCCATCATGTTACCATTGTAAGCTTCTTTATTATGTATCACACTGATTTTTTATTTCTTGATGGTACACTAACGATGTATGCCAGCTTCATTTGTGCCCTTATAATTATCTTTCCCCCTTCCCCCCCCCGATTCCTTTGTTTATTTGTTTGTGAAGTTTATTAAGGGTTTATTTGCATCCCTACTTTACAATTGCTTCGTACAATTATATTAGGCAATTTGTCCGCCCCACCCCTTCCAGGGAGGGTATATTAGGTCATGCCGAACATCACGATCTACTCCTCCACCTTGAGAAAGACCACTGTGACGCGCGAAACGTACGTCGGGGTACGTATGACGTCATCACGTTGACGTTCACATGGTCTGTGTTTGGAGGTAAGATCAGCTCTGGATACCTTCCAGGGCTGCAGCTGTTCACTAAATATACGCAGGACACTTGTTATCAGGTCGTATACTACCTCACGGACGATTTACAGTGTGTCTGTTTGCAGTCACAAGCATTTCTCTGTTGCTGTGTACTTTGCACATTTGGTGCCCGTACAGCCTCACACAGCTTGTGTGAGACTGTTTAGGAGGGGACAGCTTTGGTACTTTTGGTCTGAGTGACATAGGCTTTAGATATATTATATACACTGCCTTTCTCTAACCTCCATACACTTGGGGATTTTATTCCATGCATCTCATTGCATTTTTATGGTGTTTCATCGGGTTTTATCTTGTTTATTAAAACTTTTTGAAGTGAAACTTCCTTAGTGGCACCTCATTCGAACTGGGGCAAAAATGGTTTGTGGAGACAGAAATGAAACGGATGTGACGTCAGTGCTGGCAGTTGAGGCCGGGCTGTGTTCTGGCTCAGCCCGACCCCAACACTGACATCACACCCGCTCCACAAATCAGATGCGGCGGCGGCGGCGGCGATAGCCGCCGGCGCCGCTCCTAATGGCCGCCACTCTCCCTACACAGCCACAGACATGCCGCTCCTAACGTCCGCAATTTCCCCCAGGTGGAGATGCGCACGGGCGGCATCCGGGGCAACCCGCTGACCGGCTCCTGGGATCAGGCCCGCTCTCTGTCCCAGCCGCGCGCTCTGCCGGGCTGGTGACTCAGACAGAGCCCCCCTGCGCATGCCATTCCTCTTACACGTCCGTCGCCGCCGTTCCTAACTGCCGCCGCTGCCCACGCCCGCTGACATGCGCGGTAGTCATGGCGACACTCACTGACTGCTCGGAGACCTCCTTGCGCTTCCGGTTGAATGAGGAGGACGGCTTTCCCTTCTCCTCCTCCTCCCCCGCTCCCCCGCTCAACATTTACTCACAGCCGAGATCCTGCACTAGTGCGGCTGCGCCGAACTGCTGCTGCTCTCCGCGGGGGCCGTGGACGTGGTGCGGGACGTGGTGAGCCAGAGCTCCTTCCAGTACTGCGGGCTGGTGACGGCGGTGAGCCCCGGGGAGGCCGAGGGGGCCACCAGCAGCTGGAGGAGTGGATGGGGAACATGAACTTCACGGCTGAGGTGATGTGGGCGCTGCTGCTGCTGATCCCGATCTCCCCGCACCTATTCCTGGCCCCGGCCTTCTCCTCTCTCTTCCCGCTGCTACCTGGCAGAGACCTGCAGGCTCTCAACTGCAGCTGGCCAGACAAGAAGAGGATCCCGGGGCTGGGGGACGTGGAGCTGCCCTCCTTGCCCCCCGAGCTACAGCTTCACATCTGGAGACTCAACCGCCTGATGGAGGGTATTGGGGTGAGAGCGGAGTGCTTCTCGTGGGGCACCTGAGTAGGCTCATTGCGGGGGAGCTGGCCAGCTATCCTCAGACGAGAAACCGCAGGAAGCATACACTGACACACACACAAAGACTGACACACACACTCACTGACTGACACATACACTCACTGACTGACACATACACTCACACATTCACTTACTGACTGACACATACACACTCACTGACTGACACACATACACATGCACTCACTGACTGACGCACGTACACACGCACTCACTGACTGACGCACGTACACACGCACTCACTGACTGATGCACGTACACACACACGCACTCACTGACTGACGCACGTACTCACTGACTGATGCACGTACACACGCACTCACTGACTGACGCACGTACACACTCACTCACTGACTGACGCACGTACACACTCACTGACTGACGCACGTACTCACTCTCTGACTGACGCACATACACACTCACTCACTGACTGACGCACGTACACACTCGCTCACTGACTGACGCACGTACACACGCACTCACTGACTGACGCACGTACACACTCACTGACTGACGCACGTACTCACTCTCTGACTGATGCACATACACACTCACTCACTGACTGACGCATGTACACACTCACTCACTGACGCACGTACACACTCACTCACTGACTGACGCACGTACACACTCACTCACTGACTGACGCACGTACACACTCACTCACTGACTGACGCACGTACACACTCACTCACTGACGCACGTACACACTCACTCACTGACTGACGCACGTACACACTCACTCACTCACTGACTGACGCACGTACACACTCACTCACTGACTGACGCACGTACACACTCACTCACTGACTGACACATACAGACTGACACACACACCCCAGTGATGCGCCCCCAAGTGATGTGCCTACTCCCCCGCTGCCGAGCACCTCCCATGTCCCGTACCTCCGCTGGGGGGCTGGCTGCAGCAGGAAACATAGCCCACAGCTCCACCGGGGGGAGGAGACTCAGACAGAGTTCCCCGTGTCCGCAGCTACGTCGTGGTGGGGGTAGGTCACAGAGAGAGACATACACACCACAGAGAGACACACACACACACACAAACACAAACACACTGACTGACACACACACACTGACTGACCCACGCAGATACAAAGAATTTAGTTACTATAAATATAGATGTGCAAATAGCTAAAACATGTGGTCAAACTTTTGTGTTTTGGAAGTGAAATTGTTTTGTGATTTTTAATTAAAAACATCATCATCACAAATAAAATTTCTGTGACAAAAAACAAAGAAGTTTCACTTACTATGCGCGTGCTCAGCACACACAGCTTTTTTTTATTTTATTTTGAATATCACCTTTTGCGGCTGACCCTACTGAGGGAATAGGCTATTCTGTGGCTTCCAATTAGATGACACTTTGACCTATAGTGTTATCTACCTTGAGTGCAACTACTGGGGGCTTTATATAATCCATGTGATTATCAGTAAGTCATTTTAGGCAATAACATAAGAAAATATATTATTTCTTTATTAGTCATCCAGCCCCTTATAGGAGGAACCATATGATTATTAAATGGTATAAGAAAGCATACTTTGTGACTAGGAGTCAGATCAGTATATCAACAGTATCAAAAATAGTAGTTGTCATGATATGACAAAGGGCACCCGCAGCCATCCTAGCTCTTCCCTGCCTCCCTAGCAGAGGCAGAGGTATGGTCCGTACTCACTCTCCCCCAGATGGAAGAGGACTGGAGAAGGCCCAATACTCAGCCTCTCCAATGTGTGACATGCCTTCCTCAAGTGGGGAAAGCCACTCCTGAATTTGGGGTGGTACTTCCAGGAGGAGGGCACCATGTCTGTCTCATGATTGGTCATGCCCAGGCCTGATGCCACCGCCTCCCACTGTCACTCAAGTGCAGCTCCAAGAAGGGGAAAATCCCCATATCAACTACTGGCAGCCTGATCGTACAAGGGCTTAATGCCAGGAGGGAAGCAGACTAGTAGCCACAGATGGCATGGCTACACTTCTGTTAATACTCTTATATATATAATTTAACCACACAATATGGTGCATTTTATGTCCCGAAGATGTTACGTCTGAAACATTATCAAGATAATTTACAGTAAAACATGATTTTCATTGGGGGAGTGTCCTCACGTGGTGCACTTCCCGCGCCATATGGCTGAGCGGGCACAACAATGGCGCAGCACCAGGCAGACAACGGGGGGAGGAGAAGGAGTGAGGCAACCAGGTACTGCAAACCCTGTCCCCAATACTTGAAACCCAGCCCACAGCACTCAATTCCCACCCAGAACTTGAAACCCTTGTCTAAGCCCACTAAACCACCACATTGGTGTACACGCGTGTTAAAACATGGAAAAAGCTAAACACATAATTATACTGTTGTTTTTGCTATTTTTTAATTGTTATATATTATTTAAACACTGAAAAACACAGTTTTTTTGGAAATGGAAAAATATTTCCAAAATAAGTTACATAAAAAAACGATTTTACAAAATAAAATAAACACCAAAAACCGGAACTCCTAATTAGGGGTTATGAATGAAATTCTTTATTTCATCCATAAAACATTAACATTCATATATTTATTTGTGTCTTACAAAATATGCACATAAAAGGCAAAAAGTTTAATCACTACATAAAATCCTCAGGTGAATTGGACAGAATGAGAAGAATCGAAATCCTGATACTCCCAATTACATCTATATATGAACCTGTAAAATGATTGGTATTTGCCGAGGTCATGGTGAATGATGCATGAATCTGTACTCAGCATTTATGTCTAATTCGTAGAATTGGTACAGATTTTTTTCATTACCTGGCATGACATACATGGTCAGTGCAAAGGCTGGTAATGTGCAGTACTGCTATACCACTCACTGGTAATTAAAGTTTCCAGTTTATGTATACTTGCATAATGCCTATGAATATATATTCATGAATGGAGGTGGAGGGGGGGTGGGGACCCTGAGAGGTACCCTTCAACGACTAGAGCACAAGTTAATACTGAGGAATAATACAGAGGTATGTTTGCTGTGCAGCTGATATAACTCAACCTCAGACTCTCTTGGAGATGAAAACACCTGAGACGGAACAAAAGTGGCCCCCCAAAGAGAGTCTCCCCACTATGTTTCCCCTTCACTGATCCTGTCCACTCAGCCAGCATTGACAGGGTTAACATCATCATGAAAAGACAGCTTCAAAGACCTGGAGTTTGTCAGCACCTCGCCCCTGCATATCTCTGCTATGGGTGTCTGTATGATGTGCAGCTGATATCACTTTACCTCAAACTCTCTTGGAGATGATAAAACCTGAGTCACAGCAAAGGCGGCAGCCAAAGGGTGTCAGCCATTTGCTGCCTTTCACTGATGTTACAACTGTTCTGTACAATACGAAACACACCAACCTTCTTATCACCCTGCACCCCAGTCCTCCTTGCTGCACGTGCGGCTTGTGGCATGGTGCCGTGTTCAGAGTCTACAGCCATGATCGGCGGTCTGTAGGAGAGTGCGGGGGTGGGGGGGGGGCCATGATGGGGGCGTGGTCATGACGGGACATATCTGCCCTGACATTGGCTGCGCGCTGACCACATAACCGCATCTCTGCACAGGAAGACAAAATTCTTGTCTTCCCTGCTAGCGTATGCATCACAGCGCTTTGCGCACCCACACAGCCACTCAGCCTGCCCCATAGAGGGCTGTGCTGGGGTGTGTGTCGCGCACGCCGTAGAGCGCACCGCCGTGACCACCGGGGACTCAGCCTATGTTTCCACTTACCCTTCCTTATAGATTGTAAGCTCTTTGGGACGGGCCCTCCTTTCTTACTGTAACAATGTATGTTCATTCTTGTTATTTTCTTGTTTTTAGTCCTCCAACCCTATTATACTGCACTACGGGATTTATTGACGCGTTATAAATAAATGATAATAATAGTAAACTTTCCACCAAAAAATTAGCAAGATGCAACTTAAAGACATGTTACGTACTGCCAGGCATTGAAAAACATGTATGTGGAATGATACAAACACAATGAATGTGCTTTATTGATAGTAATAATCGGACTAGGCCAAAAGGATTAAACTAGCTGCACCTTAATAATGCCCATTTTAACACTACTAAATGACCTAAGCACAGTTTTAATGAGTGCTTATAACTATGGCTACGATTCACTAAGCACAGATGCAAGCAAGGTATCGCACCCAATCTGGTGTTAGCTGCCAATAAAGTCAAGAGGACAAGATCTGGATGCGGTACCCCGGACTGGCTCTTAGAGCAGGGGAGCTCAATCTTTTCCCCCTGCGACCCCCTGCTTTCTGTCCCCCTCGCCACGCGCCCCCCTCCCTCTTACCTTGGCTCTGGTGTTCTGGCATTATGACGTCACGTTGCAATGGGAACACGACGTCACATGACGCCGCGTTGCCATGGCGACGCATCACCAGAAGCCGTCTAAGCCAAGGTAAGGAGAAGTTACAAAGGCCCTCGCCGCTTCCCCGACATTTAAATTAAAAGCCTTCGGGAAGAGAGAACCCCCGCACCCCCAAGTTTGCGCACCCCTGTTTTAGAGAATCCTAGTGTATTATCCAGCCAATGAGCAGTACCGCTGTTTTCTGCAAGATGGTGCCAAATGTATCTGTAACATTTTCTACAAGAAATAGTTGTGTCGATACCAGAATATTACTAATCAGCATTCGTTGTGAAATAAATAAATATAACTATATGATTGTGTTGTTATTTGTGATTCACCGAGATCATTTTTCTGTTACCTTTTTTCTCCCTAACAGGTAACTTATTCAGCTCCGAAATTCAACAGCTACTAGCCGCTTTTTGCGGGCCCCAAGCAAGAGTAGACTTGGAGCCTTTCACAATTATTATCATTCTTTATTTGTAAAGCGCCAACGTATTCCGCAGCGCAGTACAAAGGGGTTACAGGGATTTGATTATTACATAAACAGAGTTAAATACAAGTAAGGACAAACATGCACTGATACAAATACATAATGAGGGCCCTTCTCTTGAGAGCTTACAATCTAGAGGGAATAAGGGGCAGTGTTCAAATTAAAAGGTGTAGTGGTTGCTCATTGTGGGATGGTGTATACCTCAGTTGGAGTATAGTCCAGCCCGGCAACTGATCCCATTAAGTTTGAGTGTGGGGATGTTAGGGAGTGTTACATAGCATGGAGATTGCACAGCTGGTGCCAATGGGGTCGGAGGGGGAGGGGGGAGCTTCCTTGAAAAGGTGAGTTTTTAGGGAGTTTTAAAAGATCTGAAAGCTGGAGGAGAGTCTGACGGTGCGTGGTAGGGAATTCCAGTGAGAGGGAGCAGCACAAGAGAAGTCTTGTAGGTGGCAATGAGAGGAGGTAATAAGGCAGACGGAAAGGCCAACATGACAGGCCTTATTATAGAGTTTGAGGAAGAACAACTCCCCCAGGTGCATTACTGCATTCTTGGAGGGGCACATGCTTAGAATGGTTGGGGTAGTTGATTTGTCATACAGGATAACTTAATCATGTTACACACTCTTCTTGTACGTTCTGGGTCCCTGCTTGGGATGTTCCTTTATATCTTTGGTACAGTGAGGCCTTGGATCTCTATCTGGCGCTGGTCATTTTGACAGTCATGGACTCTCTATATTAGCAGGTTGCATTATGCAGGCTTTCCAGGGTGCGAGAGATTAACGTCTTTGGAAAGGCAGTCTGTTGTTGCACCCAATTCAGACTGAACTGATTGTAAGGGGGTTTAAATGGCAGCCAAAAAGCTGAGAGACGTTTCCCCAACCAGTAGTACATTGGCTGGTACGGATTCCCAGGCCTGCAGGAGACAGGGTGTGCTTGGACCGCCTTGGACCCACACCAAGGAACCTGAGCCTCAGGAGGGCTGCCTTTCTGCAAGGTGCCGCAGTATCCAAAGGAGTAGGCTTTTAGTTTATGCTTTGTGTTAATGGATATCCTGTCCTAACCAATCAGGTTTACCTTACCGTTTTCACAAGTATTAACACCTGGGACTTCTACCAATCACTACTTACAGAGGGATTTAAATAGCACAGATTTACACTTTATAATCACCCTGATGAAGTAGCACCTGCTACGAAATGTGTTGGATGAGATTGTGTGCTATGTTTGCTTTCACCTACTATTGAGCCCCTCTTTTCCAACAAATTTTATTGGGTTTTTGAGCAGAGATATACAGGGAATAAAAACATTAAATTGGGTGTTAGGGGAAGGGGGGGGGGAATTGGGGTACATAAAAAAGTGGGGTCAGAGAGAGGGGGAGGAGAGGGGGGAACAGCATCATGGTGAAGCAACAGTTCTTGCTACTTTATACAGTTTTAGGATCGAGTGGTGAGCACGGTCGTCATCTCCATCTGGTATAGAGAGATAATCTGAGGGCCTAGTTAATTGAAGAGAAACCGTAGATGGTGACCCACAAGGGGGTGTTGGGGGAATCTCTGGGCCATCTTTGTAGTAGAGAGAGACAAGTTGGTCCCGGAAGCTATAGGCTCAGAGAACCCAGGTCTATATGTGAAGTGGTTTGTTTAATAGAAACAACCATGGGTCCTTGGGAATCTCTGCACCCAGAATCCGCTGGATCCAGGACTTCACCTGTCTCCAAAGGTTAGAGCTTTATATGCAATTTCACGAATAGTTGAGCAAATAGTTGAGCAAATAGATCTTTTAGCCACCGAGTCGTCCAGTCATCAGCCTCCAGTTCCTCCCCTAGATCTGTCTCCCATTTTTTCATAAAACTAAGCTTATCCTGGGATTTTACAGCTGGAAGGGAGAATTGGCCATATAACCTTAAGATCACCCTCTGGTGGGAGTCTGCTCCTAGACAAAGTTTCTCAAACAGGGAAATAGGTTCAGTGGGCAAAACTTTAGCATAGAAGGCCTAATCTGAAGATATCGAAAAATCTCACCCGGTGGAATTCCTTTCTCTTTTACCAGGTTGTCAAAAGCAGTAATCTTAAGATCGTGGCTGATGTCCACAAGCTTGTTAATATTTGCTTGTCACCAGTTTGTGAACCTTTATTTGGAGCACCCTGGGGAAAAATCCTTGTTCCCAAAGCTGGGGGTCATTAGAGAATTTGGGCTACTAAGCTATATTTAAACTTAAGCCTGTCCCACATTCTGAGATAGTGTGAAATCGTCAGCAGGCAGGGTTGAGTCAGAAGGCCTACCAGGGAAGGAAGCCAGAGAATCTTTTCTATGGAGGTTGGGTGTATCGAATACGCCTCAAGAGAAACCCAACTCCTGAGTAATGGGTTGGCGTGCCAAGCTACCCATTGTCTGACTTGTGCTGCTCTATATTAAGAGAGAAAACAAGGAAGTGCTAGGCTGCCTCTTCTAGTGGGTATAGTTAGCAATTTTGTTGTAGAAGGTAAGTCTGTCTTGGTGGAGAGATTCTTGATCTCCACACCTGGTTCAGAGTCTGAGTGTTCCATGGAGGGTGCATCTCCTAATTCGGCATTGTGTGGTGATGACCGGCCGTGTTTTCTGAAATATTCTCACAGCTTTCTTTGGTTCTTTTTCTAGATTTAGTCATTTTTGAGGCCATGGTAGGTGGGTCCCAGGTGAGATATGGTTTATATTTAGAGAGTCAGTTAAGGCGAGTTTGCTGATTTAGGCTTAAAGGGAAGGCAGCCAGGGATATTCATGGAGTATGGGTTTCAAGACACCATTTTAGATTGCTCTGCTCAGGCTCAGTTGTGGATAGAGCCCTTTTGTTGAGGGATACATATTACCCCGTGGAGTGTCTTGAGCTTTCAGATTTTATAGTTATATATGTGAGAGCCTACTACTTCAATAAGGAGGGGGGAGTGGTGCTTCCATGGGGGAAGGGAGTCCTGATTTGTAAAGTCTCAATTAGAGCTTTTATATCGTCTTGGTG
This sequence comes from Ascaphus truei, assembly GCF_040206685.1. Taxonomy (NCBI): domain Eukaryota; kingdom Metazoa; phylum Chordata; class Amphibia; order Anura; family Ascaphidae; genus Ascaphus; species Ascaphus truei. The sequence goes on along the minus strand of NC_134486.1, from coordinate 58,505,927 downwards.
GGTTCTGGGCGGCAGGGTTATCAGCTACTGGGTGTTCCGTCTTTTTCAGGGATAGTATGGACTTTGTTATGGTCTCCCACAGTGTCCTAGAGGCCTATGGCAGCCATTTTGGGTTATGAAAATCCCCTGGGTGGCCTCTGGTTCTTATCCTCCGCACCCCCCATGAGTGTGGCCAGATGTGTTTAGGGGGGGGTCCCGTTTTAGTCAAGCTGCCTGCTAGAGGATTCAGCCCAGTAATTAGCCGGGGGGGGAAGATGGCTGCTCTTCTTTTGAGGCCCCCACAGCGACCGTGCCAGGCAGCAGCCGACAGTCTGCAGCCCCTCCCAGCGTCGGCGCAAGGGTCTTCACTCAGCAGCCTCCCAACACCGCGTCCATCTCTCCTACAGATCTATCGGCTTTAGGCCGCTAAGGACGACCTGCGCCGCCAATCGCAGCTTCGGTCTCGCACCCCCTGCCTCACTCACGATCACCGCGCTTATCCGGTCAGCCCAGAGCCCATCCGGGCTCCACACTGGACCCGGGGCTGTTCATGCTCATAAGGTATTGTCTCTGTTAGGCTCCGGGCAGCACGCCAAACTCGGCTCTCCCGGATCAGTAGGGCCATGTAAGTCCGGCGGTCATATTGGGCGTCTCAGGGGGAACTGGATGAGAGGATGTCGCTGGAGTTTTTGGGGCGGAGGATGAGACACAAGACAACCCCAGGATCAGAGGGAGGGTGCCCAGAAACTATGGAGGTCCAAGCCCTCGAGATTGGGGCAACCCAGGATGTTTTGTTGGGTGATCTAATGGGGTTTTATGCCTCTGTTGGTACTGATTTTGGGAAGCTGAGCCGAGCTGCGACTGTACAGCTCCATGTCCTGGCCACGCTCCCTGAGACCCTCTTTTCAACTTGCTCAGTGTAATTTATGCTACTGTAAGTGAGACTTTTTGGTCTCTGGGTTACTCCTGGGTGGTGATGTCACCCTCGAGCGTTTGTGCCTCAGCTGTTCTCTGAACGAAGGTGATTCCAACCTGTGCGGCAGAGTGGAGCGTGGGGTGTGGAGGCCTTGGACCAGGAGCGGGTGCTTTCACTACTGGAATGGAGGCCCCCAATACTGCAGTGATCGCGTGTATGCTTGGGATCAGGAGCGGGTGCTTTCCCTACCAGAACAGATATTTTCAACACAGCCGTAATCGTGGGAATACATCTACCTAAACAAGATCTTATCTTGCATTAAACATACAATGGATTGAAGGGAAGTAAACAAAATTATTCCCCTTTATAAAGCATTAGTAAGACCACACCTTATACTGTATATGGAGTACCATTCTGGGAACCTCTCCATAGAAAAGACATTATGGAACTAGAGAGAGTGAGGGAAGAACCACCAAATTAATAAAGGGGATGAACATTCTAACTTATGAGGAGAGGCTAGCTAAATTAGATCTATTTACATTAGAAAAGAGGCTTCTAAGAGGGGATATGCTAACTATATACAAATATATTCGGGGATAGTACAAGGAGCTTTCAAATGAACTATTCATCCCAAGGGCAGTACAAAGTACTCAGAGGCATCTCTTAAGGTTGGAGGAAAGGAGATTTCACCATCAACAAAGAAAAGGGTTCTTTACAGTAAGGGCAGTTAAAATGTGGAATTCATTACCAGGGCCGCCAACAGGGGGGACAGCAGGTACTGGCGTCCCGGGCCCCGTGAGTCATGGGGCCCGGCCGCCTGGGCTCGCTCTGCGGCCATGCCCCTCGATAATCCCGTCGCCCGGTCACCACGGGTGACAGGATTTAGCGCGGTCGCGATCTGCCAGGCAGCTTCAGCCGTTTCCCTGGCCAAAACCCCCACCTCCCTCATGCCATGATTGGCACCCCCATCCAAAATGATCTGGGCACCCTGTAAGGACTGCAGCCCTCCATCAGGTATGGTTCTTTGCACCCCGGTGCCCGGGAGCAAATCTTCTGGCTGCACCAGAATAACAGCAGCACCCAAATCTGGCAAGCTCCCAGCTTGCCGGTCACCAAAGGTAACCCTCCGTGGGTGCCTGCTCAGGACATCAGCAGGCTGCATCTCAACTGATGCACTTGGACATCCTCTGCTCACTGCTGCTGGCTCTGAGGTGACAAAAGCAGCATCTGCCTGGGACATCCCTCTTGGTTGTGGCTCCATGGCTGTGCTCTGTTCCTCTGTGTGGGCCAGCCCAATCTGGGTTACTGGCCCTGCAGCTTGTGAACGTTGCCCCTGATGGGGTCCCCCAGACCGCTCACGGTCCGGGCAATGTGGCCGGATGTGGCCCACCTTGTGGCAATGATAGCACCGTCTCTCAAGCTTGGACTCCCCAGTATAGGACGTGTCGCTGCCCACTGTATGTTTGGGAGTCCGCTGAGGTGCAGACAGGTCCCCCCTAGCCGGAATGGCTGCCTCTCTGGGGACTGCTGCGTTGCTCACCAAGGCACTGCTGGTTACATATTCATTTGCTTCCACAGCAGTTACTCTGGGAACGTCCTGTTCCCCGCTGACAAGGTGGGAGTGAGGGGGCCTTCCAAGCGCTGTCGACAGGAGCTCGAGTCCCTGTTCATAGCTAAGCCCTTCTCCCCAGGCGGTGAGGAGTGCAATGAGTCCAGAGGCAGCCAGTCCGGTCGCCGCAGCGACTGATCCATCTGCACCCCCTGGCACCACGCCACCCTCTTCCAGGCGGTCACTGACATCCTGCACTCCGGGCTGAGTACTGTCTGCTGGCGGGGCCATCCTGCCCTCATATTCTTCTAAATCCTCCTCCAGCTGACTCTTTGAACGACCGTCTGTCGTGAACCCGTACCCCACACATCTCTCCACTATCTGCGCCCGGTTCCAGGTACAAAACCTTCCTGAGCGTGGACTCATGGTGCCACTGGGTTATAGGTCCAGAGACCAGTGAATTATTTCGTGCTTCTTTGGAAGTGTGTGTAAGTTGCCACTTGTCTGAGGAGCTTGTCTCAGGTAATTCTGAGCATGCTCAGTAAGCAGCTTGGTAGCACTGCTAAGTAAAAAGGGGCCACTCATTTCTGGGGACGCAATGTCTGGAGTTTGGTCCCAAGGTGTGAAATATCCAGGATGAGTAACAGGACCTGCTATTCAGAAACATCCTGATTAAGTGACACTTTAAGAATCTGGAGTCTTTCATCTCCTAGACGCATTGGCATCTCCCAACCGGGGTTGGGGGGGTCTTTCATGTATGCATAACATTTGTTCCTTAATGCATTACAAAGGCAGGCAGAAAAAAATAGCATCCTGCCGGTACATTTTAACTGCACCAGAAAGGCACTTTATCAAAAATATATGTTTCCCTTATGACAAAGTTATATTTTTAATATGTGTGTACTTGGGGGGTTACACTGAGGCTGCACCTCAAAAATCAGGCTGCTGTCTCACTCCGTTCCTAAATTAGCAGTCTTAAAAGGGGAACAGCATATAATATTAACCCCTTCATCCCCAATACGAAATAGGGGTAACCAGCCGAGCTCACTGCCTTTATTAATGCGCTGATTACCCCCCATTTTCGCCACACCACCATCAGTAGTTATGCACACACAGAGCTAGCAATACTCTCTATCACTCATCTATTTAGGAGTAGTCCTCAAACGACCTAGAATTGTATTGGAATAACTACCACTATTAGTATAATTATATAACAGTGAGACAACTAAATAATTAATAGCTATTCCGAATTTACACTGTCGATTTTAATTACAGCACACAGACACCTCCTCTATTTTTAATTTATTTTTAATTTATTTTAATCATTTTGGTTCACGTTATAATTACTGCAATAAATATATTTTAATCAATTTATTAATAAATAGTAATTTTAATACAGGCACAGGTGTTCTCTTCAGTGAGCTTTCTTTCATTTCTTTGTCCATTGTGTTTTATTAAATGCTATTTTATTAAGATCAGTCACCTGTTTGTTCTCAGCATCTGTTGTCTGTACTGTGTTTGTGTGTGTTTGTATCTATTTGTTTTAGTTAATAAACAGGATCACGCTATGTTATTTCTTTTATTGTCTTTCCATGTTTAACCATCTACATGTGGAGCACTTCATTGGATCTGCCACATCTCCGAATCTGGTTGTATATATACATATTTTTTATATATAGTTTGATTTTGGTGCAGAGCGCCAGGGATATAACATTCTTTCCTATCTATCTGTCTGACCTGGGGTCAGAGTTATATCATAGGCAGTCAGCCCTTCCATTCTAGAAATCAGCGCTACCTATTGTTTCTCTGTTGTTCCTTACACTATGTACCTGCCACTATTAGCCAGGCTGGACTTTCTTGCGGGGTTCCTATCAATCTGGTAATGCGACGGTGTGACGTTCGTGAGGATTTGGCCCACGATTAAAGGGGTTACACCCCAATTGGCCACCCTCTAACCTCACCAGGGAGACGAGGGGTTAACTGGGCTGAGGTCCAGAAATGTGATTTCACCCTTGTTATAACATGAAAATGTATATTCCCCTGTTCCCCATGTTTTATTGTGATATCAGTGTCTGCATCACACACACACTAGGATCCCTCTGGGAGTACAAGGGTTAATAGTTCTTTGTGTAATTTTCCCGCCTTTTCAGGCACCATTTTGCAGGTCCCCATAGGCCGCCATTAGGGCTCAATGCATTCTAATAGAGAATCTTTCTGTTTTGGTCCTGTTTCCTGTGAAGACCAGCAGGTGGCGTCCGAGAGGAGGAGCGGCGGTTTCCCATTGAAAGTCAATGGGCCCATTGACTTCAATGGAGTGTCCTCGAATGAGTTTTCCAGGAACGAGTTGGCTGCCGTCCAAACCGCAAAACCACAAAGCGGATACTTTTTCTAAAAGAGAGCTTTGATCACTTATTAGCCAAGTTCAACGACAAGTGGCGTGGGAATAAACAGTTCTAGAGCACCTAGAAATAAAATTCTTTTTGCCCCTAGTTCCTAGACCTCCCCCCACTCGACCACAACCGGGTCCTCGAATCCTGGACCCCCGATAAGGGTCGAACCGAGAAGAGCGGGTCGCGCCATAGGTTCCAATGGCGGCGGCAGAAACAGCTCAAGAAAATGGCTAAGTGTGAAATGCTGAAATTTGGGAATCCATAGCTCCGGTTCCGGAGGGTCCAGAGGATCAAGGTTTGTGGTATCTGTAGTCACTGCTCCGGCATCACTGCAGAACCATCCTTGACCCTCTTGGACCAACCCGACGGAGTATGGACCCCCTTGAAAGTTTGGAGCTTTTGCCATTGATTCTAATGGGGGAAAAGCCGCATGGTGAGAAAATGACTAAGTGTAAAACGTTGAAAAGTGTAAGTCCATATCTCCGGTTCTGGAATGCCCAGAGGGATGGGATTTGGGTGGCATGTAGCCAAGGTTCCGGCTTTAATGCATGCCCATTCCCAGCCCCCTCAGACCAACCAGACGGAGTGTGGATGAATGTAAAGATTTGTGGATTTTCTCATAGACTTCAATGGCGGCGGTTCCCAATTGAAAGTCTATGGCAGGAAACTCCATTGACTACAACGGCGGAGTTGCTCCATTGAAACCCATGGTGGTGGAGCCCGTTGTTTTCAATGGGGATATAGTGAAACGCTGAGATTTCTTTTTAGCGGAGATTTTTGTATTAAAATAGGAAACGGTTTAAGGTGTATTTGTGTATCTCCGGTTCCGAAGGTCGTAGCAAGTCTCAAATTGGACCATAGGGTGTCCCACTTCCGGCATTGAGAACTGGGAAGTTTGGACCCGCTGGACCCAACGGAACCGGATATTTTAATACGTGTATGTTTTATGTTTAATACTGTGTCCCAAGGTATGGACAGAACCCAGAGGAAATTCCTTTGCATACCAGGGTAGCATATGGTCCGAGAGGCGACCCAATGTCTAGGACTTAAGTATTGTTCAAAGGATTTTGTCACCTACACTGTTTACAGGAGGGCGGAGGGGACTCAAACCAGAGCAGGCTTTAAGTGTCCCATTTCACACCTTTCAACAAAGGGTTTCCTGCCAGGAATTCTGTGTAGTAGACTAGCTGGCATTCCTGATGCAAATGTGGGGCTACAGAAATGAGACCCCAGAGTGCTACTGCACCTGTGCAACTAGCAGGGGGGCATGTATCAAAATGCCTTCCCACGTTAGTGAGTGGCTGGCGGTAATTGCAAACCAATCACCTGTACTTAAATGTTAAGGATAGAGTTACAAAAGGTATATAACTTGTGGTAACCCAGCTATCCATGTTGTTGTTGTTGGTCTTCTGATATCATCTAAATTGCTACCTGATTGCTGAGAGAAATGCTATGCAATGTCTTGGGATGACTGCTGTATGAACTGCCAGTCCAGCTGGGACTGTTTCATCATTTCCCATCTTTAAGTAAGTGTCCATATTTTGCCTGTTATTTGTACATTTTGTTGTGTTCACCTTTATCAAGGAATAAATTATATTTTATCATATCTAAGTCTCGTCCCAGTTCAAACCCAGGTATATATATATTTATTTATATATTTTTTGTGTAAATTACAGCCTGTCATAAGCTATCGTCACAGGCTTGTAATTAACTGGTGGCAGCGGTGGGATCGAACTGGACCTGGATTACAGTATTCTGCAGGGTACTGTGATCCAGTGGGAACTTGATGGTAATTGCAAGTTCCTGGGACTAAAGATATTGAACACACAGTGTACAACATATAACACAAGATATGGCACCTCCTCACTGTTCCCCTACTTGTGAGAAGCTTTGTCTCCAGAACCAAAGTGCCGGCCATCCATCTGACTGGAGCCGGGCACCAAGACCGGAGGAGTGCATCAAGTCGGCGCAGAGACCAGCAGCCAGCAAGGCTGAGAGAGAGACAGCGATCGGTGAGCATGAAACCCGGCAGGCTGAGCAAAGATCCACAGCTGCAGCTGCTGTAACCATCAAACCGCCCGGAGAGTAGGGATTGGACCCAGCTCCGGGACGGCAGAGACTTGGGGAGGGAGCGGGTGGTCTCGGAGACCACGGAAGACTTGCACTAGGAGAGGTAACGGCCATTGCGGTGGCCCGTCCATTTTCCCTGAAAGAGCTAGCACTGGTGTGTGCGTTGGGCAAGACGTGGTTCCCGGCGAAGTGGACCCAGTTCCTGGCGTCGGTACCGCACCGACCCGATTATCCCCTCCCAGAGCCCGGCGCTCAAGCGACTCCGCTCTGGACTCCGTTGCCCCTTGCTGGGGTTAGTCCACTGGTGGCGGAGACGCTCTGGAATGAGCCTGGCGCTCAGGCAACTCCGCTCTGGACTCCATTGCCCCTTGCTGGGGTTAGTCCACCGGTGGCGGAGAAGCACCGGCAGCCGCTGCGGCACTGCCAACCAATGGGCCACAATAATGCCCAGTGCCCTGACCGTGCGCGGTAAGGCGAAGAAGCCCCTCCGGGCCAGCGCTCATGAGCTGCGGAAAAGATGACCCAGTTAGCGGCATCCTCTGATGGCTCCCGCCCAGCCGGGGCGACAACCCTCCTCGGGACGTCTCCTGAAGAACCTGGACGGGCTGCATCAGCAACAGCGGCGGAGAGCAGCGGCCATCCATCGGATCCTGGCGGAGAACCGGCAGCGGCAGAGAAGAAGCCGCCACTCCGGCATCCTGCCGGAGGCAATTTTATTTGGGGGGAGGGTTGGGGTGTGCGGGAGGAGGGAGTTTCACATTGGTTGGCGGAGTTGGCGATTCCCAGCGATGACCGGAGCCCCACAATCCATGCCGGCGACCCTGCATCAAAGCCGGGTACTGCTGCGGCAGCTACCCGGGGCTCGCCCATGGCGGCAGCCACTCCAGTCCCCCTGCAATTGGGACCAACGAAGGCGGCGGTCTCTGCGGGGACCAGCGAGGTAAGCCAGACCAAGACTGACCCTGACTTATTTTTCCCTATGACTGTACCCTGTTGTTTCACTATAGGGGTGACCGGGGGGTGGCAGGAGATAGGGGCACCAGGGGAGGGGAAGGAAGGGCAGCTTGTAGGGCAGCTAGACTCCCCCATTACCCTGGCGGAGCAGCAAGGGGACTCTCAGTTAAGAGCCCCACTGTTGCAGCCTTGCTATGGGCTGGAGGTATCAGGGGTTGTGGCACAGTTAGACCACCCCCAGATTACCTGCCAGCCAGGAGCTAAGGTGGGTGCATCTGCACCAGCAACCCTGAGCTCATCCCGGTAATGGGGAGACAGTGTCAGGGAGATGGCCTCACTCAGGTGCCCCTAGGATCCAGGTTAGGATTAGCTAGGGAGAAGCGGAGTGAGGGGAGGCTGCAGGTAGGTAGCCAGCATCAGTTCTCAGGGGAGGGGAAGGAAGGGCAGCTTGTAGGGCACCCAGGCTTCCCCATTACCTGGGCGGAGCAGCAAAGGGACTCTCAGTTAAGAGCCACACTGTTGCAGCCTTGCTATGGGCTGGAGGTATCAGGGGTTGTGGCACAGTTAGACCACCCCCAGATTACCTACCAGCCAGGAGCTAAGGTGGGTGCATCTGCACCAGCAACCCTGAGCTCATCCCCGGTAATGGGGAGACAGTGTCAGGGAGATGGCCTCACTCAGGTGTCCCTAGGATCCAGGTTGGGATTAGCTAGGGAGAAGCGGAGTGAGGGGAGGCTGCAGGTAGGTAGCAAGCATCAGACCTCAGTGAGAGAAGGAGGGCTAGTGGTAGCCGGGGAGGTACAGCAGCAGGTATGGCAGCTAGAGTCCCCCATTACCCTGGCAGAGCCTCAGGGCGTTTCGCAGATCAGCAACCCCCTGTTGCAGCCTAGCTATGGGCTGGGGGTATCATGGGCAGTGGCCAGTTTGTGCCACCCCAGAGATACCTGCCAGCCAAGAGCTAAGGCGGTTGCATCTGGAGAGATGCCTCTGAGCTCATCCCTCGTAAGGGGGAGACAAGGCCAGGGAGGTAGGTGCACTCAGGTAGCTCCAGTGTCTGGGTTAGGATTGCCCAGGGGGGAGAAGAGTGCAGGTGGGCTGCGGGGAGGTAAGCAGCAGGAGTCATCAGCAGGGGCTGAGGTGCTGGGCCTAGGGGAGGCTAGGCAGGGAGACACTGGGAAGCAGGGAGAGATAGGAGGTCAGTGGGGTGTCAGGCAGCTGGCAGAAGCTAGGGATGGGCTCGGTAGGCAGAAGGTCCCTTGTTTTGACTGGCCAGAAGTGACCCCCCTGACAGATTCCCCAGGGTTCCCAAAGGAAGGGCTGTGGGTAGATAGGCAGCCAGGGAGGAGAGTCAGGAGTATAGCAGAGCAGCTACAGGTTGGCACAGAGCCAGGGCAGGTAGGGTCCCTACAGAATAGTGACATAGCTCTTTCCCCGACTTGGTTGACAGGAAAGCGACGGTCTGTGCTGGATAGCTGGTCTCCTGTTGGTGCAGAGACATGCCAGTCTCTGGGCAGTGTGCAGCCTGGTCTGCAAAGGGGCCCCTTCACCCTGGTCTTGGTTCGCCAGGCACTGGGTGGGGGGCAGAGGGAGGCAAAGGAGAATGCCCGGCGGCCCCGGTGGAGTCCTGCTCCGCAGGATCTAGACTTTACAATCCACTGTGGTCAGGACACTGTACTGGACAATGCCGGAGGACAATTTTGCCAGGCCAACTCCTCAGGACTTATTGAGTGCTTCAAGGGCGCCAGTGGTATCCCAGTGCCAGGGGGAGGCAGCTGGGGTACCAGGCACCCCTTGAGCAGGGGAGGTGTGACGTTCGTGAGGATTTGGCCCAGGATTAAAGGGGTTACACCCCAATTGGCCACCCTCTAACCTCACCAGGGACGAGGGGTTAACTGGGCTGAGGTCCAGAAATGTGATTTCACCCTTGTTAGAACATGAAAATGTATATTCCCCTGTTCCCCATGTTTTATTGTGATATCAGTGTCTGCATCACACACACACTAGGATCCCTCCGGGAGTACAAGGGTTAATAGTTCTTTAGTGATTATAGCCCTTTGTATAATTTTCCCGCCTTTTCAGGCACCATTTTGCAGGTCCCCATAGGCCGCCATTAGGGCTCAATGCATTCTAATGGAGAATCTTGCTGTTTTGGTCCTGTTTCCTGTGAAGACCAGCAGGTGGCGTCCGAGAGGAGGAGCGGCGGTTTCTCATTGAAAGTCAATGGGCCCATTGACTTCAATGGAGTGTCCTCGAATGAGGTTTCCAGGAACGAGTTGGCTGCCGTCCAAACCGCAAAACCACAAAGCGGATACTTTTTCTAAAAGAGAGCTTTGAGCACTTATTAGCCAAGTTCAACGACAAGTGGCGTGGGAATAAGCAGTTCTAGAGCACCTAGAAATAAAATTCTTTTTGCCCCTAGTTCCTAGACCTCCCCCCACTCGACCACAACCGGGTCCCCGAATCCTGGACCCCCGATAAGGGTCGAACCGAGAAGAGCGGGTCGCGCCATAGGTTCCAGTGGCGGCGGCAGAAACAGCTCAAGAAAACGGCTAAGTGTGAAATGCTGAAATTTGGGAATCCATAGCTCCGGTTCCGGAGGGTCCAGAGGATCAAGGTTTGGGGTATCTGTAGTCACTGCTCCGGCATCACTGCAGAACCATCCTTGACCCTCTTGGACCAACCCAACGGAGTATGGACCCCCTTGAAAGTTTGGGACTTTTGCCATTGATTCTAATGGGGGAAAAGCCGCATGGTGAGAAAATGACTAAGTGTAAAACGTTGAAAAGTGTAAGTCCATATCTCCGGTTGTGGAATGCCCAGAGGGATGGGATTTGGGTGGCATGTAGCCAAGGTTCCGGCTTTAATGCATGCCCATTCCCAGCCCCCTCAGACCAACCAGACGGAGTGTGGACGAATGTAAAGATTTGTGGATTTTCTCATAGACTTCAATGGCGGCGGTTCTCCATTGAAAGTCTATGGCAGGAAACTCCATTGACTACAACGGCGGAGTTGCTCCATTGAAACCCATGGCGGTGGAGCCCGTTGTTTTCAATGGGGATTTAGTGAAACGCTGAGATTTCTTTTTAGCGGAGATTTTTGTATTAAAATAGGAAACGGTTTAAGGTGTATTTGTGTATCTCCGGTTCCGAAGGTCGTAGCAAGTCTCAAATTGGACCATAGGGTGTCCCACTTCCGGCATTGAGAACTGGGAAGTTTGGACCCGCTGGACCCAACGGAACCGGATATTTTAATACGTGTATGTTTTATGTTTAATACTGTGTCCCAAGGTATGGACAGAACCCAGAGGAAATTCCTTTGCATACCAGGGTAGCATATGGTCCGAGAGGCGACCCAATGTCTAGGACTTAAGTATTGTTCAAAGGATTTTGTCACCTACACTGTTTACAGGAGGGCAGAGGGGACTCAAATCAGAGCAGGCTTTACGTGTCCCATTTCACACCTTTTAACAAAGGGTTTCTTGCCAGGAATTCTGTGTAGTAGACTAGCTGGCATTCCTGATGCAAATGTGGGGCTACAGAAATGAGACCCCAGAGTGCTACTGCACCTGTGCAACTAGCAGGGGGGCATGTATCAAAATGCTTTCCCACGTTAGTGAGTGGCTGGAGGTAATTGCAAACCAATCACCTGTACTTAAATGTTAAGGATAGAGTTACAAAAGGTATATAACTTGTGGTAACCCAGCTATCCATGTTGTTGTTGTTGGTCTTCTGATATCATCTGAATTGCTACCTGATTGCTGAGAGAAATGCTATGCAATGTCTTGGGATGACTGCTGTATGAACTGCCAGTCCAGCTGGGACTGTTTCATCATTTCCCATCTTTAAGTAAGTGTCCATATTTTGCCTGTTATTTGTACATTTTGTTGTGTTCACCTTTATCAAGGAATAAATTATATTTTATCATATCTAAGTCTCGTCCCAGTTCAAACCCAGGTATATATATATGTATTTATATATTTTTTGTGTAAATTACAGCCAGTCGTAAGCTATCGTCACAGACGGTCTGGTATTTCAATGACTCTTGAAGGTTTTTATATCTGACTGTTATTATGTTACTATTTCGCTGTATGTGTATCCAACACTTTTTTACCTACTAAAAACAATTGTTTGCTAATGCCTATGAGAGTTTGCGCTTGTCTTTCATGTCTATTTCTAGTTTCTTATGCTTTGTATTTTGCCTTAAAGGGACAGTGTCCATTACTATTTTTTTTAATGTGGAAAATAAACCACTGAAGAGTTTGCTAAGGCCTAAAATACGCTACTGTATGTCGACTCTTACTGACTCTACCACGAGTCCGTCCTGCCAGAAGTGGTGTTCGAGTGGGATGCAATATCTCTGGGGGTCAGCAGAAGAAAACATGTAAAGGCCGCAAACCCTGGCAGAAAACAAAAGCCTACTCCACAGTAGGGCGGCTAACTACACATCCATGTCCCTGACTGACCAACTGAGTAGCTAGGCTAACTTCCAGTTATAAACACTGCAAACTATAAAATACAAAATATATCACCCTTAACTTGAGCTGCTGGGAAATCCGTACCTGGAGTCTCCAGGGAATCCATCTGGATACTGCGTCACCTTGCAGACCAGCAGGCCTGGGGAACCATACCAACCAGTGTCTTGCTGTTTGGGAAAAAGTCTCTCAGCTCGGGCAGCTTGCTGACTGCCATATAAACCCCTTGCAATCAGGAGTTCAGTATGAATTGTGTGCACCTGCAGACTGCCTCTCCAGAAAAGTTAACCTCCAGCATACTGGAAAGCCTGCATAATGTAACCTGCTAACATATAGAGTCCATGACTCTGTCACACCATCCTTTTAGTAGCTCTTCAATGCTGGGATGGCAGAGGTGATTCCTTTCTATTGGGCTCCATATTATACTCCCCTGGGATGCACACAGTGGTAGGGTGTCCAAGGCTACCAGTTGCTATGCTCCTTTGAGTCCCAGGGCTACTAATTGGGGTAATCCAGCTGGGTGCCTGGACTTCTGTGACTCCTACATTTCTAGGAAGTCTATCTACAAAGGCACTTTTGTTAGTGCTGTCTCAGTGGAGAATAGAGGATGAAAGCCAGATTCCAAAGGGTCAAGCAGGGAGTTGGAGGAGAGAAAGTGAGTCAGGTGGGTGTATACAAGTCACTCAAGTATCTTGGTAGCAAAGGGGAAAAGAGAGATAGGGTGGTAGTTAGAGAGGAAGGCTGGGTCAAGAGAGGGTTTCTTTAGAATGGGCGTGATGAGTGAATGTTTAAAAGAAGATCGGAATATGCCGGAGGAGAAAGAGAAGATAAAAAGCTTTAGAGTTGGGGTGAGGCTTAGTGTGCCAGAGAGGTAGCGGAGATGTGAGGGAATAGGATCAAGGAGGCAGGTTGTAGGGTGAGATGATGACAGGAGCGTGGAAACCTCGTCCTCAGTCAGAGGGGAAAATAAGCTGAGGGTGGATTTAGGTGTGCAAAGGGAGGTAGGTGTTGCGTGTGGAGCTTGACATGAAGGGATGTCATGTCTGATGGACTTAATCTTATCTGTGATATAGATGGAAAGGTCTTGGGCTATGAGGGCGGAAGGAGGTGCAGGTGCAATTAGGCAGAGAAGGCAGTTAAAGTCTTTGAATAGGCTTTGTATGAGTGAAGAAATGAAGGTTTGCTTGGCAAGTAAAAGGGCAGTGTTATCGGGTGAAAGTATGAATTTATAGAGGAGGAATTCTGCTTTAGAGGGGGGATTTCCTCTGTTAATGTTCTGTAGTGCATGAGAACCTTTGGGGGTAGTGGGTAGAGCGTGTTTGCCATGGTTGTGGGTTAGAGTGTTGGGGGCAATGTGTGGTGGCAGGAGTCTATCATATCATCAATTTTTTTCACACAACCCCAATTTTTTACTCTCTATTAATACTCTGAATGCTCAGATAAGAAGTGGCATATTAACGTCTGTTGCGTGTTTAAGGACTGATTGGTAAAAGTGTCTCCTTTTGCTACAATTACAGCAACTTCATTTCCCTGTACTCCACAACTGTAAAGATGTAAAGGCTCAAGTAAAGGGCAATTAAGCATTCAATTACATTTTAATTACTATAAATATGGACCTCATGAGCTTTTTGGGGACCCAAAGCAGCTACTTAATTAGCGCATGCCCTTTTAAGATGACATTATGTTTTTGACAAAATGCCCTGATTATTTATTATTACTAATAGGAATAAGTAAATATCTTCCCTGAAGAGTTTACACCTAAATAATGTTACTATCAAATTGGTACAATAGTTAATAGTAACCACAATACTGTAATTTCAAAAAGTAAAAAAAACCTACTTGTAAACATGTGCAGTTTAAATGTATAAATACATTTGTTAAGGTTCTTCTTCCAGCCACTAGACTACTAGCTTCACATTTAAACCATGCTTAAATTATTCAAGTTAATGCCATTTACTCAACTCTATACTTGTACTAGCAAAGAAAGTTATACTGAACAAATGGTTAGATAAGTCCCCACCTTCAATCAGGGATCTAGAAAGAGAAATATATAATTTGATAGAAGAGATTTAATATATAAAGCGATCCACTAGGTGTAAAATTTGAAGAAAAAGGGGCACCAATTTTAAAATGTATACCAGAGGAAGGAAGGTGTATTATCTTGGGGTCAAAAGAGATATACCCAGTGAAAAAGGAACGTCCTACAGAAAAGAGAGGAGGGACGACTTGAATATACAAGTTTAAACTTGATTATATACTATTAAGACTACAGTTTAACGAAGAGAGATTAAGGTAGCTACTTGGGTGCAATCCGCCCCCCCCCCTGCCGTTATTGCTATGTTTGTGCTGAGTTATGCAAAAATATACATTTATTTATATATAACTTCACATTGGTTGGAATAGTATATTAGAAACCACCGAACATATTTTACAAAATGTACTGTAATATTTTAGTAGAAACGAGAGGTGGTTAAGGAACATGTACAAATACTGTATGTGAACTATCTACCATGTATTCTAATCAAAGTAAATTGAAAAAGTTAATAAAATGTTTGAACATACAGTACACACACACACACACACACACACAAAAGTGAATGCCATTTATATGTAGAAAAGTCTCGTTAGGTTTAAAAGCTTTGGTAAAACTAAATCTATAAAGAACTTTTATGTAGGTCCATTACAATAATATATAATAACCAGAAACAAATCTACATTTCAACAGAATCAACAGAATGATAAAACTTAAAACAGTAAAGAAATGGCAACTGCTGTCTATGACAGTCTCAACTATTTTCATATTATACTGCAGCTTCTACAATGTTCTGCACTCCATGGTGTGTGCTGTAGAACAATCACTGCATCAGGGATCTCTGCACTGGGAAGATTACAGGAAGTCTTTATTACCTTAGACAAACTGACTTGCCCAAGGCAAGACTGATACACAGAGTGGGGTTACTGTATTCAGTCAAGTGGATTTATCACACGACTACTGCTTCTCAGAGTGTAACAAGGTTGAGAATGATTGCATGAGAGATGTAAGTTGTGTTTTTCAGTTGCTTGACCAATCGCAGACACACTATGGTATGGAAACAGATTTGCCATTGTCTATTTCGAAGTCATACTGTAAGAAGTGCTCTAGGATCCACAATTCTACTTTGTCTGCTTGCTATTGGCAATGGCACAAAATGATATAAGCATAAGCGAGGAATTATCCAACCAAATCAGTGTATCCTGTCAGCCACTACTAGCTCCTAAGCAGCAAGCAAATGCACTTGAATCACCCTCTCTTTATTATTCCATCCTCGTGTCATAGCAAGAAGCGAAACACTCAATCCTACCAGATGCTTTTAAATTCTGTTTTCTGTAACTAAACAAGAACATAAAATACTGATATTATTCCAGTAGATTTAAAAGCAATCAGTGCTTTGAAAAATGTGGCCTAAATGGTTGCAGATGTAGACGTGACGTCCACCTACTCATGCAGTTAGTAAGGAGAAAAGTATGTGGGTGGTGAGAAAAAAAGGCAGTCAGTAAAGCTAAACATAGACTTGTGCTAGCGAGGTCAGGATTTTTTTTTTTTTTTGCTTCTTAGCAGATTGGGGGCTAGTTAAAAGGGTTTGTCATTAGCTACATAATTGTAGGCATAATCGCACTGAACTAATGTACCCCATGAATCTCATGCAGCAAACATGCAACAGCAAACTGCATTTCTGTCCGAAACGTGTTATTTATCCACTATGAGCCCTTCCCCGAAAAAGCATTGGTATAAATGGATTGTTAGCAGGCATTGCATTTTTTTCTGGATCAATAATAAACAAGCACTTCACTCTCAGCATGCTATGGTTTCCTTTTGCTACGTACATATTGGGTAGACATGTGCCTCTGAGGCCACAGTAAATCATTCACTCTCGTATGCAGTATACTGCTTAGTAAATTAAACAAGCACAACGGATATTTGTCCTGAAGAGCCTGGCTGTAATCTAGTGTTTGGTAACTGGAGAAGAAAAGCGACTTGTTCTAGGTTCAAGGAGTAGGAGGTACAGTACTGGGATTTATTTAGAGCAGAGGTGACCAACTGCAGTCCTCAAAGGCCACCGACAGGTCAGGTTTCCAGGATATCCCTGCTTCAGCCCATTTGGCTCAATCAGTGGCTCAGTCGAAGACCCAGACCGTCTTGGGCATGTGGAATTCTCAGAACAGGGCTTTTGCTAGGGGGCTGGGCAATTTCCTCTGTCCTGATTGGCTCTATGTCCAGAGAGGTAATACCGGACACATACATGTCATATTTTACTTGACAGTGTTCAAATACAGGACAATCCGGTTCAATACTGTTCACCTGGCAACCCTACAGATAGTTCATTTGAATGTCCTTACCCAGAATCCATGGCTTCAGTGGAAGCACTGTATGCTAGGAGATAATAGTGAAAAGCAGGGTTGCAGACTTGTCTGAGACATGTGAATGTGGTCAAGAGTGGTGTTTTTTATTTGATTATAACGTAGGGATTCCGGTTTTAGGTTTTAACTGAAAAACACCGGAAAAGCACCACTGACTGATTATCTTGCATTTCTAGTTAAAACCAGAAATTACGCATCATTTTCTATTGTATCAGAAGCAAAGGGTTTGGTCCAGTCACAGGTAACAGACAAACACAAAACAAGGGGAGCAGGGAAAATACAGAAAAGAGCACCAATTAATACCGAATTCAAATCTGTCTCAATTATTTTTTCATTGTTAACACTGATAAACAGAATTTTTTTAATAAAAGGAAAACACTGGAAAAAAGAAACAAACACTGAAAGCCTGAATCCCAAATTATGGAGTAAGGCAAGTTTGGGGGACTTGTCTGAGATGTGAATATGCTCGTATGTGTTCTTTATCATTACTGTAGTCAAAAATGATACAATACAGGATGGGACAGTACTGTAACTATTAAACGCTGGACAGGTTGTGGTCATTAATTACATTCCTGGGTAAACAGGTAGGTCTTGAGCCTGTTGTGATAGATTTCCAGAGAGGTGGCCTCTCGTACTGTACGAGGTAGAACTGTTCCAGAGAGTGGGAGCAGCGTGGCTAAAACCTCGGGTCCCAAAGGTCAAGGAGGTTCTGGGAACTGTTAGTACTCATTCATCTGCAGATCCAAGTGAGCGAATGGGAGTGTAGGTAACTAGGAGCTCTTTCAAATAGCTGGGACCGTGGTCATGTAGTGCTTTGAATGTCAACAAGCATATCTTGAAATAAAATCTCCATTTTACCGGCAGCCAGTGCAGAGAACGGAGAACAGCTGTCATGTGGCAATAACAGGTCTGGTTAGTTAACAACCTGGCCGCAGCATTCTGCACAAGCTGCAGGCGGTGTTGCTATTTTCGGAAGACCCAGGTATAGTGCATTGGCATAGTCCAGGCATGAGGACTCAAAGGCATCGGCAAGCGTAGTAAATTCCTCTGGGGGATCAAGTTCTTAATCCTGGCTATGTTCTTTAGGTGGAACAGGTTTGTTCAGTTCACAGTATTAAGTAATAAACAATCCTTTTTTGAGCCTCGTTTTACAACCTTTCTTTTTAAACTTACCTCTTAGAATTAATTGTATCAGGAAATCTGACGATTCCATTCTAAAGTTTTAGAGGCCCATGCAGAATTATTGATCTGGGCTTCTGCAGCTCAGCATGCTGTCCATCAGGGGACAGACTGCAGGGATATATAACTGCTGACAAGCAGATTCAGGCTGCCCTGTGGGACACACAGAGCAAGGAGAATACTGGGAGCATAGCTGTCAGTTAAGGTATCGCAAGTATTTGTAGGGTTCTGAACTAATAATAAGAGCAATGTTAGTAATGAAATAATTGTGACTTCAAATTCTATTGAGGCCATTCATGGTTAAAGTAATTAGTTTGCTTCCAATCAATATGGCTTCGTATTGAGCATGTAATGCAGCACATATACCTTTTTAACTCTACATTATTAGGGACATGCATGGTACTGCTATGAATATCCTACCTTATTATCGGGAATGACTGAGCTTATACCTGGAAACCTGAAGCAACGTGTTTAAATACCAATAAACTTCTGAAAATGGATCAGCCTAAGATTTTGTTATCTTTCTCAATATGTTTCCTTTTTTGGAGCACTTTTATTCTAGTTTACTAGTGTTAGCTTTCCCATTATAACACTTCTCTACCCAGGGCTCTCATTTTGTCACAAATGCCCCATTTGCTTCAACTACAAACTTTGTCTCCAGCTACTATGGTTGAGAGCAGCAGGATCCCCAGGTCTGCGTGTTCACCTATCCCTTATGTGAGTATCCTAATGTTAGGATGACCATCTGATTTCTAGTAATAAGGGTCAATGGATAATTCTATAAAAGTTAAAGCGGATGTTCTTGGTAAAAAAATCCTTGTTGAAGTCTATGCAGATTGTTGGCCGCAAACATTTGCTTCGTTGTATATAGAAAAAGGCCCAAAATGTATAACACCCTAGTGCACAATCCTAAAGAAAAGCTTTTTGTATGGAATGCATTAACCCAGTACTAAATAAGGGCATCACCCAATGGATGAGACTTTATACTAGTATGCACCCGTCTTCAGAGAACGCAACAGGCACATAGAAATTCAATGTGCCATTGTTAACTTATCCAGTCCCTTAAGAAGGGAAGGGACCAAAAAGTTGTTGCTGGCATGCAGGAACAATAAATATGCCTTTCTTTTCCATTACATTTCTATGTACCTGTGTGTTTTTTTTTAATAGTTATGTTGCGTATAGTCAGCACATTACAAAGCATCAGATCTGATGCACATTTTCAAATACACGTGTTTTCATGTCAGTTAAACAGGGACATTTTCTGCCACTCTTGCTCCAGACAGATCAACGGAAATAGTTTGTGTGGGAGCAGGAAAAAGCCATAATTAGAAACGGACCCTACTTCTCTAGCATGTGCATGACACTTGCTGGTTTATAAAGTTTCACTGGTTTGGATTGAGTTTCATTCATTCCAATGACAGCCTCATTCAGCAATAAGCAGTCTCCCAATTAGGCTGCGGGCCCCGCTGGCACTGACCGCGCGACGTCACCAGCTCTCCAAGCATGAGCACCGGGTGTCCTGGCTACTTTGCAAGCACGCGCGTGGGGACATGTTGAGCGCGCTTCAAATTCTCTTTTGTCTCCCCAAGCGCCAAGCTTGGGAGAGCGCGGGGACGGGACAATTTAAATTGCAGGAACTAAACTCGGCAAGCACCGCGCGCTCAGCGCTAGCGTGGACGAAACCTTATTATGTAGCAAGTCACACTCATCACAAGGCCATGTCATTCATTTGACTTGGAGTATCTCAGACACTGCCATTTATCCTGGCTGCAACGCAGTGATGAGCCGGCACAGTTTAATTAATTCATATGTTTCCACAAGTGCTCAGAATGGAGCATGCACTGTAGTTCAGTTGTTGGAACACCCGCCGGCGCCGGGTCCCCCAGACTTGGTGTGCCTGCTCAGTAGCTGCCGCCGCAGTGTCCAGCTGTGCACGCGCTGCGGCTCGCGCCTGCTCACCCCTGGACTCCGTCACCAGGGAGAGTGGGTCCCCGCGCTGTGGCGCGCGAACCTCCCTGATACCGCCCCTCCCCTTCTCGTGTTTGCTACGTTTTTCCATCTAGTGTTTACTGCGCATGGGGCGCTACGAACTCGAGTGACGCATTGCAGGTACGGAGCGACCAATCAGCGCCTTGCTCTCCCCCAAACAGAACACCGCCGTGTCAAACCCCCTTGTGCCCATCCGCCAAGGCAAAGTAGCACCCTCTCCCGTAAACCCACAGCGCCGTGGAAGGCGCGGTGTCAACTGCACCGTGTTAAACCAACCCCCCGTTGCTGTTTAGGAGTTGCGCCTCTACTTAAGCTGCTACGCCACCAGCCCTTCAAGCAGGAAGGGAGGGGTGGGGCTCGTGGCAAGCGCCATAGCTGTGGCTAAAAAAAAGGGGGAGGAGCCGGGGGCGGAGGGGGCGTGTCAGTGTGCGGCGGAGTGATCCCGGGCGGAGGGGAGGTGTTTATGAAGAGCGGTTGGCGGCGGTTAGAAATTAGTCCGAGTCGAGCTTGTGAGTGTTGAGGTTGTTTCTGTTGAGCGGCGCGCTTATTACATCCCCTTGGAAATGGTGAGTAACGCCTAGCGGCCCTCACTGCTCTGCGGGCTGTCATCTGGCTGGGGGATGCTGCAGGAAGAGCCAGCTATGCAATGCGTTACTGGCTCCTCCGGCATCGTTGGGGGGGTTGCTAACTCCCTTTTCAAGATGTCAATGCAGAGTGCACTGGGCTTTCTGGTTGCGTTTTTACTGGGGGTCACTGGGAGCTTCCTGACCGTGGAGTGTGTCCTCATTCACCCCCACCCCTCTCTCTAAATCCTGGATATATTCTTCCCATACAACGTGCGCACGTCCCCTTGATGCGTGTCGCCTTATTCTAGCTTTATTTTTTTAATAAACCGGTGTTTAAAAAGAACAGCTTAAGCACTGCGATGTCTGGGATAAACTGACGGCGCGGATTTATTTACAGTGGCCAGTGAGGATTTGTACGTTTTGAGGCAGGTCCCGCAAAGAGGAGGAATGCGCACCTGGTGCCGCAGAGATGTCTGCGCTGCGCCCTCCCTGCTCCGCCCTCAGCGCTGGCACTTTTTAATGCCATTTACAGGCTGCTGCTGCGCAGGAAACGTTCATACAAACCGTGCCAAACGGCATGTTCAATCCAGCCTCTCACTGTCTCCACTACTGCGGCGCATTTTGTTTGCATTGTGTATCCTCGTTTAACTTGTCTTAATTGCGTTACTTGAGCTGCTGCCTCGGTATCGGCAGTCATGGTGGCTGCGATTCGTTGCCGTCACTGAATGAGGTTGAGGACTATTTAATACAGTAGAAAGATATAGTTGTGGGGGTGTCACCGAGCCCCCAAGCAGCAGATCATGCATGTGTATATATCTACATATCACACGGCAGCTGGATGCAGATCCCCTCCCACGCCCTGTAAGTGACTGACATGTGAGGATCCCTGTGCATTAAGGCGATGTAGCCTAGTTATGAAATGTATGCATTGGGTCAGTGTGCTATGCTTGGATGGGAGCCACGTATTAAGACCTGGAGTGAGTTTGGGTATGAGGCGGATTTGGACTCACGCCGATGGACTAATCTCGTGTAACCACTTTTTTTTTAAAAATTTTTTTTTTGCTCTGGATTTGCTATGCACCACCAGTAGCTGCAACTAGACATTCATTCGATTTAAAGAAATAAATTGCCAGATTAACTCGAATTTCTCCCCTACCAAATGAAGTAGTATATTTATGTATCCGTTGTGAAGGGTTTTGACATTGCATTGTCGCCTTCGTACATGTAAATGAGCTGCAGTCAAACGTCTTATTTGCATAAAACACGTAGGAATCTCAAACGGAGCAGGGTTCCTTGGTTTTTCGTATTTGGTAACTTCCTCATCTAAGCCATTTTCAATCACTAGGGCCTTTATTTCCCGTCAGTGTCCAGGTGGTTAAACGCCAGGGCCATCCACGCCCTTTTTTCCGCCGTTTTTCTCCCCGGCCGAGATCCAGCTGGGAGTAGCCCTGAGGGAGGCTGCTGGATGCCGCCTATTTGTTCCCTATATTGCAGTGACTGTCAGTCGGTCTCCTCCCTAGGGCAGGGTGGGTCCAGCCGCATTGTGCTGCAGTTTCCGGTAGGAAGGGCATGTTCCTCGACCCATTAGTGCAGCCAGCAGCGAACCTCAGAGCTGTGGGGAGAGGCGGGTTAAGGTGCAATATATTGTGCGATGTAAAAAATATTCGCGTTTTTATTTTGTTTAATTGTATGTACTGTTCAATTACTTTAATGGATTGTCTGAGCGAAATGGCTTTTACATAAAAGAACCGATTTTGATGCCGAAGTCAGTGCCTTTATCAATCATAACTGCATAAGGAAATCTTAAATTCTCCCACTGACGCTTCATTTTTATAAAGTATTTTTTGCAAATTATTCGACTTTTCCTGTGCTTTAATCACCTGTTCTGTTTTATTTATTGCTGCATTTTTACCGGTAGTTGAGCTTGCTATAACAGCCTCTTGTGTAAATGACAGCCATTTTAAACTCCCCATGTTGAAACATTGTAATCCGATTTTAGTGCACAACATTAAATGTGTGCATTATTTAAGGATATGTATTGTTGCTCTTTCTAACAAAATATTTTAGTTTATGATCATGCACTATAGCAGTGTTAGTATGGTAACACTTAAACTTTCCACTTGTAGAATAAATAACTGCTACTGCTGAACCCTGGCCCTGATGGGAAACCATTGATTACATTTGTCAAAGCAGAATCTTTTTGTTTTTTTTTAGATACAGAAGATGAATTGCCACCATATTTTTTAAAATGCTTTGTTCTACACGTTGCTGTGAAAGAGATAAGGACCACCTGAACAGAAGTGGGGTGTGTCGTTTGGCATGACTTTAGTGTCCTTGCAGTAGCGCAGGAAACGCCTCTGGTTTTGTGCCAAAGGTTCCTTAATGATATTACTCTATCATTAAGAGCATTTTGTATGTGTGAGAAGACTTGTTTAAAGGAGGTGCTGCTTTTCTCCTGTGACGGAATATGTGGATTTGGTCAAATCTTGGAAGCAGTAATGGGCATGGCTCATGGTAGATTTGGGCAATAACAATTTCCCCACAACTAGATTAAGAAATGTATCCTAATAAACCTGTTGATTTTGAAGTCAAGAAATTAACTTGGTTTTACAAAACAGGGTGAGAAACCAGGGTATCCCCTGGAGCTGAACTGAATTTCAGTACACCTTTCAATTTGAAATGGTTACTTGTCAAGTTACCCATATTACTATTTTAAAGGTGATGCCTTTTTTATTTAGATTAAGAATTGATATTTTAGCACAGACTTTCATTGACTCTGCTCTTCCTCAGGTCAAGCAAATCTCTACTGAGGAAGAGTAGAACTCTCGAAAGTCTATTCTAAAATATCAGATTAATCCAAATTGCGTAATGAACATGTTTACTCACACTATCACAACTGATCCAACGCTATTAATTCTATTTAATGCTTTAAACATTATTATTTTTTTGTATAGATAGAACTGGCCAATAGAAAGCCACAACCAATGGCATTGCAGCTTCCTATTGGCCAGAGATTTGGCAGCCATTTGTTTTCTCACAGGAGTGGCATTGAAGCCTGGTAATTTCACTGGTAAGTATCTGTACCATATTGGATTACCAAACTGAAAATGGCAATTCATCTCCAGGGGACATCCAGGTTAACAGCCTGTTTAAAAAAAAATATTATATATATAAAAAAAAAAAGTGGACTGCTGGTCTTAACAAGACGGCATTAATGCTAAAGTCGGTGTGCTGCATGGTGGAGAGAACTGCAGGAATTACCACATCTCATTCAGGATTTTTCAATAAATAAAATAGGCTAGGTAACTCCCTTTCATGGCAGGGCCAAAGCCGGCAGTTTGCTTACAGTGCAAATGTCTACTGCTTATCACCTGCTTTGGCCCACCAAGTTGTCTGCATTCAGATCTCAAATGACCATGCCAACAAACACTTATACAACAAACTGGCCCTTTCACAGAAACTCTGTATAACTACAAAGTGCACAAAGCTAAACGGTTCTGAACTTTATCTATGTAACTTAAAATAATGATTGGTTATTCTTGGAGTGAACTTTTAAATTTGATTAGTTTGGGAGTAAAATAATTTTTCACTTGGTCCCTTTAACAAAGAATATTGTATAATTTAATGTGCAATTGCATTAGCCATTAACAATTGAGCCTCTTGCCATTTTAATTCATTTTCATAAAGGGGATGTTGCCTAGTAGCTGAGGTTAAAGACTTGTCCATGTTCAATCCATGTTAAATTTAGATAACAATCTATTTGTATTTACAGTATTGATCCAGCGGAAGCAAACACAAGTGAAACATTAGCCAATTATGTCATAAGGGGGAAAAAAAATTCATTCCTGGCTCCAATAATGGCTATTGGATTTCTCCCCTGTATAAACATCCTTCCTTGTTACTTATTTGGTATATCCATGTATACCTTTCTAAAGATGTCCAAGTTTTTTTAACATATCTTTTGTACTGTACCTGCCGTCAGTCTCCATGGGTAATGAATTCCAAGCCTTAACTGCCCTTACTATAAAGAACACTTTCCTTTCTTGCTGGCAATCTCCTAAAGTGGGAGTAAAGGAGATGTCCCTCCCTGTTTGCCTTTACCTGCAAGTCCCTGATCTTTATTGTATTCTTGAGATCTGATCAAAAGTATATATTTTGGTCTTGTTTGCAGCTACATTTTGTGTAATGCAAGTTGTCTCCAAGTCACAATTTAAGACTATATACATAAGGCCATAAAATACACCTTAAGTGAAATGTAAATTTGAATGCAAACTGCCTCTTGTGTACAGTTGTGTATTCGCTGGGATCTTTTTAAATATTTCTATTACTGTAGGAGTCATTCTGTTGTAGCAAAGTGGTTCTGACTTTTTTTTTCTAACTATTCAGAGAATTTTTAAATGGTCCTTGTTCCTGTATTTAAAAAAATTGTTTATGATTGAGTTCCTCTGTGATTGCTCATTTGCATTGTTTCCCAGAATCCCTAGCTGCAGTGGCAACATTGTATGCTAGGAGATAATGGTGAAAAAGCAGGGTTGCAGACCTGTGAGACATAAATGTGCTCACAAGTGGTATTTTTATTTGGCATCTCAACATACTCATTAGGGAGCTTGAATTGGTTATTCCCCATATTTGTTTTGTAAGCAGATGTTTTCAGGAATTAACTTTGTTTAAAAATAAGTACAGATCTGTATTTATGCACCCATGTGGGCGCAGTCTGCTTCTGTTATAAAGCACATCATTCCTAGTGTTGAACTTATTTCTGAACCTGACCTTACATTCATATTTTTCTTAAATTAGGATTTCCAGTTCTTTACATGTTTTTGTAAATGTTCTTATCCCTTTTGCTGTTTAGTAATTTGTTTAACTATTTAAACTGGTATTGGGGCAGTAAAAAATAAACACATTTATTGGCACGCCTTGTAAGGAAAGGTTGGCCACCCCCTGCGCTACAAGGTCTTTGGTGCTATAAGGTGACTGCCTAATAAATATGGTCTTAAATCTTGATTTTGTTTAGTCTGTCAGATCTGAAGTAGTGTGCTTGCTGTAATCTATCCAGATTGGAGATTGTTAATCCATCAGAGTTGGAACATGGTTTTTAGGCCATTTAAACTCTAGTTAAGAAAATGCACTTATTCCAAAACCATAGGACAAGTGGAGCATTGGCAAGCCATTAAGTGTGACCATAACTAAAGCTGTGCTTAAAGCTTCAGAAACAATTTGCATGCATTGTCCTCAGATGTTGCAGATCAGGTATTTTACATTGGGTGGTATTGTAGAGGCTGCATACACTTGTGAAATATATAAATGTTTATGACCAAGTCCCTTTGTGCATTACTACTTTAGGAAGGCTGCATGTCAGGCCGCCTCCAATAGAGCTAAACATGCCTAGTGTTGGTAATCAATCTACTGTTGGTTTATTACTTTGTATTTGTCTACTGGAAGTTTGACTTTGTTGCCAAACTTGAAGGCTGTGGCCTGTTGGCAGCTCTAAGGCCTCGTTCAGGGTGCTGGCTTCGGAGGGAGGGCGTGCTGCCTTGAGAAACAAAGTATTCAATTTGAATACTGGTTGTCAGGGTAGCAACCGCCCTGTCTCCGAAGCCAGGAGTTGAAGCTGACTACAGTTTCAATAAACGAAAATTTCGTTTTTTGGAGCTGCAGCAGCGTCACAGGGACCTAGGCAGCCAATGAAATCATTCTTCAGAATGATTTCATGACTGCAACTTGGATACTTACCCTGCTGTGTGTAACCCCGCCCCCTCCCCAACGCTGAAAAGTCTACTGGGGGATAAACACAGCACACTGCAGCACTGCCTCCCACCCTCCCTCCGAGTCCTGCAGCTGGCACCCTGAACGAGGCTTTAGGCCTCGTTCAGGGTGCAGGCTTCGGATTGAGGGCGTGCTGCCGTGGGACACAAAGTATTCAAATTGAATACTGGTTGTCAGGGTAGCAGCTGCCCTGTCTCCGAAGCCAGGAGTTGACACTGGCTACAGTTTCACTAAACGAAAAAATCGTTTTAAGCTGCAGCAGCGTCACTGGGACCTAAGCAGCCAATGAAATCATTCTTAAGAATGATTTCATTACTGCTGCCTCGATCCCTAACCTGCCGTCTGCAGCCCCGCCCCCTCAACTCCTGAAACAGTCTGCTGGGTATGAACACACATCGCCCAGCAAACTGCCTCCCTCCCGAACGCCCTCCCTCCAACTCCTGTCTCTGGCACCCTGAACGAGGCCTAAGACACTTAATGTTATGGGTTGAAATTAGTGCGTGAGTCAGATGCAGTATACAGTAAATAAAATGACATTTTGCAAGCGCCAACTAAGTCTCTGTATACCATACAATCTAACTTTTGGTGAGGCGCACTGATGCTGGGATTCAAACAAGTTTCACCAGCTTCAGGGGCTGACTTTTTTTTTAACTCTGCGACACTCCTTGATGCCGGTTTACTTCCTGGATTTTCAAAGATGTTGGTTTCCAGCATTCTAATAGGCAGCGCTTCCTATATGATGAACTTAAATCCCCAGGAGAAAGAAGCCAGTAGTCAACACTGAACTTCACCTGTGTCTCTGAAACTAAGGATACCCACAACTGAAAAGAACTGCTCAACTCACAGGATCACCAGATTGCTTTTCCGCATTTATAGTAGCAATCTGTCTCCCTAACCCCAGACCAATGTTTTGCCAACTTTCAATCTGCCCTCAATACCAGTTAATGTTTCATCTATTGCCCCCTTCAGATGTCTATAAGCTTTGTAGAATGTAGTAATTCTGTATCAGCTTGAACTAGAAAACATTCTTCTGCAATTTGCAAGTAATTTGTTGCTTGTACTTATCACACCACGCATGGGCAGTACTGGTGGAAAAGTTGGAAGTTAAAACACACAGCTCTGCAACACTTGTGTAATATTAGAACAGTTATCCGTTAGGCAGAATGCAGAAACTAGGTCTTTTTATAGATATTCTGTTGCAATAAGTCTGGAACTGGGGCAGACAATGGTAAAGCATTATAAAAATGTTTACATTAGACTTAACATTTTGACTTTGTAGTCCTTCACTATAATAGTAGGCCTAATCAATTTAAAATATTGCCTTTAAGTCATACAATGGTAGAACAGTTGCCACTTTGCTATTCCCAGAATGTACCAGGTATTTTAGACTGAACATGGCAAGGCAGCCCATGAATCATGGCAGCCTGGCACTCCAGTGGCTGCATTATGCCCTTTCACTGCTCATTTTCCTGGCGAGGTCTGGTTTCTGCACTCTGGAGTGCAAAAGGCAACCTGACAAGCAGGTAAATGGAAGATGATGACTTGACTTCTGTTGCTGTGGTTGCTCAGATGCAGGCCATGAGATTGTGATGTGCCAGAGGGCACAGCCAGCCCCTTTATCTCCCAAAGGGCTACATAATAAGGCCTAAATATCAGAATAAACAATTGCCTTGCATAAAATGCCCTGCCTTCCCATAGATCTGTGACTGCACACAAATGCCACCATCATTGATGTTTAGAAGAACCACATGTTTGAAGAGGAATTGGAATATGCAACTTTATTTTTTTTTTTCTCCTCCCCTCCAGGAGGCATAATGTGTCCTTGCAAGATAATTAATTTTCTTAGAAGCAAAATTGGCACACTTGGCTCTACTGCAATTACACATTTTTCAGAGGGGAACTTCACTGGATTTGGTATGAGTCGGCTATCTGAGGGTTTTTTTGTGCATTCTCCTAGTTTACTACAAACCTTTCTTTCAAAAATTGAATTGTTTTAGGGAAACAATCTTTAACCATGTGAATTGCAAAGATTTGGCTGCTATAACTTTGAAAATGAAT
Organism: Ascaphus truei; assembly: GCF_040206685.1. Taxonomy (NCBI): domain Eukaryota; kingdom Metazoa; phylum Chordata; class Amphibia; order Anura; family Ascaphidae; genus Ascaphus; species Ascaphus truei. The sequence continues at coordinate 58,477,642 of NC_134486.1, read as the reverse complement.
TACAAGTAGAATTTTACAAGCCCCTACAGTGGTGTTTTCAGTGACTGGTTTTTATTTTGTATATATATATATTTTTCCTCCACCCCCTCTTAAAATACAAGAATTATTTCCAGAACAAATACAAATATGGGGAGGGGGAAACGCAGTGCAAACACTTGCTGAATTCAATAACATCAGACACAAGGGAGCAGCCGCAGGAAATACAATATTTTCCGGGTCTCAGGTGATGGTCTGTAAATACAAACTTTAAAACAGGTTTTAAAATTCCTTGGGTGTTGTATAAAGAAATTACGTGTTCACACTTCAGATTGTAATTTTTTTTTTTTTTAACTTAACACTATAGATTAAACACAACTGCATGTGGTGACTAATATATGACCTGGTTGACATAGTAATGCTACACTAACCTTTTTTTATTTATTGTTAGATGAATGATGTTCCATGTGGTAGTCTGCAATCACCCTGCATTGCTTTTCTACTAGTGTATAGCCTGCAAGAAATGCATTTCCTTTTAAAAATAACAAAGCAATGCTAACTTATTTTTATTTATTTTTTCCCATCTAGGCTGACCAACTTACAGAGGAGCAGATTGCAGGTAATATTTAATACTCTAATTCTCCCAACAGCTGAATATTTGAGTACTTGTATTCATTGGACAATAGACTGTAATTCTAATGCATATAGAATACATATGCTGTATATTTGTGAATAAACAATTTTTCAGCGCTAAATGGGCCACACTAGTTAACGTGTATGTATTTATAAAATGGTCATAACTACTTTGCAGTCACTGACGCACTTTCTTTCCTTCATCTGATGGAGATCTAAAGAACCATTTGAATGGTGGTGCGTTGTAATTTTGTGTTGCATAGCATGGGAAAAAGAAATCCCATGACTCCATTTTGTTAATAGTTTGTTTTATAGTCCAATATATGAAAAGGCAAGTGGTATATGCCAGGGATGCGTAAACTGGGGATAAGATTTTCATGTGCAATTGTGGAGGCCCTGTGCTCTTCACCAAGGCATTTAAATTAGATGCCAGGTGTTCGCGTGAGGCCTCTGCAACTTCCCTTACCTTGTCTTCGGTGACATGTTGCCATGGCAACATGATAGCACGTGACCCCACAGTGTCATTTGATGCTGAAGACAAGGTAATGGGGGATGCAGCAGGGAACGTTTGCTTTTTGTTTTTGTTTGTGGTGTAACTTCTCCACCAATGGCAAGTGACCTGTGATCATTTAGAAGCACTTGGTCTCCAAACCACCTAAGCAATTACAGCTTCTGTAGATTGTAATGACCTATTCACTATAATATACCGCTAGTAATTTATTACATTTAACTTGCATCAATTTCTCATGGTAATATGACTTAATGTAATCTTGTCATGGATGATAAATAATTACAGCAGAGACTTTTGACCTTGTACATTTATTTTCAGTGGTCAATTTTCTGTAGGTTTATCACCTGACTTCTAACGAGTGATTTTGATTAAAACCTTTATTTTAAACCATTTAGTTGTGTTTTATTTGCATTATATAATCATGGAATTTGCAAAACTACTTGCAGTTGGACATTTTGCAATGTTGTAATTGTTTACAATATGGAGATTAGTGTATACATGACTGACTTCACTAGTTAACTGACTGGTATTGCACTTCTCACCATATCATTTTTAGGTTGTTGGACACGTGTTTTTTTTTTTTTTTTTTTTTTTAACACCCCAGCTGTATCTAGGGTATTGTAGAACTAGCTACTATTGAGCGTTTTCTCCTTACAACTTCATATGGCATCAATGACTATTTGAAATGACCTAATTTAAATCTCTGGTCACACTAGCAGTTATTCAGCTTAATTTCACTAGCGGTGTATGTAGAATGATGTTCTGCATAAGCAAGCTTTGTGGGAATGCTCTTGTACTGTACTCAGGCTAAGCACTTTTCTCTTTGTACAGAGTTCAAAGAAGCCTTCTCATTATTTGACAAGGATGGTGATGGTACGATCACAACAAAGGAGCTTGGGACAGTTATGAGGTCGCTTGGACAAAACCCCACAGAAGCAGAATTGCAGGATATGATCAATGAAGTAGATGCTGATGGTAATGTTTCTATATATACACATTATTTTCCAACTTCCCCAATTCAATATTTGTATGAGGGCTATATTTAGTTTGCAGGTAACATTTTTGTTTTCATTCTGTCCAGGCAATGGAACAATTGACTTCCCAGAATTTTTGACTATGATGGCTAGAAAAATGAAAGATACAGATAGTGAAGAAGAAATCAGAGAAGCATTCCGTGTTTTTGACAAGGTATGAATGTAATTTTAGCTTGCAAAGTTTTTCACCTGTACATAGACCGCAATAAGCAAATTGGTGTGTTGACTGACTTGGTTTCTACCAATACTCGCAGGCTTTACATTTGTGTAATTTGGAATTTAAAGTTTTGAGTTGTCACTGTTTACATCTTTCTAGGCCCCAATACATAGTTTGTGGCTTGACCGCTAAACTTCCCATTTTTACTCCATGGGTAGAATTAATAAAAGTGCAATACATTGTGAATAGTTTTTGCAGTCACATCTCATGTTCTTAAATGGACTCCATTTGAAGTGCCAACTGCCAAACTTTTATTTGTCTAGAGGACACAGACCTTGAACTATATGGTAACACGCATCTTGCACCCTGAACAAACTTGGGAATGTGTGCATGACACTACACAATTGAATGTGCAATGTTCATGACTGTCTTCTCCAACCTTCTCCAATTACATGTACTCTTCATGCTTATACCAAATTTCATGGTGCCTAAATCTGAAGACCTGAGTCTATTATGTGTTTGTTTGTTTTTTGTTTTTTTTAGAATGCAAATTATCACTGCTGTTAAATGTAGTGAGGTAATGTCGCGTTAAAGATGCACCAACTTCTATTTGGATAGGGCAGCAGAAAATAATTGCCCATTCAAACAATCGTAACATGTATTGTATGTCTTTATTTATATAGTGCCAAAAGTGTACTCGGCGCTTCACAAAGAATACAGTACAGGAAATTTTAAAAATTACAATAAGTGCGGCAAAAATCAGACAATGGGAAAGGAAATCCCTGCCCCGAAGAGCTTACAATCTAACATATATTCCTCTAATCAAAACTTGTGCATTTTGCAGCAGAATGTGGCTTTGTCAGGAAATGATTAGTTTGACTAGAACATGCTGTTGTGAAATGTGTTGGAAAAAAATTGGGTGGGGGGGAGAAGAAATTAAGAAATACATTTTAAGATTCCTTGGATGTTTAATTGTGCTGCTTTCCTTGTGACCGATAAAAGGAAGTGTTTGGAAGCTGAGTTGTAGTTTGACTGCTGTTAACACTTCATTTTTAGCTACCAATGCTTTGAAGGCAAAGCAAGCCTGAATACACATTGCTTGGTAATGATACCGTTTTCTGTTTGCAAGATTTTTAAAGCTATAGTTTGCTTTATTGGCTGACATTCCATAATCTTCGCTGTCTAAAGAAAATCTAGTTAAGTGGTGTGACATTTTGAACTCTTGGCATGAAAGTAGAAGTGACTATTTCAATATGCCACACCTGCAGAAAGCACTCAACTGGTAGTTTTTTTTTTTTTTCCCCCTCCCCTTAACATGCATTCGCGTGGCAATAAGATTACTATGTAGGTCTGTGTGGTAATCTCATACACCTACTGTAGACAGCAGATGCCAACACTACATGAGTTTTTTTTAGACTGGATTGACTAAACGTTGGTCCTTGTGAAATAGATGGCAGGCTTGGTTTGTGGGTACCCACTATTATCTAAGTGGCCTAACTTTTTTTTTTTTTTTTCTTCTTAGGATGGCAATGGTTATATAAGTGCTGCAGAACTCCGTCACGTGATGACAAATCTTGGTGAGAAGTTAACAGATGAAGAAGTCGATGAAATGATCAGGGAAGCAGATATTGATGGGGATGGTCAAGTAAATTATGAAGGTACGTCTTTGTTTATCCATACAGGTTGATAAAATAGCAGTGTATTGATTGGATAACCCTGAATTCTCTGGATAATCCTGAATAAAAAAGTTTATGAATTGAACTGAAAAAAGCAATTGAAGCTGATCTATAACATTCAGCAAGGTAGATTAGGACAAAAGAGCATTTTGATTTTGCAGTTGCCCCTTCTACCAGGAAGGCTTATAACTGTATATTTTGCAATACAGTTGTATACTGCAATTTGGGTTTTAAAACGCCACTCATAACTGATTTAGTTATAAAAATGTTAAACCGCTTTCAGTCCCTATGTTTCATTTTGCCATTTCTTTCTCTTCTAGAGTTTGTACAAATGATGACAGCAAAGTGAAGATTGTACAGAATGTGTTAAATTTCTTGTACAAAAAATGTTTATTTGCCTTTCTTTGTTTGTAACTTATCTGTAAAATGTTTCCCCTTACTGTCAAAATTGCATGTATAGTAATTTAGAATTCCATTCATGTTCCCCATCTTACTGTCTTTTTTTTTTTATATTTTGTTTTCCTTAAAGTTGATCAAGTAACAAATGTTGCATGTGGCTTACTCTGGATTTTATCTAAGCCCTTTATGCACATCTAAGAGCTAGATGAATTTTGGTCAAACGAGGGAACATCTGGGTTATACCTGTTTCTTAAAGTTGGATTTCTTCAAGTAACTACACTGCTTGTTGGAACGTGGAATAAACAACTAAAGAATGGATAGTTAACAATATTAAACTTGTTGCACTAATGCAAAATGGGTGTATCCAGGTACTTGTCTCGTACACTTAATTTTCTTTTCTTTACTGCAGTCCTGTGTACGGAACATTACTATGCTTTTTAACTACTTTCACTGTGGTGGGGCCTGCAGTGCTTTACCCTGCAGTGAGTTGCAAGCCCTTCCACCAGTAAAAAGGTTTACTTTTGTTTAGCCACTTTCCAGAAGAACCTGCTTACGGCACAATTCGCCTCAAATCCATTCCAAGTTGTATATTTGTTTTCCAATAAAAAAACAATTTATTATGGCTTCCTTTACTGTGTTATTTAGGTGCTTTTATTTTAAAGATTAAAGGACACAAACCACTGTTGCCACTTCAGAGATGTCAAATTTTTTTTTTTTTTTTTTTTGTAGCGGTGTACAGCAAAGATTTTGTTGTGCTCTGTGCTTCTCATACTAGTCCAGTGGTATTCAACCTTTTGTTTAGGGAACCCCAGAATGCAGCTGATTCTGGGGAACCCCAACCCACTCCCCATCTTGTCAGCCTGTCTCTATCCCCCCACATGATCTTACCTAATCCTTCCCCTCCCTGTCAGCTGGAAGTTGACATGAGCAGGCAGAGAAATAATGGCAATAACCTAGGGTGCTGCAGGGTCACTATAAGGGATGCTGCCGAGCCTGGGACAGCTGGGAGTTGTTCCAGCTCTCCCCCTTGGCTGTGGAACCCTATTGAAAATTGCTGAGGCATTCCTGCAGAGCAGAATTTAATTGGGGGAAATGGTCAGGGTTTTTCCTCTGAGAAGCAATAGTTGAGCTTTACAATTGACATCATAAATGTGATACTAGGTTGGTTAGTTTTTGATGCATTACACGGTTCATTAGTGCTTTTGACTATCCAGCAGAATTTAGTGCAGCTGTTGGCTACTAGTTTACTGCAATAATTGCAAGCTACTTCAGTGCAGCAACAACACTAATCTGCCAGTTGGGCCCATGTACAGTCTGAGGCTGTAAGGATTTTGTGAAATGTTTCACACTGAAAATATACACCTTGACAATCTGTATAAATGTAGCTGTTCTAGGGAGTCCAACTTGGTAAATCCTCTGTTTACCTATGGTCCGTCTGCCATCGTTTAGTTAATTGTATTCCTTTTTCTGAATACTTGATTGTGCCAAGTACAGCTAGCTTCCTAGAACACAAGCCAATTGAACTGTTTCATGAGAGGGCCAAGTGTCACGGGTTTATCAACACTTATAGTGGGATCGTATGATTGAGCAAAACAAGAAGGTAAAATAAATTGTCTTATTTCAGGAAAAGACATACAATGTAAAACAATTTACACTAAATACTCTTCCTTTGGAAATCTAGAGTAATACAAACTGACTTTCCTAGTTGTAGGGGCTTTTGACCAAGCTTACCCTAGTAATTGTTGCAAAACAATCCAGGCAGCTTTTCCTTCAAGTAGCCTCTTCCTGCTGGAGACTTGTAACTGGACACTTAGCCTCTGAGAATTTTAGATGACTTACACATAGAGCTTGGAATTCTTGGAACACATTGAATCACACCTCTGGGATGGTGACTAGCTGTTTTACACACTTTGGGACAGGCAGTCTCGCAGCTTGTCCACAACCCCCCACGTGGGAATTTCATCGCTGACCAATTACACTTTGCCAGGTTTGTGAAAGCTGGCACCTATGGCTTCAGAAAAGTAAGAGGGCATGTGCACAGATCGCCATCTTGCTCACTATTCTAAGCCACCCGCAGGCTCCATGCCCGAAAGTCTGGGGCAGGTGACAACTGGCCAGGATAGCTTGCCTTCATCCCAGGATGCTAGAACTTAACTTGGCTATCCTGCCCACCTTGCTGCTCACACTTATGACACAAGTGTTACTTTGATCTATGGGACTTCCAGGAGATGACCTGGCACCAAAACCTGGGGTGGCCAGGAGTTCTCCTTTGGTCCTGAGATTAAAAGACCATGCATTGTTACATGTATAAAGTAAAACATATTTTCTTAACACTGCTGCTTAATAAAATATCCTTCTATACACGCTTCTGTTAAAATGTTACAGCCTTTTGGTGTAGTGAGTGTAAGCTAACCTGCTTCCTTTACTCTAGTCTATATCCCTTACACACTGCGAGGCAACACATGGGTCCAAAAGCTAACACTCCCAAGACACAAACACAGTTATGGGGCAACCAAGTGGGCTTAACATTTACTAGTGAGAATGGTTACCATCACACTTCTCCCCCTCAAAGTGAGGTATTTGTGATAACCACCTCAGACTCTTGAGGTTTTGTCTGGACAGTCATCAGCATTTCCAAGCTTGCTGCCTTATGTTGGATGGTAAAGTGAAATTCTTGCAGAGCAAGACTCCAACGAAGCAGTTTGACATTCTCTCTGGATACCCGTTGTAGCCAACTCGAAGGTCTGTGATCACGTTGAATGGGCGACCGTATAAATAGGGGTGTAGTTTGTGTAGTCAATACAATTGCCAGACTTTTTTTTTTCTTCACTAGCATAAGCCACTTCTCTGGGCAGCAGTTTTCTGCTTGGGTACACCACATGATGCTCTCCCACACTTGGCTGAGCACAGCACCGATGCCATAGTCCAAGACATCAGTCTGCACCAAAACGTTTTTTTTTTTAACTAGTCTGGTGCTGTCTTTAGTAATGCGACGTCATAGGCGGGAGATCAGACTACCAGAACTGAGTCGCTTCTGTGTCAAGGGTTTAGCTACAGTGCTGTACTGTGGGACAAACTTCCTATAGTAGCCAGCGGGGCCTAAGAAAGCCATCACTTGGTTTTGGGAACGGGCCACTGGACTCACCGCAGCTTTAGCTGGCTCAGGTTTAAGATACATCCGCCCACCCGGTGCCCTAGGTACAATACCTCTGCCATCCCGACTAAGCACTTGGTGGGTTGCACTGTAAGACCGGCTTCCCTAATTCCTGCTACATACACTAGAGGTGAGTCCCATGAATGATTAAACACAGCAATATTATGCAAGTATACCTTTGCATCAGTTCCAGTACCCTACTGACCAGGTGTTGGAAGGTAACCAGGTCATTCCTTAGCACAAATGGCATCAGCAAACATGCATAGAGACCACCGGGAATGATAAATACTGACCTCCCTATCCTCCTGGGTCTGGGATTTGCCAACACCCTTTGGACAAACCCCTGGTTGTCAGATACCTTGCCCCCTGCGAGGTCATTGACCAGCTCTTCCATGCGGGACATGGGATCAGTATCTGACACCATCTGAGCATTAAGCTGCCAGTAGTCCACACAACCAGGTGGTTTGGCCCTTCACAGGTACCAGGACTACCGGACAAGCCCAAGTGGCTCTGAGATGGTACTATTACCCCTAAGTCCAGCATCTCTTCCACTTCCCTCTCTATACTCCCTTTTACCTCTGCTGATACTGGTTTGGCATGCTTACGCAGAGGTCTCTAATCACCAGTCTCCACTGGATGATCTGGGATATGTGTTCTGCCCAGCTTACCCTGAAACAACCCTATGTTGCTCTAGCATAATGTTTGCTTGCACATGGTCTGTGCACTGCGCTGGGACCCTATCCCTATGCTCCACTGTGCCCCCCTGCCTATATTCCCCTAGGAGGTCAGGCAGAGCATTGCTCGCTGGCTCCCCCATCAGTGGACTACAAATAGCCAGCACAGATGCCACACTGTAAAATACTCAAACATTATAAGCCCTATTTCTCTCTTACCATCTTCCTGTACAATGTAGTTGCACGCATTCATCTTCCTGATAACCGGGTACGGTCCAGACCAGGCAGCCCTTAATTTGTTCTGCTGAGTGGGCTTCAGAACAATTACCTGCTGTCCTGGGATGAATGATCTGCTGGGGGCATTGTAGTCACATCAAGTCTGCTGCTTGGTCTGAGCCTCCCTGAGATTAGCCTGTGCTAACCCCATAAGCATTTCCAACCGGTCTCAAGAGTTACCACATACCGCAGCACAGAAGCATCAGTATTGGTAGCCTCCCCTTCCCACCCCTCACGGAGTAAGTCAAGAGGTTCCCAGACCCTGCGATCATATAGCAGCTTGAAGGGAGAGACCCTGATAGATTCTTGCAGTACCTCGATATGCAAACAGCAAGTGCTGTTAATTTATCTCCCACTCTGTTCCTTCAACCTCTATACCTGCTCGAAGCATCCGCTTCAGGGTCCCACTGAACCTCTCACCTAAACCGTTTGTTTGGGGGTGATAAGGAGTCGTGCGCTGGTGCTTCACCCTACACGCATCCCAGAGACCCTGTAACAATTCACAAATTAATTGTGACCCTTGATCAGTTCAAATCTCACTAGGGCAACCTAATCTAGTGAAAATGTCTTAACAATGCTTCTGCACCTGCCCTAGCATTGATAGTGGAAAATGCCACAACCTCTAGGGTCCTGGGTAGAAAAATCTACCCCCCGGGTATGTAACACTTGGCAGACAAGCTGGGGATTATGGGGGTCCCACTATGTCTATAGCTACCCCTGGGAAAGGTTCCCCAATTACCTGTAACTGGTTCATGGTTGCCATCACATGCCTTACCCACCCGCTGGCAGGCATCACAGGACCGGCAGAAATCTGCCACAGGCCCTGATGCCCCCGGCCAGTAGTAACGCTGCAACAGCCGGGCTCTTGTCCGAGTGACCCCCTGATGCCCTGCTAGTGGTATGGAGTGGGCTACCTATAATAACTGTTGCCTATACTCCCTGGGTACTACTAACTATTGTCTACCAGTCCAGACTATCTAACCCGGTAGACACCTGCTCTCTTTATAAGAGCCTGCGGTGCCATAGAAAATGTTCTGACCCACTGCCCGAGTTAGACTCGGACGCCTGGAGCCTCATGCCCTCTATAAGCTGGGGTCAGACTTCACCGCATCCCTAAACTGTCCCTAATTCTGGCCACCCCCTCTTGGTCTCTAAGTCGGGGGAAACGGGGAAAGATAAAGGGGAAGGTAAGTCAGTACATTGTCGCGACTCAGTCTGGCTTACCTGAATGGTCTTCGAAGAGACCGCTGGAACTGTTGGTCCCAACTGCAGGGGGACAGCGGGTTCTGCAGGTGTGATCCCTGCAGATTGGCTTCTGGTGTACGCTGCACAAGAAGCCAGATCCGCTGTAAACACAGGTTACATGCCCCAGGTCATTGCCAAGTAGGACCTCAGCATCTAACCCGGGCAATACCCCCACATCCCTCATGCCACGTCCGGCCCCCCAATCCAAAAAGACCCGGGCAACCTGGATGGACCGCAGTCCGTCTGGCATGGTCATTTGCATCCTGGCGCCCGGGAGCAAATCCTCTGGCCGGACCATATCAGGTCAGACCAGGTTAACAGTGGCACCGGAGTCGAGCAAGCAGTCCGCTTGGCAATCTCCGATGGTCACTCTCCGCAGATGTTTCTGCTGGACATCGTTGCATTGCAACCCGACCGGTGCAACCTGATGTCCTCCCGTCTCCGCTGCTGGTTCCTTGGTGTCAAGCACAGATCTCTCTGCGGTCGTCCCTTGCTGGGTTGATTCCACGGCTGGACTTGACTCCTCTGTGTGTGCCAGCCGCACACGGGCGACTTGCCTCGCAGCTGGAGAACGTTGCCCCTGATGGGGTTCACCAGACTTTTGACGTTCCGGTCAGTCTGGTCTGATGTGTGACCCACTTTGCTGTGACCCACATCGCCTCTCATGCTTAAACGCTGCAACTTTGGGTGCACTGACCTCTGCTGCGGGGTTGCTCGTCCACTGAAGGGTTTGTTTGGCTGCCTTGACCGCCATGGCCGGTCCCTTGGTAGCCCCTTTCCCGTCCATTAAAGTGTGACTGGTCGCAAATTCATCAGCCATCCTCACAGCTTCCACATGGTTCTTAGGTTTACGGTCAAAGACCCATGCCCTCACGTCCAAGGGACACTGCTGCAACAACTGTTCCTGAAAGATCAAGTCCAGTAACGTGTGGTATTTGATGGCACCACAACCTTCCACCCACCGAGTCCCCTGCAATGCCATGCGGGCCCTGTACCGGACATAGGACTCCCAGGGGTATCGCTCCCCTGTCCTGAACATGCCCTGGTAAGCTTTCTAGGGTGAGGGAATACTGCATCAGCAGCATTGATTTACGGTGCTTATAGTCATCCCGATCTTTTTGTGGTATGGACTGCAGAGTCTCTTTGGCCACTCCGGACAACAAGGTGCAATCGCAACACCCAGTCCGTGCTGGCACTCAGTACCTTCGACATTGGGTCTCAAAGTCACTTAAAAACCCGTCGATTTTGTTGTGCCATCCACAAACTTGTTGAAACTGGTGGTCCACTCGGGGGGGAGGGGTGTCTTGTTCCCCGTTGATCAGGTGGGAGTGAGGTGACACATTACCGAATCGAGCATCCAAATCATCTCATCTGCTGTAGCCCTCTCCCCGTGAGATAAGGAGTGCAGTGATTCCATGGGGGGGGGGCGTGTCCTGTAGCCACTGGGACTACCCCTACCGCACTCCCAAGAACCAGTCCTTCACCATTATCCTGGTGATCGCCCTCTCCCTCCCCATGTCCATCTCCTTCCGGGGCTGGATTAACCTGCGCCCCGGTCTGAAATGTGATTGCTGCTGCTGCTGCTGCAGGTACGGGCTTGTTGCCCTCTGGTAAAGCAATACTGGCTTCATGGAATTCTAATTCCTCCTCCAGTTGTACCTTTGACCGACCAGCCATCGGTAACTCATAACTTTCACACTGGGTAACGACCTGAGCCCGGTCCTATGACCGGAACCGTCCCGATCTCGTATCCATGTTCGCCCGCAGGCACTAAGTTAGGTGGCAAAGGGAATCTGTATTTTGTCGTGCTCTTGTGAAACGTGTGTAAGTTACCGCTTGTTTTGGGAGCTTGCAATCTTCGAGTTTCCCGCTATGCTATAAAATCCCGCAGAATGCTATACCATAGGCTCAATCTATCCCGCCGCTGCCACCAGTAAATAAAGCCTGTCACGGGAGACCAGGTTTATCAACACATTTATACCGGGATCATATGATTGAGCAAAACAAGGAGGTAAAATAAATTGTCATTTATTTCAGGAAAAGACAAACACACAATGTAACGCAATTTACACTAAAAATACACTTACTTTGGAACTCTGGGGGTAACACAAACTACCTTTCATAGTTGTAGGAGCTTATGACCAAGGTTACCCTAGTAACCGTTCCAAAACAAACAGCAGAATAATCCAAGCAGCTTTTCCTTCAAGTAGCCTCTTACTGCTGGAGACTTGTAACTGGACTCTGAAAATCTTAGATGACTTATTCAGAGATTGCAGTTCTTGGAACACACATTGAATCACATCTCTGGGATGGTGACTAGCTGTGTTATACACTTTGGGACAGGCAGTCCCACAGCTTGTCCACAACCCCCGGCGTGGGAATTTCAACGCTGACCAATTACACACTTTGCCAGCTTTGTGAAAGCTAGCACCTATGGCTTCAGAAAAGTAAGAGGGCATGTGCGCAGATCGCCATCTTGCTCACTATTCTAAGCCCCCCGCAGGCTCAATGCCCGAAAGTCTGGGGCAGGTGACAACTGGCCAGGATAGCTTGCCTTCATCCCAGGATGCTAGCACTTAACTTAGCTATCCTGCCCACCTGGCTGCTCACACTTATGGCACAAGTGTTTCTTTGATCTATGGGCTTCCAGGAGACGACCTGGCACCAAAACCTGGAGTGGCCAGAAGTTCTACTTTGACCCCGAGATTAAAAGACCATGCATTATGTTACATGTATAAAGTATAACATATTTTCTTAACACTGCTGCTTAATAAAATATCCGTCTATACACGCTTCTGTTAAAATATGTTACAGCCTTTTGGTGTATTGAGATAGAGTGTAAGCTAACCTGCTTCCTTTACACTAGCCTGTATCACTTACACACTGCGAGGCAACACATGCGCAATACACGGGGTCCAAGAGCTTACACTCTAAGACCCCAAAACACAGTTCAGGGGCAACCAAGTGGGCTTAACCTTTATTAGTGAGCCTGGTTACCCCCTCAACGTCACACCAAGTAAGTGCAGACATGTCTTCTAGTAATTGGTTCTGGGGAAAAGCAGATTCAATATAGGTTGTGATGTGGTTTTTTTTTCATTTATTTATTTTGGGACTAAAACATTATTCATAGATTTATTAGTGTAGAGCTTTAGAACCTCATGGCTCCTTCTTGACTACATTTAACAACCTGAGATTTTGAAACATGTAATTCTAGTTTACAGAGCTATGGACTAGTGTTTGGTCTGCTAAAGGGAATTGAACCCCGGTTTTCTCAAGGATAACTATGGCTACTGGAGCTTTGAGCTAAATCATGGGAAGATTTCACCAAATGAATTTTATGCTTTCCAATCTCGACAGTGATGGCTACTTGTCATATACAAAAATGTGATCTGGTATCCTTTGGGTACAATCAATTTAGCTCTAGTCCAAGATAACATGGCCCATTTTTAAATCTTGAAAGAGGATAATCCAGGGCACTGGATTTTCAAACGTTGAATTTATTTGTCAGGGCAGCACAACATTTCGACCATCACTTGAAAAAGACCATGTGGATGGTTGAAACGTGTTGCTCTGACAAATTCAACTTTTGAAAATCCGTAGTGCCCTGAATCATCCTCTTTATTCTAAGTCTGGATTATTCAGACAGTTATTCCCTAAAACAGGAGCACCGGTAACCTGTAGGTATTGTTTACAACTTTCTTTGGTGTGCAGCATTTAATCTGTATTCCCATTTTAATCTTCCCATTCGACCGCTCCCTTCCCAGTTTATGCAAGTTCAATGAAACCTGTAAAAAAAATACAGTGCAACTCAAACAGGAAAAACTGTTGTATATTATAAGTCAATGAAAAGGCACTTGCAGGGAGTGCCCCTGAGGAAACGATTCTCAAACAGGTAGGATAATGGAGAACTTGAACCGGAAGTAGCTTCCTGCCTATGGAGTCTACATCAGATGCCAACACGGTCCAGCACACCTGTGGTGCCTGAGAGACTACTCTGCATCCGGCTCTTCCAGTCAAGTAACTACAACTTCTGGGGTCTCCTGCAAAAATGTTTACGGGCCCCACTCTAAAATGGGAAGGCCTCGGGTCCCGTGTTGATGAGAAGCTGGGGGCCATGTCGATGCAGACAGGTGGGCCCGATTTCTAGGCAGGCCCAACGTCTGGTTCTGATGGACACGTACACCGGCAGGGAGCAGGCAATATTGTAAGGGCCCACAGACGGGTGTAGAGCCTGACCTCTGACCATGCCTAACTTCCACTGCTAGCCAGGTGCCCCTCCCCTGGCATTGCAGGGTTTTGCAGTAGTGTACCTGAGCATCAACATTTTTGTATTTGTTAGGCTAAGGCCCCGCTGAACGCATCCGCATGGCCGCTTTGCTTGCCGGCGGTGCGTGCAAGTCACTGCACTGCGGTCTGCAGTAAACTTTTTTTGGTGTGGGGGCATGGCCAAAATGGCTTGGAGGCGCGGCCATTGAGCCCGGGGAGAGGGGTGGAGGAGGTTGTGGGTGAAGGTGCAGAGGTTGTGGTTCCGTACGAGGGGAGGGGGGTTGTGGGTCCGGGAGGAGAGGGATAGATCGGGCCATCTACTTTGCGGTACATTTTGCACACTGACACACTTCCCTCCCAAGCCGCCTCCCCCCCGTAGCTCCCCTCCTCATTTGCTTACTTCCTTACCACGTGATGCGTCAGTGCTTCTGATCACCAGAGCCTTGTAGCTCCGGCCGGCTGACTTGTCTCAGAACGCAGTGAGCCACATCGGAAGGAAGCAGTGGGGACCACCAGACTGGAGGCAAGGGGCTGGTGGCTCGCGCCGACCGCAGCGGGTCCTCAGCCTTACATTGAGTGCAAATGAGATGTTTCTAATATCTTAAATACTTTATACCATGTCTGCGTTGCTTGTCCCACATGAGATTCTGATAGCCCAATTGACAGGTCTGCATTGAGGTAATCGCTATTTCAGTACCTATATTTTAGGCAATCCATTTAGTGCATTTCCCCTTCTTTTTTTTTTAATTCCCTATTTTGGAGTTGCACTATTCTTTAATTTGCAGTTTCTGTATTTGCACTGTGGAACAGTCTTTTCTACAGTAGCATTGTCTGTAACTGTGGCATTGTCTTTTCTACAGTGGCTTTGTCTGTAACAGGGTATTTCATAACCTTTTTTTTTATCCGCACTACCAAGGATGTTTTTGTTGCTTTCCGTATGAAACCTGTGCCTTTCTGTTTATAGAGAATGGTTACTGTAGGAGTGAAGGTGTGTGGTGATTGTTTAATATTGAGATGGCTACACAGCAAACCAAATGATTCTGTAAAAATAAACAAAGGACTCAAAAGAAAAAATCTGGAAACAAAATAACAATGGTTGAAATGGTGAGTAAATGTGATTTGTTAGGCTGGGGCCATGGTGCCATCGTCCGGCTGGAGGCTGGGAAGAAGCGGGTGCTTTCCCAGGCTGTGGGGGGTGCGTGCCTAGGGGCGTCACGGAGCTGGTTCGCCCTCATTGGGCAAACCGCTCACGTGACCGGCCTGTCGCGATTTCTTGCGCAACACAGGCCCGCGGCCGCATGGACACAATCGCTGCCATAAGACAGTCTGATCGCTCAGCGTCCGCATGGTCTCCGGCACCATGGCCCCAGCCTTAGTTGGGTGACAAACAAATTATAAAGAGCAGGATATTACACTAATTTTTAAAGATGTAAAAGCTACTAAAAGGTTCATAAACGATTGTCAACATAGGAATGTTAAGGGCTGAATAACTAGTATTGGGTATGCAGTTTAGATTAAAAGGACATTGAACCTAATACGTTTCATTTGGCTGATTCACATTGGTTTGTAGTATTTAGCTTTTTAACCAAGTGACAAAGTACAGAAAACTCACCTGACTTGCTAAACATATTAAGGGAGTGGTTTAACATTGTATCTATTTTGTGGAACAGAAATGCATTGCAACACTAAGAATCGCACATACGTGACTGTCTTTTTCAAAGCGTGCCAAATTAAGAAAGCATAGAGACCCGATATTGCTGCACTTGATTATGGCTTCGACCGTAATTGTTTAAATAACATGTACAGTATGCTTCAATATTCAATTAATTTGAGACTATCTGTTTTTGTTCTAAATAAATGATTTATTCCAAGATCTAATCGGCTGGTAAACACATTTTACTAGCAGAAGTGCTATAAGAGACATATAAGTCTGCCTTTCACATTACAGTACTACATCAAATGCAGACTCTTCTAATGCTATACATTTACTGAAAAGCCTGCAACATTAGATTTTTTTTAGTTCTACAGTACATATTACCTGCTTTATTTGTGCTTGGCCAGGTTACCAGTACAGCAACCTTTCTAAAACTGTTTAATACTGGCTTAAAAGTTAATTGGGCACATTCAGAGAGTAGTTTACTGCTTCGACCTCCGTGACTATTGCCTCTGATCACTCATCAGAAAGAGAAATCAACACTGGCTTCACTATATGCAACCCCCAAACTACATGAACATTGTGGTTCTAAGATTATTAAAGAAAGAAGGTTGAAACTGCTCTGCTCACAGAATGGTTCAGCACTCACTTGGCTTTCAATGATCACTCTCTTTCATACCTGATAGTCCCAAGTCCCAAATGTGAGGCATAGGGTTTTTCATTAAGTGAGCACACTAAATGTCGAGAATGGTGCCAAAGACTTAAATGGGTGAGCAAGGATACTATAGCTGACCTAAATTCAGTTCACTAGCACTCAGACGTGATCGACCACTGCATACCCTTCCGTTCCTCTCACCTTGTGCATACTATTTATTTATGACATCACAATGGAGGTTTGGTGAAGAGTTCACAATGCGCCCTGCTCTGGGGTCAGAGGGTTGATATCATGGAGTAACAGGGAGGAAGAAGCACAATGCGGCCACCCGTGGGTGCTTGAAGAGGCGGTGACTTGACCATCCGGTTGGGTCACATCAGCAGGGATCAGCAGGAATACATAGTATCTTAGTTACCGTTGGAAACAGACATGGCTGCGGTGGGATTCAGAGGCAGAAGAAATGACAGTAAATGTCCTAATAAGTGGGTAAGTGGTGTCCGATTGATAAGACAATCGGGGAGACGGGAGGGCACAATAAAGCATGGAGTTCTCCAGGCTCTTCCAAAGCAGTGGTAGGATGGGAGCGGGTCTGTGTTGCTAAGTGATGTAGATCTCATGTACAGTCAGAGGAGGCGCGGTGCTGGTTTCCCTGGCAGCAAAGAGGTTAACCCAATGTTTCTCAACAATGTCACCCAAAGGTGTTCAGACTGAAAAAGACATTCTTCATGAGTGTAGTGGATTGTGTAGTCAAAATTGCCATTATGTATCAAATAATACAAAAAATCTAGCATGACATTTAGTACCAGGCTTCGTGGTAACAATATGATTGGAAATGTATCATTTCACCGTGTGACACTGGTTGCTAAACCCTTGTGTATGAACGTTACTAACTTTCATTGCTGATAAACTGGTGAGGCGACGTAGTAATTGGATCTTACAGGATAAAGGGGTTGTTATCGAAAAATACAAAAAATATTTAAACCCCATTTACTTTCAGGGGAATGCACAAAAAAATGGCTCTTATGAGAGTTTAAAAGTGCAAACATATTAGAGACACGTGAATGAATAGTAGTCAACATCCTAGTATTGTTATTAAAACATATACATTGACTTATTAGAAAGCAAAGTAAGAATAGCACTTGTTCTTTATTACCCCCAGACAATCTAGCACATGCAAACATATCTGTAGGGTTGATAATAAGTAATCTTGATATCATAATATAGAAATGTTTCTGTCAGAGAAATCAGATGTGAAAGTGCAGCTCTCCATAAATCCCAACATTTACAGCACATTAGATGTGAATGTAGGTGCTACAGCAGTGTTTTACAACAGGGGTTCCTAGGAATCCTTGGGTTCCCCGGGCATCCCTAAAGGGTTCTCTGCAACTTTCAGGTCCTTTGAAAATGGCACCAAATGCAGAAGAAGTTACAATGCATCTGATCTCAGACGCGCTATTAGAGAGGGTTGGGGTTCCTTACATTGCATCTGATCTCAGACGTGCTATTAGAGAGGGTTGGGGTTCCTTACATTGCATCTGATCTCAGACGTGCTATTGGAGAGGGTTGGGGTTCCTTACAGTGCATCTGATCTCAGACACGCTATTAGAGAGCGTTGGGGTTCCTTATAATGCATCTGATCTCAGACGCGCTATTGGAGAGGGTTGGGGTTCCTTACAGTGCATCTAATCTCCAACACGCTATTAGAGAGGGTTGGGGTTCCTTACAATGCATCTGATCTCAGATGTGCTATTAGAGAGCATTGGGGTTCCTTATAATGCATCTGAGATATTAGAGAGGGTTGAGGTTTCGAAGAATTTCACATTATAATTATAGAGTTCCTTAACAACAACAAAAATAACAAATCAATGCTACAGGGTAGTGGGAACCTCCTGCGTCAACAAGTCAGAGCAGACTGTACCAACACTCTACATTAACTCATTGCTTGCCATTTCTTTCCAATACATTACAACAGGGGTGTGCAAACTGGGGGGCGCAGGATTTTCTTGGGGGATCGCGGCGGTTGCAGATGCCCCACACTCTTCCCCAAGGCATTTAAAGTAAATGCCAGGGTATCGCGTGAAGCCTCTGTAACTGAAATTACCGAGGTTCAGCCGGCTTTAGATGACATTAATATGGCAACGCAGCGCCAAATGACGCCGTGGGGTCATGTGACATCACATGACCCTGCGGCGTCATTTGACACCCGTCGCAACAGCAGCGCATCATGTGACGTCACGTCACATGACCCCACTGATGCCGACAGGAAGTTAAGGGGGACACGAGCACTGGGGGAATAGATGCAGAAGGGAGCAGCAACAAGTTTGCGCACACCTGCATTACAGTCCCCTATTGATAGGTCAAATTAATGTAACCCACTTTTAACATTCTTGCTGCCAAATGGACCTGCAGTATCTTGCATTGGAAATAAATATTTCAGGCCCCAGTGGCAGCAACAGAGAATTATGAGTAAAACGTAATTGAAGTCCAAAGCAGTTGATTGCTCAGAATGAATTCGATTTCCCTGCAGCTTGTTTAAACTCCAAATGAGCAAGACGACAAAGCCTTCATGTTGATGATGTTATTTTTGTTGGTGTAGCCTGCTACTATAGAAATCAACCCCTTTCATGCCAGATGGGCGAACAACAGTTGCTGTGTGTACAGGTCCTTCCAATAGGGAATAACCATGGTAGTGTTTGTAGTAATGTCTTGTGGGTTGTTAGAGGCAATAAGGTTAGGCAGAGCTGTACAGTGAGGCTGATCTAAACATCTAACATTTCATATGATATCATTCAAGTATAAATCGTTAGAAAGAGCAGTGGTCCTTTACACTGGTCTAGCCCAGGCTATCTGCATGCTAGTATTAATTAGAAAGCTACTATACAAAGCTTAATCTTCCATTCACGAATATACCAGATATTTACTTTTGATTACTTATTTAAAGATTTTATCCATAATGCCCTATTTCTAAATACATTTGTCTTCATATGCACTTTTAACATAGATTCTACATACTGTAGATGTATCTTTTTTTTAAAAGAAAATTCTGTTAAGGAGTGTAAATAAGGACACAGTTTCTATCACAAGAAGCAACAGTTTTGCTATTTTGTTTGCTCAGTGCAATTTATAAATGTGTTTCGGGAATTAAAGTACTGTACATTTACTAATTGAGACATATGTGGGTACCTCTGATACTGTCACAATATTCACTTTTGTGACAGTGAATTTTATTCTATTTTTCCCCTCTTTATCAGACTTGAAGAGGGCTCACATACTATACAACTATAAAGAGGGCTCACATACTATACTAAAGCTTGTTGCGGGCCAAAAAAAAATCCTGGCACCGTGCCAACACACGCCAGCCAATCAAGAGAGGGGGAGGTTTTTTTATTTTTTTGCAGAGAAGCTGCCTGGCGCATCGCGAGCACGCTAAATCCTGTCACCCCATGATGACCGGGCGATGGGATTTATCGAGGGGCACAGCAGCGCAGAGGCCTGGGCGGCCGCACCCCCTGACTCACGGGCCCCGGGACGCCAGTACCCTCTGTCCCCCGCTGTTGGTGGCCCTGAACACTTGTTTCACTGAGGAGCCAAGCCCCTTATTAATCAGGTTTCAGCTGCTGCTCTTTCTCTGAGGAGATTAACGCTCTCTAGACTGGCTGCAGCATCTCTCAATTCACTGTCCCAGCCTACTGAGTCAGTGACTCTGTCACATAGTGTGCATGAGCAGGGGGTCTCCTGAACTGAACCACATTGGTTTCAGCCTCAGGGACCCCCTACTTCATGAGATACAGACCCCGTTATGGGTTTAAATCCTCCGGTCACGTGATGCAGGAGCTTTAAAAGTACATGGGATACCGGCACCCCATAACGGGGCCTGTATCTCATGAAGTAGGGGTTCAGCTCAGCAGACCCCCTGCATATGTACACTAGTATTAAAATGTATATTTATACTGTACGATTGCCTGTAAGAGCCATGAATGGAGACGCAGTGTCTCCATGCAGCTCTTACAGGCTGCTTTTTTTCTATCAGCTATCACGCTTTATATTTTTAAGCACATAGCGGGGGGTGGGAAACAGCACGTGCGATCGGGCATGTTTTTGTCCGCACCAAACCAAATGCGCTTCACTTCTTAGTGAATCCCGCGCCTAGCTTCATTTTTTATCTTGGGATAAAAAAAATTCCCAATTGGGCGCAAAAGCTCACTGGCTGGTGAATCGCCGCCAATGTCTTTTGTTTTGTTTTTTCCTCTCCTATTTTTTACCCCTGAAAAGTAATGTAAACATGTTGTATATCATTTATTTATTATGTATGAAATGTTTTAGCAGGAAATAATACATTGAGAGTTGCCGCCGACTGGAACTGAACTGAAAAAGAGAAGCTGCAGCGAGGCTTGTGATCCCGGGAGCAGAATAAGTGTTCTCGTGTGTTAACGGAGGAAGGGAGCAGCGTTGATTGAGAAGACCCTAGGGAGTGATTCATGCTCCTTGTGGATACAGAGAGACCCCAACCGTTCATCTCCTTTTCATCTATTAGGAGCAAACAGGAGGAAAATATCTTCAGGTGCAGCTCGTCCTTTTCAGTTCAGCTCCAGTCGGCGGCATTGCGGTTCCCCATTTGGTGCGACGAGTATTGTCGGAGAGGAGAAAAACCCAAGAACATCCACTGGGAGACAAGAGTCCATTCATCTCCCAGCCCAGCCAAATTCCGAGTGATCCCATTCTGCTAGCTGTTGTGGTAACATGTCCATAACATGCCATGCCTAATATCTATTTGATTGATGTACGTGCAATACTCACCTGCTGAATGAGACAAATACAAATTATTTATATACTACACTATGAGGTCTTGCGCTGTTCTCTCTTTTTGTTTTTTGTTCTAGTTTTGGTTTGTGGAGCCACACCATGAGAACAGCAGCAGTTACCTCATCTTCACCTAACCTGAATGGAACAGGTTTAATTAACAACATTGATTTGTTTTTATCACAGCACTTTATTTTGGTTAAGTTAATCACTTGTAGCCATGTGTAAAAATGGTGTACATCTCTTTCTCATGCTGGCAGTAAGCCTGGTAAGTATGCAGTTGCCAGCAACAATCATGGAGGTTTGCCCTCAAACCCTGGTGAGGTGTCATATGTAACAAAGGAAGTAACAACGTGATTTGTGTCCACTGTTAGTGACACAGAAGTGGGTCTGTTTCTGGAGGTTATATAAGACACAGGACTGCCAAAAGTGTGTGTTAACAAGGAGCTCTGAATTAGTCTAACAAAGTGTCTGCAGCAGTTCAAGGCTGTCAGAGTCAAGTGCAAGCTAACTACTCACTGTGTCCAGGGACCTGGCACAGATGGTGATCTCCCTTAGGGGAGAGGTGAACCAACTCTATTAAGAGAGGAGGAACCTTCTGAAGGGGGGGTATCTCAACAAGATGAGCGTCAAAGCACGACCGCTATGAGGGGCAGTCTGCATATGGAGATGACATTAAAGATGCCCTGGTTCAAAAGATCCCTTCTGTGTGAGAGTGAAGTTATTCAACAGAAGGATGCACCAAGAAGGAGTTCCCCATCAGATACTTCCCCCTACGGCTGTAGAGATCCTGATGGGGTAGAGGCGTGGCATTGAATGTGAGTAGGACTTAAAACAACACCTCAGACGCTTGTCATGGTGATACTTCCCCTATACCAACCCAGCGGGAGACTCAGGAGTCCTGTTGCCAGCAGGTGCACCACATATCACACAGACATGTAATGGGGCCGATTAGACCACAGGGGCCAATGTGAGATTGGGTGGGGGTTTAACCGTTACATTTTTGTAGGCGCTGCTGAGATACTGTATCAACAGGACAGGCTTTTGCTAGGCACACTAGGAAACAGGGAGAGTGTATACTGCCAGTCAGTGCTGTGTATGGGATGGGACCTAGGGGTAGTCAGGAAGGTCGTGGCGACATCGTCCCGCGAGATGGATGACATCACTTCCGGTGGACACTGCGGAACCGGATGGAAGATTGCGCGCCCTTGCAACTGCCGTGCTGTACTCGATCGGCTGGAGCAGCAAAGAGCAAGAGCTGGCAGGCATTGCGGAAGCCTGGGAACCAGGAGACGGGTGAGCCTGAACCCCAAACCGCTGGTACCGGCCGAGGTATCGTGAAGCTGCGGGTCATAATACCGCATCGGCCGTATGCTGTGCCCTTTGCCCTGCCCCCGGCCACTGCCCAAACCCCTGCCCCTGTCACCTCCTTATCCGGGTCCCAATTGAGCCAAGGGTTGTCTGGGGAGTCACGGGAAACTTCCGATGAACGGACTGGGTCAAATTTGGACTGGGGGGATTGTTTCACATCCGATGAGGGATCAGAGAGAGAAATGCTTTCGCGTAAAATGTCATCATGTACGAGTGATAATGATGGTAATGTCAATGTAAGATGTAGGCCTAAGCGCCTTGGGTCAAATTCTAGGTCCACAGGGACATCCGGAATTTCTTCAGGGGGAGAACCGGAAGAGAGTGAGCATAATGTAGTAGTAACAGAGCGGGTAAAGGAGAAGGAAACCAGATGGTGGGCGCCCATGTTTGAGGAGTATGAGGCCTGGTTGAAAAGTACGCGGTTCATACTAAAAAGGGATGGCATAGTGGACCACTGGTGGGACATAGGGGAGTTCTCTGATGAGGAGCGCTTTGAAGAGCTCCGGAAACGGTGGTATTATATATAGAAAGGTTTAGTTACTCCCAGAGGGTCGTCTATATTACATGACTTAGTTGATCCTGATGAGCCATTGTCGTGGGTACTGCAAGGCAGGGCAGGAAACAAGAAATTGATCTGCATCAGCAGGGCGGAAAGGGCGATAGTCGCCAGATATAAGAAATCCCATGGGTTGGAATACCCATATGTGCCTGAACCTTTGATGCAAGAGATCGAGGATAATAGGGACACGTGGTTGAGGGAGACAGTGGAGGATTATATAATGTCCAAATCGGCTGGGCATGCTTCATTTAAGACTGAGGAGAGGATAGCTTATCTCATGAGGGTATGGAGTGTTGGGCGCAACATCTTCATGAATAAGATGGAGTATAGGCCAGAAAATGGGCCGCCTAGATCGTACAGCATTACTGTGAAGGATGCCAATGGGAGGGAGGTGCAGAAACCAGACCCTAGGCACTATTATTAATTCAGGTTCTCTTCCGGAGCAGTGCAGTCTTGCAGGTTAGGATGTACTGTTATGCAATTATGTTGATACAGAAACAATGCGTGTGTTGGAATAATGTATTTCTATGATAATATATTGTTATGTGTTGCAGTGCTACCTGAAAGAAGGTTCCACAAATTTAGATCCCAGCCGGGGACGTTGGGTTCCACCAGGGGAAGATTGTAGCCATGTGTAAAATGGTGTACATCTCTTTCTCATGCTGGCAGTAAGCCTGGTAAGTATGCAGGGTTGCCAGCAACAACCATAGAGGTTTGCCCTCAAACCCTGGTGAGGTGTCATATGTAACAAAAGAAGTGACAACATGCTTTGTGTCCACTGTTAGTGACACAGAGGTGGGTCTGTTTCTGGAGGTTATATAAGATACAGAACTCTGCCTAAAAGTGTGTGTTAACAAGGAGCTCTGAATTAGTCTACCAGAGTGTCTGCAGCAGTTCAAGGCTGTCAGAGTCAAGTGCAAGCTAACTACTCACTGTGTCCAGGGACCTGGCACAGATGGTGATCTCCCTTAGGGGAGAGGTGAACCAACTCTATTAAGAGAGGAGGAACCTTCTGAAGGGGGGGTATCTCAACAAGATGAGCGGCTAAGCACGACCGCTATGAGGGGCAGTCTGCCTATGGAGATGACATTAAAGATGCCCTGGTTCAAAAGATCCCTTCTGTGTGAGAGTGAAGTTATTCAACAGAAGGATGCACCAAGAAGGAGTTCCCCATCAGATACTTCCCCCTGCGGCTGCAGAGATCCTGATGGGGTGGAGGCGCTGCATCGAATGTGAGTAGGACTCAGAACACCACCTCAGACGCCTGTCATGGTGATACTTCCCCTATACCAACCCAGCGGGAGACTCAGGAGTCCTGTTGCCAGCAGGTGCACCACATATCACACAGACATGTAATGGGGCCAATTAGATCACAGTGCCCAATATGAGATTGGGTGGGGGTCTAACCGTTACACACTATATTGACGTTTAAACTGATCACTTTTAAATCACCTTTATTTAAGGATATTGATATTTTTACACAATATATCATGAATCGTTTAGCGCAGTATCACTTTTATTTTCACCATTTACTCTAGGAAGTGTGCCTGCAGAACTCTGCTTTCTAACTTCCTTTCAGCCAGTCAGTAATGGTGGAGTCTTGCATTTGCACTTTCCTGTAACCCCTGGGTGCATTATTTTTTGGGGCATAATAAGACTATTGGCATTGTGCAGTTAGAGAATCGACTGTTCTAATAACAAAACAAACATTATTATTCAGATGTCCAGACATGTATTAAAATCGTACAAATGTAACAGTGATGTTACTCTAGGTGTTATAGGGAGAGAGTTATAGGGTATTTTATACTCTGAGTCAGTTGAGTTTAAAAATAATTATTTTTCCGAGCCATAAATGTCACAAGAAATTGATGAGTGGGAGATAAGACACACCCACAAAAGGTTGCCATGTTCTTGTGACAGAAGCAACGTTTTAAGGATAAAAACAATGCATTTGCTGTATCAAAACTAGAATTCAAAATGTCCGTAACACGGGAATTCTCATATTTCAACCTCCAAGTCCTCTTTGGGATGGAACTGATATTATTAGTTGGTAACGTATAGGTTCTGTTTTTATACCTGGCTATTTTATAAAACTGTCTGCATTTAAGTATTGTAACATTACTTTTCTGTAAACAAGCACTATAAGACTTTATTATACTTTACTATATTAAGAGGTAGGGGTGAAGGAGAGAGAAGGGGGAGGGGAAGAGAGTCCAACCCATATTTTTTGATGGACTTGTATTTTAGTTGTTTAATAACCAGGGACAGCTGCTTCCACAATATATTGTTATCCTTCCTGCTGCTACATAGCCTATGTATTATGGTTTGTTTTTTAGGGATGCTAGAAAGTCCAGCAAGGGCTGCATAGCAGGTAATTGTACTACAGTGTGGGGGAGTGTGCCACGCTAAATGTGTCACCCAAACAATAAACTACTCCACCGCCACCCCAAATGAGAAACCTTAGAAATGCCATAGTGTATGTAACCTGTGATACGTCTTCTATATGTTTGTTTACAGAGTATCAATAAAGAAAAGGATGAGCAATTGTCAGAGAGACATGGGTGGTGGATGAATTCGTTCAAGGTACGTCTAAATTTTCTTCATTGTATAAATAAATAAATTCTTCATTGTATAAATAAATCCTTTTCTCTATAAGCTAACCAATGCTAACTCCACCCTAACTCCACCCTAACTCCTGTTACTAGTTTTAAATACTTGGGCATATGGTTTCCCTCCCACTTAACATCCGGGATGCACATTGATACCCTGACATCCAAAACCTATGCCAAACTAGGTGTACTTTACAGGAACAAATCCTCCCTAAGTCTGCTGGTCAGAAAGCATATCGCACAGCAGATGCTAATGCCAATTATCGACTATGGGGACATAGTATACGGCTCGGCACCCCGAACACACCTTAGCAAACTTGACATCAAATATTGATTCAATATGCCGTTTTGTTCTCCAATGCAACTACAACACACATCACTGCGAAATGCTCAAAGAACTGGATTGGTCATCACTTGAGTCTAGGCGCAAAGTTAATCTTTCCTGTCTTGCCTTCAAAAACTTTCTGGGCAACCTACCCATCTATCTGAACAAGCTCCTCAACCCTACCACATGCAGCACTTATCATCTGAGACCTGACTCCAAAAGACTGTTCATGGTCCAAGGCTCAACAAAGTATCCGGCCGCTCGAGGTGAGAGAAAACAAAGAATGTAGTGCTTATGGAATGTGTGCATAGACGGTTATATGATTAACACAAAGATTATTGTCCCTGTTGAATAAACTGTGAAGTTTTCTTTCCCATGTCAGTAAAGCGCTGAGCTCCATTTGTCCCTTTGGAGTTTAGATCTTCACGTACGTGGGAGGATGGCTTCCCACACATTCAATAGGGGCCTAAGAAATCAGCCTAACGAGAGAGAGAGAGAGAGAGAGAGAGAGAGAGAGAGAGAGAGAGAGAGAGAGAGAGAGAGAGAGAGAGAGAGAGAGAGAGAGAGAGAGAGAGAGAGAGAGACAGAGAGAGACAGAGAGAGACAGAGAGAGAGAGAGAGAGTAAGGTGAGAGAGAGAGAGTAAGGAGAGAGAGAGAGGGGAGAGAGAAGAGAGAGAGGAGAGAGAGGAGAGAGAGGAGAGAGAGGAGAGAGAGGAGATAGAGGAGAGAGAGGAGAGAGAGGAGAGAGAGGAGATAGAGGAGAGAGAGGAGAGAGAGGAGAGAGAGGAGAGAGAGGAGAGAGAGGAGAGAGAGGAGAGAGAGGAGAGAGAGGAGAAAGAGGAGAGAGAGAAGGAGGAGGAAGAGAGAGAGGAGAAGGAGGAGGAAGAGAGCACTTTCTTGGCCAAGAAGGAAGACGGAGATTGCAAAATTTTATCTGGGATGGAAGAGAAAGGGAGTAAAAGCTTTGAGCCAGAGAGGAAAACAAGAGCGCAGCCCTGCGGCAGAGGAAAACAAAGATGGCAGCACACTTGCTAGTTTAAAACAGGTAATGTCCATAAGACGTGTTTGTGTAGGATTAAAGGCAAAAGTCTATATCATTAGGAAATGTACCAAAGGGATCTGTCACGACCAGTGGTGGGGTCAATAAATAGAAAAAAAGGTTTGTGTTTATTAATTATAGTTGTTGCTGTGCAATTAATTAACACATACCTTTTTTTATACTTATGCACCCAGTGCTGGTTGTGACTAGAGATATGCAAAACTGTAGTCACAGAATTAGAGTCCTATTTAGTACCCATTTACTTATTTACCTCCCAAAATACTCCTCTATACAACATGTGGACAGATACCACCCCTGAGATACCTGGGAAATAAGTCTATTTGCATATTTACATTTTATATATATATATATATATATATATATATATATCTTTAAGGAAGTCTGAAAAAAGTTTGTTTTAACCCAAAATGTAAACTGTGTTTTAACAGGAAACACCACCTCCGGGATTTTATGATGTACGAGATTTTCTCCAAGATGCACAACTTAATCCTGTGCAACGGTCCTATAATTTTAAAGGACAAGGCAGGAAAACTAATCTAAACACTGGAATATCAGGTGAAATGTTGCAACCTGGCTACTACAACTTCCCTGATTTGCTTCATTTGTCAGGACAGCTCCTAAGTACTCATTCCTTTAAGAATACACCGCGACAGAGTATACTATTAGGAATAAGAGATAAGGTAAAGTAAACAATTTGTAACATCATTCAATATAAACTAGTGGGAAGTGGGGTAATTCAAGGCCAATGATTTACTAATTTATATATCAGCTTCCATTCAAGTGAATAGATCTGTAATTCTCTTTCCAATATATTAAGTAGGGGTCAATTTAAGTAAATCAGGGGTGGCCATTTCCAGTCCTCAAGGGCCACCAACAGATCGGGTACTGATTGAGCCACCTGTGCTGAAGCAGAGATATCCCTAAGGCCGAGTCCATAGAAGGACAGGCCGCGCTGAGCCGTGCGGACGCTCCGCGCTGAGCCCCTGCATCCTCAATGAGGATGCCTTGAGAGGGGGCTCACACGAGAATCCGCAGGCGTGCGGAGGCGCTGGAGTTTTCAGCCAACAGCCAAGCTGTTTTTCAGCGCGCTGTCGACTGAAAACATCCAATCAGCGCGGAGCTGCGTCAACGTCACGGCTCCGTGACGTCGACGTCGGTGCGTCGCGGGCGATTGGCCCAGCGACGTCACTGCCCCACCTCCCTCGGTCTCCCCCCGCCTCCGATCGCGCTCGCTGGCTCGCCTGCATGGGCATGAAATCGCGCAGATTTCAGCAGGCGAGCATCAGCATCAGCGCGGCTCGGCTTGGCTCAACCCTCTATGGCCCCAGCCTTATACATACCATTTTGGTGGCTCTTGAGGACTGGCGTTGACCAAAATGTCTTGTCTACGGTCACAAGTTTTTGATGTTATGATTGGAACTGGGTTTACCGGCTTACCCACATGGTTGCCAAAGAGGTCTGCAACTCACTGTAGTCAAGGGGTTAAGAGGCAGTTATGTTTCCACTGGTTTGTTCCTTTCTAAATCATAGCAAATGGATAACTAAAGGGAATTGGAGTATTCTAACATAACTATTTGTAAATTATTGTTCAAAATGTTAATATTTTTTTTCTCACAGTCATTACCTAATCTCTTTCGTGATAAGATTGATCCTTTACCTGCAGATTCTATTATCCACAAAATGTTGCAATTCTTCTTCTTTTGTTCTTGGCTCGTAAAAGTATTTATTGAAAAAAAAAGTTAAGTGACATCTTGTCATTAGCCAGGCAGATACAAGTGCAAATCAATGTGTCTTCTACGCATGAATTTTACAAGACCCACAGAAAAGAGAAACTTATTTATGTCTCGTGAAAAATACATAAGTAAAGTAAGAGAGCAAGGGACTGAATCTTTCCAGGATATTTTTTTGCTGCTACCTGGGACTGCACCTTTAATAAATTGATATAGCTATAGGCAATTTTGCAGTGTACAGAGCCTGGTTGTCCGCTGCTTCTATATTAGAGACAAACCCCGTGGCCACCTTTCCTAGCAGCGGAATTTCTGTGTCCTATTTCTCCAAATAGTTGGTAAATAAAAGATAGACCTTTTAAACGTCACGTTTCCCTTATGATGAGCTATAAATATTCCACACACACGGTGAATGAGCACAAAAAAATCTGTTTGTTTCCCTTGTGCTCATTTGCATGCCATTACCCAGAATCCCTGGCTGCAGTGGAAGCACTGTATGCTATGAGATAATTGTGAAAAGCAGGGTTGCTGCCTGAGACATGTGAATGGGCTCACAAGTGGTGTTTTTATTTGCTTACAGTATCTCTCTTGAAAGATTTTGCTTCTCAGTTTAGTGTTAATAAAATACATGATAATTATCTTGGCTGCATTCAATTATCATTTTCTTGCACAAATGATACAAACTGTTTCAACAACCGCATGTTTTTTTCCACAAGTACTAAAATATAGGTAATTTATTAACAATTTGGGCTTTTAACTAGCTGACCTGAAAAACCAGACAATTGTGCCAATACTCGCATTCATACATGTGTAGTTTACAAATGAAAGCGCAAACAGATTATTTATATGTGTCTTAATATACAGTGACAATAGAATTCTCTTGTGACCTCCATGCAGGGCCCAGTTGATGGTGGTTCCATCGGCCCTATCACACCGAGCCCCGCGGTTACAGAGGCCCCGTGCTTTTCCCCTCAGCAATGGAGCTGATTACTGGGGGAGTATCAAGGCCTCTGTAAATGTCTCTTACCTTGTCCAGCTGCACCTCGTCCTTTTGAATCCCGTTAGAATGGCGCCATGGCGTTTTGTTGCCAAGACAAAATGGCGCCGCGATATCACGTGACACTGTGACAGCACAACTCTGTGTTTAAAGAGGACATGCCGCTCCCGACAAGGGAAGGGGCCCCACAAAAGCCCCTGCACCGAGCCCCAGGATAATCCCAGCCGGCCAGGCCTCCATGCTATTTGGGGCACCAAAAGCAAACAACTGTTCCATTCTCATGCTATCGTGTGTCACTAATATGAATTGGCAGTCAGCAAGGGATGACAATAATATATCACATTGGGGTGAGAGGATTAATTGAATCTCTAGATCAGGGGTGGCCAGTCCTCAAGGGCCCCCAACAGGTCAGCTTTTCAGGCAGCGATGGATTTGAAGATTCATTGCCCCATGGCACTTACCCGCCTCCTTGCAGCTGCCCTCCTCCTTGCGAATCGCAGCGTCATTTCATCACCAATGTGACATAACACACGGCGTCTCGTTACCATGGCAAGAGGGCGGCCACCACAGATAAGTACCTTCCCATCAGACCCGATAAGCCAGAGAGCTTATATAATCTGTATATGGGGGTGAACATTTTTGCCGCCCCAAATGTCTCCACCCTATGCCCTAGCCTTTCAGGCCTTAGGAAATCCTCCACTGTTTTAAGGATATCCCTGCTTCAGTACAAGTGGCTCCACGATCAGTGGCCCAGTCATAATGACTGAGCTACCTGTGCTGAGGATATCCTGAAAACCTGACCTGTTGGTGACCCCTGAAGACTGGAGTCGGCCACTCCTGCTCTAGATCATCACCATGGGGAGGAGGGTTTTCAATGACACTTTGTGACCTGCTTTTGTTTTGATGATACAAAACTCAGCTTCTATGTGAAGCCTCCTTTATTTCTCATGTCATACTTTATTACACAGGGGTCAGTTATAAAGAGTGACCTCTGCTTTTTGGGGAAATATGCCACGGCACAGGTCAAATGGTCAAGAAACCTATTCTAAAATACAACCCACATTGTATTTGATTATTTGCAGGAGATAAACACTGAACCATGCCAGTACGATCTCCGTTTTCCACCTGTAGCATCTTTTCCATGCAAGTAAGTATGTAACTTAAAGGGGCAAAAAGGGGAGCAATGCTGGTGCAAAAACACTTCTCTAGAGCAGCTGCGGCCAACTTCCAGTCCTCAATGGCCACCAACAGGTCAGGTTTTCAGAATATCCCTATTTCAGCACAGGGGGCTCAATCAGTAGCTCAGTCAAGGACCCCTAAATCCCAGCTTTCTGAACACAGTAAAACATGTTCTTTTTCTGCACTCATTATATTTTCACAAACGTTGTCCCAGCCATGTAAAAATATACTGTTAATAATGGCAAATGTAGAAAAAAAAGACCTGTATTTACTAGTGGTGCTATACCAAGAGATAACTACTGAGGGAACTGAAGTGGGTGGGACTGTAAGGTATAGTGGCTTACCGCCACTTAGAAAAAATGGCTTATGAATGCTTTTCCTGGAAAAGTTAATTGCTGTTTTCACAGTATCTTCTGTGATGTTTACCATCTAAAATACGGTATCTAGTTATTTATTAATAACCATATATTTATATTGTTTGTGTTTTCCCAGGCACTCTATGTTTCGGTCTGCAATTAAGAGGTTTCCAACAATTTACTTTGTTCCTGTAAGTAATTTTTTTTGCAAAAATACTCATGAGTAAAAAATATTAGCTATTGATTATTATTATACAGGAATCTAATGGATATTGCAACATATGCTTTTAAAATAAGACTGTTACATAGTTACATAGTTACATGGTAGAATGAGGTTGAAAAAAGACATGCGTCCATCAAGTTCAACCTATGGTAAATTTAGACAACAGATACTTTATCGTATATTTGTACTTACAGTATATTGATCCAGAGGAAGGCAAACAAAAACCCCAATGGAATATCATCTATCATGATCAGATTACTCCCTGGATTAACATCCTTCCCATGTTTACTTATTTGGTATGTCCTTGTATACGTTTCCTTTCTAAAAAGATGTCCAACCTTTCCTTGAACATATCAATTGTATCTGCCATCGCAGTCTCCATGGGTAATGAATTCTACATTTTAACTGCCTTTACTGTAAAGAACCCTTTTTTTTTTGTTGACTACATTTCCTTTCCTCCAACCTTAAGGGATGACCCTGTGTCGTTTGTAATGATCTTGGGATGAAAAGTTCGTTTGAAAGCTCCTTGTATTGTCCCCGAATATATTTGTATATTTTTATCATATTCCCTCTTAGACGCCTCTTTTCTAATGTAAGCAAATCTAATTTAGCTAGCCTCTCCTCATAAATCAAATTATACATCACCTTTATTAATTTAGTGGCTCTTCTCTGCACTTTCTCTAGTTCCATAATGTATTTTCCATGGGGTGGTGCCCAAAATTGAACTCCATATTCAAGTTTCCAGTCTATCCAAGTCATTCTGGAGAGAAATTACATCCTGCTCTGATTCTACTACCTTCATTATTTAATGTCATCAGCAAAGATGGGAAACTTTGCTCTCTATCCCAACTTTAAGGTTTAAAACAAGTTAAAAAGCAGGGGTCCCAGTACCGATCCTTGAGACTCCACTCACAACTTTAGCCCAACCTGAAAAAGTTCCATTTATGACAACTCTCTGTTGTCTATCCTTCAACCAGTTTTCAATCCAGGTGAAAATATTTTTTACAGAGTTCAATTTGCTTTCTTTTATACAGTAACCTATTGTGTTTGTTTAATACCTCTGCTTTTTCCTTATCGCCAATAATTTGCCTGCCCATCTCACACCGAAAGGGTCCTATATTTTCTTTTCTATATTTTTTGTTATTAAAGGTATTTAAAGAACGTTTTAGAGTTGATCTTACTTTCTATTGCAATCATTTTTTCATTACCCATTTTTGCTAATTTGATTGCCCTTTTGCAACGTTTGTTACATTCCTTATAATTCTGATACAATGCCTTCTGACTTTAAGAATCTAAAGGCCTGCCTCTTCTTTTCAATTTCCTCCCCTACCTGTTTATTTAGATTGTGATGGATATATATATATATATATATATATATATATATATAATAAACACTTGACAATGACCATATATTTTTCTACTATCTAATCGAAAAATCTGTGATATTGCTGGAATGTCTCAGTGGAAAACAGCTACTGGTAGTTGTTCATGTTTTCCTTCAATGTATTCTATATATTGGCGTAAATTGTGAAATTACTACTCGCCTTACATCATTCCTAGCTCTCTATTTCTTGCAAATGAAACAGAAAGAACAGCGCATGGTCATCTGGATTTATGCTCTAAAGCAGGGTTATGATAAAAGTAGACTCTGGATGCAGACATCTAATCCGGTGGTTCTCAGCTAATCTCTCCTCTGGAACCCACAGTCCCACCGGGTTTTAGGGATAAGCAATTAACTTGCCAGTGAATGCATCAATTTTGCATATGAATAGAATGTTGGGTGGATGGTTGCCTCTGAAACCTGGTCTGGCTCACGCTAGCCAATAAGAAGCTGCAAGGGATGATGTCACAGCTTCCTATTGGCCCGCATGACGTGGGACATTTAAGACACTGTTATGTTAGTCACACAGTTTCCCTGTCTTCAGAGATACTGGCACCACTATGGAGGTACGTATCTCTGGAAGCAGAGATACTGAAATGGACAGAGTTCAGCTCTGGAGACCTCCTGCTTCAATCCTGTAATAAAAAATAATAATAATTTAAAACGCAATGCAGCCTGTCCTGCTGCTTTAAATGAGTAATGTCATGTGTCCTCAAACTTAATGAATAACTAAGCTTTTTGATTCAAGTCTGTTAATGAATATATGAGGGGTATATCTCCATTTTGTGTGCCATTCAGTATGTCTGCAAGTATAACCATAATGAATTTAGCCTTAACAGCCTAAAATCGTAAACAACTTGTTCTTGTATACAACTTGTTATTGTATAAGAAACCGCTTACGCCGTAGTTTTGTATCAAGAACTTTCTGTTGATACTTTTCCTAGAATATTTTAACCCCCCCAGCATATAGTTTTTGCTGAAATAACAATGTGTGACAATGACTCATAACAATAAGATAAGATGTTATTGATGTATGTAAATTTGTAATATCTCCTTGCATCTCTGAATTATTTACTTCTTCCGGACCGTCCATGTTTCCATAACAACACAGCACACTAGATCGTGGGTGTCCTCCCGGGAGGCTCTCGGACCAAGGGAGAGGGTCGCGACCTTGAGACGGAAAGCGAGAAATTTTCAAAGTCGAAACAACAAGTCTCTTCTGAAATATTAGAGAAAATGGGACATATTTATTCCCCAAATAGTGCTCAGAGTGTAACAATGCTCAATCCAAATCTATCATGTTTGAAGATATATGTTGATAGTTGAGGTCTAACATGTAAATGTAACGGGTATTCCCCCCCTCCCCCCAATCGCAGATAGGGACCATGTGGGGAAATCTAAATCTGTTACCAGTGTGGTGCAATACCTGTCAGGCTCACAGGAGGTCTGAGCCTCCGCTAGTGAGAGCCTGGGGTGAATCCTCTGGAACGATCTTATAATTACAGCTCCTCACCTGTGCAGGATTCTAGGAGTGTAGAATGTCCCATACACAGGACCCACATATATGAACCACATACACCAAGGTATATATAACACAGTTTTACTATATGGGCAGATAACACAATACACATGCATCAACAATATAACATCAACAGTACATAACTTCAGTGTCACCCTGTAACACTACTAAGCACAACTATCCACACACCTTGCATGGGCCTTAACCCCACACAGTATTCCCAAAGTCCTTGTACCCAAAGTCCCAAGAGTCCCACAACCCCACCCACGTGTGGGACAGCGCTGCCCACTAAGATGAAGTGTATACTTGGTGCACTTGGTGACTTGGATAATACCTGCCCAGCTCTCCTGCAACCGGGTACCGTAGAACTGTGGAAGAGGACCCGTCTGTGTCCAGCGCCGAAGCCTCAGCGATGGGGGTCTCCTTCTGAGCAAGCTCACCGCTCAGACCGTCTCTGTCTCTGCTCTGCAGAGAAGAATTCCTAGTACACTGACCCTTCTTGTCAGAGCACACAGCACTGCAGCTGTGTCACTGACTAAACTGACTGCTAACAGGGCAAAGTCCCTACCTAAGGGGCCTTCCCTAAAGCAGTCACAAGCTGAAGGGGAGTGGGTTCTAGCTGGGGCCTAAGGGGGGTTTTCTGGCCTAGTGCAAGGGGCCACTTGCTCCCTGCACCTACACACCCTTCCCCCTACCTTATCCCAGCACCAACTAACTCGCATGGTCTGTGCGCAACAATGTATCCTTCTCCAGCAGGAGAAGCTGCAAACTCTACTGGCTGTCTGGCTGCATGTGACAGGGATCAGAGGGCAGTCCCCAGAGGCTGCTGGGAGTTGTAGTCCCCTCTGGGGCTTTTCCCTATGAGGACCGCTTGGGCGCCTCTCTAATGGCTGCCTACCTCTCTCTATCTGCGCCTGCGCTAGACTAATAGCCGCCGCACCACTTTCCTGCACATGCACAACATCTAGAGGGCCTTCCTACCTCCCTACACTTTCCTGCGCTATATGTAATGGCTGCCCCTCACGTCTGTGCCTTCGCAAGCCTCCGCGCATGTGCGAGGACATCAAAGATGGCGGCGCCCTGCCACTGATGTCACCTTGAGCCCCTGGGAATGCGCTCACCCCCGCAGCAGCACACACGCAAGGGGGAAAGGAACCGGGAGACAGGGGGACCGGAGGGACCCTGGCTACATAAACATGAAAACGTCTGTGGTATATGTCACACAAACGGACTCCTGAATTCAGAAAACAGTCAATTTTACTCCTGTACAGTGGAGAGATACACATGTACAGTATAGCTCCCGCTGGTGTAAATGCAAGCTCATTGGCAACGGAGTATGCGCACCCCTGTGTGCGCTGTGTGAAATCTCTCCTCTGGAGTTAAACCTTATGTATTGTAGTATTCTCAAGTCTATGAATTTGTAAACTTTGATTTACTCACAACTTGTTGAGCGATGGTCCGTAAATCGCGTGCTTTCAGCCCAAATACGATATGGGAAGTGTTGTCTAGTGGGGGATCAGTATAGGCAATGCACAGCTTCTCAAGAGGGAAGTGAAATGACGGAGGCTGGAACATGCGATTTGTCTCTCTCACAGTGATTACAATTTTATAGACGGAGTGTAGACCGAAGTCCCGCCTCCCAACGCCTGGAAGTAAACGCCTAGATATCAATCATCATGGAGTCCACTCAAAGCATGGGTGGCGACACCTGTCGAACTGCAATCAAATCACAATAGAGCAATTTAAGACACCAAATTTAAAATATCATTGATAAACACCCATGAATGGTTAAAAATGAAGATTTTTTTTTTAACAACCCGTGAGTCAGTCAGTAAGCGATTTAGATCTTAAACTATAAACATAGTAATTGTATACACTGACATATATATCACAATATAATGTTATTTTATTATTGTTAATGATATGACTATGATAAAACTAAAAACAATTAATCATTCTTGTGTGTATATAATTAAATAATCAAATAATTGGACATTATCCTGCAAACATCATCAAGACGAATGCTATAAGCGACATTGAAGTGTATCATGAATTTATATGTAGCCCTCGGTAGTTTTGGGGCTATAGTACTTTCTCCTCCTGTGCAGTAATCCCTGATAAGGGCAGGTTTGCCAGGAGTAATCATGGGTTTTCCCCACACACATGCTGTGCAGTGAGTCAGTGAAGATAGTGTCATGAGGCTCGGTGTCCAATCACAGTGACACAGGGGTGGTGCTTATTGGAACTACTTACTGCACCGCACTTCCTGAAGTTAGGAGTTGTCTCTACACTTGAGAGAGACTGGTCCACCCTATCTAGACTGTGCAGGGCTCTGCCAGTCTGAGGCCCTCCCTTAGGGGAGTGGAGGGGGATCGTTCCTCTTATCTCGCTAGGAGATAAGGGACGAGCTAGGACAGCTTCTAGGGCCCTGACTAGGAGTGATTGTCTAGGGACTTCCTTCAGGTGACAACCTACCGATGTGCGGCTGAGCGATCTGGCTGCAAGATGGGCAGTCTGCCGTGTGTTGGAGAAATAAAGTATATCCTTGAATCAACATACTTCTTGCCTGAGCTTGGAATCATTCAGGGAGAAGCTAAAGAGAGAAGTTCTCCTGCAGAGATTCCTCCCTACCAGTCTGGGGATCTGTTGGAGATGGAGGCGCCGTACCAGTGAGTATTACTCAGCTCTACCTCAAAAGCCTGTCCTGATATCCCCATACCATCACGGGAGACTCAGGGCCCCCTGTTGCCAGCAGGTTTGCACCACCTTAGACATCGTAACCACTACACCATTTCACCTAGGGTACCCGACATGAGATTGGGGGGTGGATGGGAAACATGGTTACATATACATGTGCACATATTTGAGTATTAATTGATGGATGTGTTCCTTGTTGAGAAAAGTCAAATCGATAATCAATTCGCTCACCAAGATTATGCAATATCTAATTCTAGTTAACCCTATATTTACATAAAATATAATCTTTATGGACCTCAAGTGCTCCATAATCCGTGCTTTGAACAGCCAGATTGTCCTACCTATATAATTTTTGCTGCAAGCGCAGCTCAAAATATAGATAACAAAATTAGTGTTGCATGCGGTAAGGTTTTAATTTTGTATTTATCTTTAGTTCTTTTAGATGAGATAACTTTGATTGGTTTAGCGTAATTGCAAAAACTGTAGTAACCACATTTGTGGAAACCAGTGGGAGGAGAAAAACCTCTAGTCTGTTGTGTTGAAGTTTTGAATAAACTTGGAGAAAGATGTGTGGTGAGAGTTCTCGCTTTTTTGAATATGAATTTGGGACCATTTTGATCGCCCCTTTGTGAAAACCATAGAGCAAGATCTCTAGGTGGAACATAACACTGAGAATGCTCCAATGTTTGATAATTTGTGTCCAGTTGTGCGGACAATACAAAAAGATCCAAAAGAGCCGCACATGTTTTTGACGATACTGTCGGAATTTCCTATGATGACCAGATGAATTTACCGTTATACTTTTCAAAACTGGAAACATTTCTGGGTTTCGACATTCGCTTATGGTGGGACATACAGCAGCTACACTTCAAAATTATCTTAAAGTGAAGCGTATACCACGAGGCTTGCGGATAAAGAAAATACCCTCCTTTGTGTTCCAGACTAAAAAATTCAAACAAAGCTGGACACAGATTTTAGATGAATGCTCCAGAAAACTTATAGAACTCATCATTCAATCTAAAGCATTGGAAAAGGTATCGACATAGGACAACATAAAGAGTCTACAGAAACAATTGGCGACATTTCAAACCAAGCCTGAATTTATCAACAATGATAAAAAGCTATCTCAATACATCAATACCCTGGAGAAATAGGTCATGGAGAAAAAATATAAAAGAAGTTCAAACAAGACCAGATTGACTACGAATGGAAGCAAGTTTATATCTGGCAGAAACCGGGTTGTCCATCAAGATCCCAACGAGAGGGTATTGAAACTCAATCAAGACAACAAAACAACTCTACATCACATCAATCAATTTTAAAGAAAAAAAACAAAGCGAGATGTCCAGCGTTCGGACACATCGAGCGCATCGGATAGTGCATAACAGGTCCCAACAAACTTTGCGGACAATACCCCCTTTTCATAACACAATATAATTGACACACTGTCGACATTAGATCCATTGTGATGAAATATTGGGATGTTCTCCATTTAGATTTGGATCTAAATCCATTTGTCCAAAATGCTCCCAAATTCATATTCAAAAAAGCGAGAACCCTCTCCACAGATGTTTCTCCAAGTTTATTCAAAACTTGAACACAACAGACTAGAGGTTTTTCTCCTCCCACTGATTTCCACAAATGTGGTTACTACAGTTTTTGCAATTACGCTAAACCAATCAAAGTTATCTCATCTAAAAGAACTAAAGATAAATACAAAATTAAAACCTTGATCACATGCAACACTAATTTTGTTATCTATATTTTGAATTGCGCTTGCGGCAAAAATGATATACGTAGGACAGTCAGGCATTCAAAACACAGATTATGGAGCACTTGATGTCCATTAAGAACAAAGACCTCAGGTTCCCCGTATACAGACATTTCTCCAATTGCTCTAGGGGTAATGTTAAAGATTTTTCTTTTAGAGCAATCAAGCATATACCACTTCCCATTAGGGAAGGTAATCGCCAGAACATCCTCAACCAGAGAGAGAGAGATGTTCTGGATTTATACCTTAGACACCCTAAGTCCAGCAGGTATCAATACTGACTGGAAACTGAAAAACTTCCTCACTTAAAGTGATTACTGATGGATAATGTCATGGAACAAGAATCACATTCCTGCCCGACCCCCCTTCTGCTTGTCAGCTCCTTAAGTTCAGCTACAGGCATTGGCTCCACATACACACACTGTGCCTGTGTAACATGCAACAATGTTGCATTTTTTGCCTCTGAGCACATAATCAGTGAACTGCTACTGCAGCTTCTCCAGTCCTCCCAGTTAATGGACTTTCCCATGTTCTCCCCTGTCTTTTGCTGACAGTTAGTGCAGTCCCACTCAACCTTTAGTGTGACCCCTGCCCCTCACTTTCTTTTCCACCCTAGATTACAGTGAGTACAGACCTGTCTGCATCCACCCCTGGTAAGGCCTTTCTCTCTTACCATAGTCCAACCTCATAGAAGCATCCCACATAGAGAAGCACTCTCTGCCTACACTACACCCACAAGTTCCTGTGTTTTCTAATCCAGCAATAAAATTAAGAAAGACATTAAGGACTTGTCATGCTTTGGAAGAGGGAGGACATGAGTTGAGCTTACTGGAACTAATCATACATCATTCGTGACCCTGGTTCCAGGAAAGTAAGAGAGAGACCGTGTATTAGAGGTCTACGCAGAAGCTATCACTCACAGCCTTCATGCTACAAAAGTGCAGCTCTACACAGCTATACAGCAAACTGCTACAGCTTTCTGCAAAAACAAGCAGCAGTTTAAACAGAACAGTAA
The DNA here is from genome assembly GCF_040206685.1 of Ascaphus truei. NCBI lineage: Eukaryota > Metazoa > Chordata > Amphibia > Anura > Ascaphidae > Ascaphus > Ascaphus truei. The sequence continues at coordinate 58,437,742 of NC_134486.1, read as the reverse complement.
AACAAAGACCTGTGTTAGGGAATCACACAGGAGCTACTACTCAAAGACTTTATGCTAAACAGAATAGTCTCTGCACCCCAGGACAAGCAGCAGCTTCACTCTGCCAGACAGGGCAGCAAGCTTTATACAGCAAACTGCACACAGCCTGCAACCTTACAGAGAAGCAAGCAGCTTACACTGCACGAGCAACCCTGCACACAAGGCAGCAGCTTTGCAAACAGACTGTACACACAAACCTAATTGCCTTTTTCTCTGTCTGAGTCCACCCGCTGCTCAGCCCCACAGTGAGGAGCCAACGGACACCTGTAAGTACAGCTACCCCAACGCTGCACGCTGCAGGACACCGCTCGGCATCATCTGAGTCAGACGCCCATCGCTGACAAGGTAAAAGACCGCACGCCACACGCACTGGCAAAAGGCCTACACACACCTACAGCATGGCAGAACTCAGAGCCTCACCAGACATCACGCAGGAAAGCGATCTCTCAGACACAGAGACCGCTGCGCATCTGCAACAGGCGCAGGCAGGCGCAAGGCCCAAACGGACAGTCACACTGACACAAAAGGGGCGCGAAAAATATGAGACTGACGTTGAAGCGCACCGCGCTAAATTAGAGTTGGCCTGGAGCACAACCACACTGGGAATACGCAATGTCACTAGTATTGGCAACTATGCGCAGCAGCTCGAGCAGGCAATAACGCAACTAAGGACTGATCACTCGCGTTATCAAGAGCTATCAGAGGCATACGTTACTTACCTGACCAGGGCCAACACCAGCGAAAGCCTGCAAGAAAGAGACTTACAGAGCAACATTGACCTGGCACGACACAGCCGCGTACGTACCACTATCACGGAGGCTGAGAGTAGGAGAAAGGACCTTTTGCTGGAAACCGCATCGCAGCGCTCAAGCACATCCAGACACTCATTAAGGTCAGCAAGATCAGCGCAGTCTAACGCGTCCAGCGCAAGCACAAACGCTACCAAGGCGAGAGCCGCTGCAGAGGCCGCACGTGCCCGGGCCGAATATGGTCGGAGAGAGGCAGCCGTAAGGGCAGAAAAGGCGCGCATAGAAGAGGAGGAGCAGGTCGCCGCCGCCGCCTCCGCTGCCAATGCCGCCGCCGCTGCTACCGCCGCCGCTGCCAATGCCGCCGCCGCCGCTGCTACCGCCGCCGCTGCCAATGCCGCCGCCGCTGCTACCACCGCCGCTGCCAATGCACGTAGAAAGGCCGAATTAGACGCGGATCTAGAGGCTCTAAGCAAAGAAGAAGACGCCGCTGCCGCCATAGCCCAAGCCGAAGTCCTAGAAGCAGCTGCGAGACAGGACGGCGGGGAGCTACCCTACAGACGGATTGCCTCAGAGGATCCAGCCCAACGCACTGAAGACTATGTAAGGAGCCTCTTCAGTGTAAACACCAGCGCACCATCTCAACACGGAGGGAGCGACACCACAGACAACGAAGACTCGCTAGGACCACGAGGAGAAGACGCTGCTCCGTCAATGGCACACGCTGCCTGGGATAGCCACAGCCGCAACAGTGATCCACACGCCAGAGCGCACACGGATGCACCACAACAGGCTCGTAATCCAGGTACACCCACGCGGGAGAAAACAGCCCCTCACACTGGCCAGCAGCCATCACGCGTCCACGCCAAGGAAGAGGCGACCGCACAGACCGTCCCAGCAACTACCTCAGAACGGGGCAAACGCGCCGACGTCTCAGGTCTGACAGACATAGCCAAGTACATGATCCGGCGCGACTTGGTGCACGCAGGACTCATCAGCTTCGACGACCGCCCTGAGAACTACCGGACGTGGAAGTTCACGTTCAAAGACGCAATCGACAGCTTGGACTTCTCAGCAAGGGAAGAGCTCAACCTGTTAGTCAAGTTCCTGGGGAACGTATCCAGGGAGCAAGCGCAGAGACTTCGGACGGCAAACGCACATCAACCCCAAGTAGGTCTGGACCTAGTGTGGGAAAGGCTAGAAGAGACCTATGGCAGCCCTGAAGCAGTCGAGGATTCACTCTTCAAAAGAATCGAGAGCTTCCCCAAGATCACGAGTAAAGACTACTCGAAGTTACGAGATCTTGGAGACCTGCTGCAAGAACTGGAGTTCGCAAGGAAAGACCATTCCTTAATAGGTCTCAACGCCCTAGATTCAGCTCGTGGAGTGAGACCCATCCTGGAGAAGCTACCCTTCAACCTCCAAGAAAGGTGGCTTTCACAAGGTTCCAAATACAAAAGGGAGAAGCAGGTTGTCTTCCCCCCATTCTCATTCTTCGTGAGCTTCATCTGCGAAGCGGCAAAGACAAGAAACGATCCCAGTTTCATCTTAGGTGCGCAAACCACATACAGTGCAAGCAGCCCGAAGAACGAGAGACCAGCGACGAGATATGGTAACCCCCAAACACCCATCTCGGCCCGCAGGACGGACGTGCCTCCCACGGCCCAAACTACTCCCGATCAGTCGGTCGCCGGAGACAAGGAACCAAGGGACCCAAACAGGGAATGTCCCATACACAAGAAGCCACACCCACTCAACAAGTGCTTTGGGTTCAGGATGAAGTCCCTAGAGGAACGCAAGAGGTTACTTGGAGAATTCGGAGTTTGCTTCAAGTGCTGCGGTTCCACGACTCACCTAGCCAGGGACTGTAAGGAAGAGATCAAATGCACAGTGTGCGAGAGTGACAAGCACGTGACAGCGTTACACCCAGAGTCGATGACACTCCACCAACTCAAGAACCCATCCTCCATAGCGGAGCATGGCGGGGAGAAAGAAGAAGGAGAGTCAACATCCGTCACATCTCAGCGCACTGAGGTTTGCGGAAAAGAAGGTGACAAAATGTCCTGCTCCAAAATATGCCTTGTCGCAGTGCACCCCCAGGGACAACCTGAGAAGGCTATTCGGATGTACGCAATCCTCGACGACCAGAGCAACCGATCACTGGTCAGGTCAGAGTTCTTCGACATGTTTAACATACAAGATGGTGCCTCTCCTTACACTCTCAGAACGTGCGCAGGGCAAATGGAGACCACAGGGAGAAGAGTGAATGGCTACACCATATGCTCAATAGACGGCAAAGTGAACATGCCCCTTCCCACACTCATCGAGTGCAACCACATGGCCACAAACAGGGACGAGATACCCACACCAGACGTGGCACTCCATTACCCCCACCTCAAAGGAATAGCCAACCACATCCGGCCGGTGGAACAAGACGCCAAGATCCTGCTGCTGCTCGGTAGGGACATCATGAGAGTACATAAAGTCCGTAAACAGCACAACGGACCCCACAACGCGCCATACGCCCAAAGACTCGACCTAGGATGGGTGATAGTGGGCAACTCGTGCACTAACAAAGAGCACGGGCAAGACTACGTCGATGCCCGCAGAACGGAGGTGACAGAATGTGGACACACATCTTTCTCCGAACCATGTCTTGGCCATCTCCAAGTGACCGAAGGGCCAAGTGAAGAGAAAAGACAAGGTCATACCCCTGAGACCAACAAAGACATCCTCACGCCGATGGGATGCGACAATGGCTTAGGATGCTCAGCAGTCCAGACAGCCAAGGATGATGAGTCAACTCCACCGAAGGAAGAGAGTAACCTCCCAAAGGTGACCGATAAAGGGATCTTCCTAAAAACAACAAACAAGCAGACAATACTCCCGCGAGCAAGGGCACAATTAAGACGTACAGTTGTTCCTCTCCACAGAGTATCAAGCAACAGAGCAACCAATTGCCACGGCTGGCATAGCCGCAAAAGATTGCGCCCCACAGGCGAAGCCACAGTGTCAAAAGGACTGTTCGTTCAAACACGTAAAAGGGGACAGTTGCAGAGACATTTCCCAAAAGGATTTACAAGGACAAAAGAGACTGTTCTTCGTCATGTCCAGGGAGAAAACAACCTCCCGATGGCAGTCAACAAAGAAACACAAAAGCGTTTCACCAGACTACGCGGAGATGTTCTCGTGCAAGAGAAATGTACCGATGAACTACAGTGCACAGCGTTCCAGACAACAAGGAACGATGACAAACAAACACCCTCGAGGGAAGATAGAGGATTCCCGAGGTTAACTGTCAAGGAGCCCTCTAAAGACGGACTAAGCAGTCGGGTGACTCCGCTACCATCCCGTTCACCAAGGAGGCACTTCTCAAACAATGGAGAACATGCCATCTCTAGGTTCACCTCGCACCTCTGCGGCCCACAAAGGGAACCAGAGACCAAAAACAACTTTGTGGTCTTCATCCAGAAGATATTCTTTACCGGCCACGCAAAGCCAGCACCTCTAATGGAGGAAGGCAAAGAATGTCGGTACCTCCAATCACCTGGGGCCTACCACCCTCAGGAACCCGATCAAATCCGGGTAATGTTCAACCCCAGCGCTCAGCTTCAGGGAGTCTCCCTGAACGACGCCCCCTTTATTGGATTACATTCGACAACCAGTTTTCCAGGGACAGTAATCCGCTCCCACAAGGAGCCAAAAGCCCTCTCCTTCTGCCAAACGCCAGGTGATAGAGTAACAGGCTGCCACGGCTGGTATACCTACAAGGGGATACACTCTGTGGGTGAAACTACAGAGACAAAAGGACTGTTCTCTCACAAGACTAAAAGGAAACAGTGCCAGAGACTTTTATACAAAGACATTGTGGTGCAACCAGCAAACCTGGAGCTGTGCATCCACCCTGCATCCTTTGCCAAAGAACCTTGGCCAAGGGACCTTGATACCAGTGATACCGGCCGGTGTCACATCGCTATGTGGACATGGACTCTTGCATTGTTTGAGAATGTGATGTTATCTTTGTTATGCATTGCACATATGTTCCACATATTCCAGTTATATAGTGGTATCTCCAGATACCAGACGGGGAGTGTCATGGAACAAGAATCACATTCCTGCCCGACCCCCCTTCTGCTTGTCAGCTCCTTAAGTTCAGCTACAGGCATTGGCTCCACATACACACACTGTGCCTGTGTAACATGCAACAATGTTGCATTTTTTGCCTCTGAGCACATAATCAGTGAACTGCTACTGCAGCTTCTCCAGTCCTCCCAGTTAATGGACTTTCCCATGTTCTCCCCTGTCTTTTGCTGACAGTTAGTGCAGTCCCACTCAACCTTTAGTGTGACCCCTGCCCCTCACTTTCTTTTCCACCCTAGATTACAGTGAGTACAGACCTGTCTGCATCCACCCCTGGTAAGGCCTTTCTCTCTTACCATAGTCCAACCTCATAGAAGCATCCCACATAGAGAAGCACTCTCTGCCTACACTACACCCACAAGTTCCTGTGTTTTCTAATCCAGCAATAAAATTAAGAAAGACATTAAGGACTTGTCATGCTTTGGAAGAGGGAGGACATGAGTTGAGCTTACTGGAACTAATCATACATCATTCGTGACCCTGGTTCCAGGAAAGATAATATAATTCACTTCCATCACTAAGAGCTTATTAGTCATCCATGTGAGTACATATTACATCATACTAATGTTGGTCATGAAGATATATGTGCTTCAATAATAGTCATATTGCTTCTGTACCCTCTTTATTCTATGTTATTTTATTGTGTACATATTTACAAAACATATATATATATTCTATATTCTTTATTATGTAAATATCGGGTTAACTAGTATTAGATATTGCATAATCTTGGTGAGCGAATTGATTATCAATTTGACTTTTCCCAACAAGGAACACATCCATCAATTAATACTCAAATATGTACACATGTATACATTCATGATACACTTCAATGTCGCTTATAGCATTCGTCTTGATGATGTTTGCAGGATAATGTCCAATTATTTGATTATTTAATTATATACACACAAGAATGATTAATTGTTTTTCGTTTTGTCATATCATTAACAATAATAAAATAATATTATATTGTGATTTATAGGTCAGTGTATACAATTATTATGTTTATAGTTTAAGATCTAAATCACTTACTGACTTACTCATGAGTAGTTAAAAAGGTTTTCTTCTGAAATGTTGTTTTTCTTCCAACAGAATACTTAATTCAACCTTTCCAGCAGCAAAGGCTTTGGAAGTCCCCTAAGTAATATGTTCAAGATGAATGCTAATGCTTTTCTTATTTTGTATTTCTTTCCTTGAAACCGAAATGAAAGAGGAAATTGTGGTATTTCACATTGCATCTCAAGCCTTCCAGGGCCTACTTCACTGCCTGTGCATTGCATCCAGTTAGCCTCATTAGACAATAGGTTTGCACAATTAGTGTAGTGTCCCAGTGACAGAGATATAACCATTTTTCACTTTATATTTTTTAGCTGCAGGTTTTAAAGTATTCATGAATTTATGTAATATTTCTTTCTAGCGTTAATTCACAATTTAAAACATTTTTGAAAACTGTGTCTTTACCATTTCACAAACTCAGATGCTGCTCTGTATCACAAGGAAACAATACATGGATTGATTCGCTTCCCAGAACTTCATTCTGGTTATATTTATCCTACTAATGCATTCTCTTCTTAATAATAATAATAATAATAATAATACCGTTGAACCCCGTTATAACGTGGTGCTTGGAGTCCACATAATGCGACTGCGTTATAACGGGGATCGCGGAAAAAAATATATGTATGGCTGCTGCAATTAGGGGTTCCGCGTCTGCTGGAGATGAGAGCTGGGATAACTCCCCCAGCTGTCCCAGACCCAGCCGCACTCCCAAACAGGACTTACCCGGAGCAGGATGCTGGGGATCCGACACCATGGCGCAGCCATCGGGGGAGGGGCGGGGGGTCGGTGTGTGTGTGTTGCAAATGTTCCAACTCAGCTTCATACATCATTGTGTGCGTGTGTGTGTTTTTTTCCCTGTTTGTACTTAATTGTGGAGTTTTTTTTAATTACACACCATAAACTCTATGGGGATGGAAGTAGTGGTTACTAGATCATTTGTGTATGAATTTATGAACATTTACAGCAATGGTCCTTTTGCCTTGAATATGCTTAGAGTATGTACTCTCATCAAATAAGGAAAACAATTATCCCAGTCACTCCACTGACTGCCTTAAAGTTTGCAGAGCTGGCTGCAAAAGCAGGTTTGCCCAAAGGCATTATCACCATCCTGCCCGGATCAGGTAATGTGTAGTCCTGTTTACTGTACTAGTGCTGCCATGTGATACACACATCTTTATAAAAGGGAGGAGGAGTAATACAGGAATTCTGTACAAGACCAAGTTTCAGTCCCTGATAATTTTGGGAAAGTCTCAAACCTCCAGCATCAAAATTAGATTGTGATCTCGATGGGTTACCAGTTGTCCAGTGCTGTGTATAATGTCAACATTAAGCTAAAATTTTAAAGTATATTCAATGTTCAAACATTTATATGTTGTGAACAGCGTTGCCCAACTAAAAGTGAAGGCTAAAACTTTTTTTTTGTGTGTGTACTGTATATATTTAATTTTTTTTTTCACAAAAAAAACTTTGCTAACGGGAAGTTATACGTGAAAAATCAAAAGCTGGGATGTTTTGGTTCCCTTCGGGACCTTTGTCACTTTAATAAAATTCCTGGGTGTGACCAAAACATTAATATTACTAATTAACTAAAGCATTGGTAAAAGAAAGGTGTAATCAGGCGTTTCTAAATTAGTGAAGTGAAGAGTGATTTAATAGTGCCACTGAATAAGTGCAAAAATAAATTGTGAACTCTTATATAAACAAATGCTATCACATATGATTAATTAAGTGCGGGAAAATCCCACATCAAACCAAATATAAATAGCAAATCACCACCACAATATTGTGCAAGTGTATATGTGATAAAAAAATGCAAAGCAGCTCTGATTTAACCCTCTATAGATCATTCCAAGGTCTATATCAGTCTTTTCTTTCTTCCAAGTGAGCGCGAATGGTTCACTGCATATATGAAAAATAGAGCTGAAACAAACATAGTGGGACCTGTATGGTAAGGTATCTTAATGTCAAAAAGTGTGATGATAATCCACTCACATATTCCTCTTTCAATAATAAGGCAGGTTAGAGACACGTTCTCTCTCTAACTGGAGCTATGGTAGGACAGATAGCAGGATATCAGGATTTTAAAAACCTCAATGGTGATTTCCCCCAGGATGTAATGTGCAAGGTAGAGGGTACTTTCACTCTCCCAAATATAAAGGAAACCTGCCTTATTATTGAAAGAGGAATATGTGAGTGGATTATCATCACACTTTTTGACATTAAGATACCTTACCATACAGGTCCCACTATGGTGGTCATGCACTAAGCTCTGATAAGTCGTTTTAAGAACGCAAAGTGCTCTTAGAACGTGATGTTGCGCTGAACGCGATTCACAGAGACACGCAAACAGGCACTTTACGTTCTAAAACTGACTTTTTTCTGGAAAGTCCAACTTTGCTCGTTCGTTACCCTGTTTGTGTTCAATTCTGTCTTCTGCGGGATGCACTAAACTACGCAACCTTAGCGTACGCAAAAGTTGCGTTCAAGAAAACACGTCAGCTCAATGCAGCCGCTAAAAAAGCTGGTCTTAGAAAAACCCATACAACAGGCCGGCGGGTGTCCCCGGCTGACCCCGCAGGGTCCGGGGGTCCCTGGTTCACCAAGCGGGGGTCCCGGTGGGAGTCCCGGGGTCCCCGCGCCTGCGGTACCAATGTTGTGCCTCCAAAAATAATAAACAATATTTATAACTAAATACACCCCCCTAACACATACAATACAGTAATGGGTAAAATTACTATTATCCACATATGGATAATAATGCATTTGCCCATTTTAAATACATATAAATTACAATAAATACAGTAAATACATATTACACTTACCTTTTCCAGGCACCCACGATGAAGGCCGTCTTCATCCTCATCTTCATCCTGCCCATGTCCCTCCGGTGCTGCAAAACATACACAAGAATAAAAATAGCCCCTAACCCCTTAATCACCTTAGCGGTCATTAACCGCTACAGACATTAAGGGGTTAACCCACCCTCAGCCACCACTCGGGAGGTCTAAATACCCTCCCCCACTACCCATCCCGTGAGGCCTAACCACCCTCACCCACTAACCCAGGCGGGAGGCCTACCCACATACCCTTGGGGCCAATAACCCCTTCCCCCACCCCCAGTACCCACAAGAAAAACAATACACACCCCACAATAAACATCATTATATTTATTAAATACATAACCTACCCTCTGTGCCCCCCCATAAATACATGATTTTTAATTTTACATACAGGGTTAACACTCCAGGCCCACGGGAGTCCCCGGTGGCCCTGACGGGTGTCAGTAGACCTCACAGTAGCCCAGCACAATGTTTCAAACAGGGTCTGGAGGCCTACGGGTGGTCCCCGCCAGGCGCTTTGGTCCACCAGGTGGTCTCCGCGGGTCATCGTGGGCCACAATGGGGTCTCCACGGGTAGGCCCATGGCTGTCTGGGGGCCCCGGGTCAGACCCACAGGTGTCTGAGGGGCCTCAGGTGGTTCCCACGGGGCTCTGGGGGCCCAAGGGTGGTCCCTATGGGTCCGCGGTGCCCCCAACAGATGTGGCGCCATAAAGATGGCGCCGACACTGGCACCGATGCCCCATACCTTGCCCTGTAACTCGGGAAGCAGTGGGTCTCTGAGGCAGAAATCAATGCGGTTCAGCTAAGGGGACCCCCTGCTCCGGCACACTATTATTAAAATGTACATTAATGCAGCTTCATTACCATTGCAGATAGCCGCTACGGTAAGGAATTATTGTTTATTGATATGTGTGTTTTGACAGTAGTGTAGATGTGTAGGGGATCTCCAGAGCTGAACCGCATTGGTTTCAGCCTCGGAGACCCCCTACTTCAGGAGATACAGGCCCTGTTATGGGGTGCCATTATCCCCTTCAGAATTTAAATGTCCCGGTCACGTGACGCGGAAGCTTTCAAAGTGCAGGGGATACCGGCACCCCATAACGGGGCCTGTATCTCCTGAAGTAGGGGGTCCCCGGACCTGAAACCAATGTTGTTCAGGGCTGGAGACCCCCTGCTCATGAACACTATTATTAAAATGTATTTATTTAGTGTACGATCGCCTGTAACAGCCTTGCATGGATATACATAATCTCCATGCAAATGTTACATGCAGCTTATTTTTTCTATCAGCTAGCGTACGTGAAGTTTAAGAACGCTAGCAGGGGGAAAAAAGCAACATGTACGCTGTGGCTGTTTTGAGCACGTACGTTAGAAAATGGGCTCAAGGCCTTAGTGAATCGTGTCTCCGGCCTCACTTTTTAACGGACGTGCTTTTTTTCCCATCCGGACGCAAAAGCATTGAGCTTAGTGCATAGCCCCCTATGTTTGTTTAATTTCTATTTTTCATATATATTGTTTATTACAATTATTTTGTTAGCAGGAGTTCGGGGGCCAAATGTACCAGTAGTCCTTTAATTCTCCCCGGCGAGCAGGCAGGATTTGCCGGTACGCGGGGTGAATTACACAGACTCCTGAGTTTCGAGCCCAAATATCCCAAATCCATTTCCTTTATAAGTATAATGTTCCCCAAAGTCCATACTTTATTAAAGTGTACTTTATAATGTTTTATACATTTCTTATAAGGCTCTATACAGTCAGCCAGGGCATCAGCATAGATGCCAGCATGTCTGTATAGAGTCTGTAGTTGAATCAGGAGAGGATGTCCAGAGGTGAGAAGACCATTTGGTGGGCGTGGAAGGGCAAATTGCCAAGTCTGGAGAACAAAGGGAACCCTATGGGGACACCTTTTGTATCGGCCAGACTTGGTGGAGCCTGCCCAGCGGGTAGCAATGAGTTAGCTGAGGTAGATGCAGCTCGTAGACGCTTCTCCCATTGGCTAAATCATATTTCCTGCTCACCTGGCTTTTTGAGCCGGCTTGGCACGCCTCTTCCTCTGACATCAGCCAAGAGACGAGCCCCTGTTTCTGTTGGCTAGTGGGATAGGGTTCACACACTCTGAGTTGTCGCTCCTCCTTCCTCCATGCTGAACATAGCTCAGCGGAGGGTATGTAAGGAGAAGCCCCAGACAGAGAACCAGACAATCTTGTGGCTTGAGTCGATTACGCAAGGGCGGGCTTTTCAAAGTTGCTCTGTTCCATATAGCAGAGCAAACGGCTTCGTTTTGGAGCAAGGAAAGTCTGCCCTGCAGAGACTGAAGGGCCTATGCACTAAGCTCCGATAAGTCACTTATCGCCACCTTATCGCCAAAAAAGCCTATTTGCCTAAGAGAGATTTTCGTCAATTTTTTTTGGCGGAGAAAATAATTTGCCAAATGCGTGGCGGTAAGCCACTTATCTCCAATTATTGCCAGCTTTTCAAGCTCGTGGTATTTTAGTAGTCTCGATTAGCTTAACTAGGCTAATCGCGGCTCTAGAATTGCGATTTCCTCTCCAAATCGCCTCGCCAGGAAAAGTTGGCAAAAGGGTGGTGAGAATCTGCCGATAAGGCGGCGAGACAGGACTTAGGAAAAAAACGCATTTTTCCTGCATCGGATTGATGCCGGGTGTCTCCGGAGCTGTTATCTATTAATATCAGTACCGGAGATCCCCGACATCAATCCCATGCAATAAAAATGCATTTACGGTCAACTTCATTACCTTAGCGGCAAACCACTAAGGCAATGAAGGGGTTAATGGACAGCAGCAGCTTTATTGGAGGCAGAGTGGGTGAGTGGAGGGGGTACTTGCCCCTCTTCCCCCAATAAATATTACAATATATTATAATCACCAACACACAACCCACCCCCTGTGCCCCAACATAAAACCATCATTTATTTTTTTATACACAGGATTCATACCAGAGGCCTGCGGGGATCCTCAGATGGTCCCTGCGAGTGTCTATGGGCCTCTAGGTGTTCCCTGTGGGTGTCGGAGGGCCCCATAGGGGTCTCCGGGTTTTCTCTGTGGGTGTCTGGGGGTCCCCGTGTCATCCCCATGGGTGTCTGTGGGCCCTCGGGTGGTTCCCATGGGTGTTTGGGGGCCCTCAGTTTGTTCCCACGGGTGTCCAGGGGCTCCACAGGGGTCCCCAGGTGGTCCATGTGGGTGTCCGGGGGTCCTCCCCGTGAGTGTCCGGGTGTCCTCAGGTGGTCCCCGTGGGTCCCCTGCAGTATGAATCCTGTTGTTAAAAAAAATAAATGTGGCCTATATTTCAATTAATACACTTCCCCCCACCCCCACACACCAAATACATTCAGTACAGTAATGGGCAAAATAACTATTATCCAGATAGGGATAATAGCTAATTTGCCCATTATTAAATTAAACATTATCCAGGCAGCATAAATAAAGTAAATAAAAACTGTTCTACTTACCCCTGCCAACATGAAGGGTGTCCTCGTCAGCAAACTGCAGGGCCATGTCCTCCGTTGCCAGAAAGAATACATGAAATAAAACAATCTAATGGCCTCTAACCCCTTAATCCCCGTAGCGGTTAATAAACGCTAAAGTAATTAAGGTGTCAACCCCCATCCCCTGCTACCCATCCGGGATGCCTAACCACCCACCCCGGACACACTATACCCACCCTGTACCCATTGAGTGGCATAGTAGTACATCATTCCCATATAATATGGGCTTGATAAAATACTATGAAACAAAGGGGTTAACCGGCGCCAAAGAGGGTAAATACCAGTCCTGTTGTGACAGTCCAAATACAGTCCTTGGGATGATGAATGGTGATGATTCTCACCTCAGCAGTGCATATGTGAAAAAAGAGAAAAAGAAATAATAGTGCAGTAAATCAACACCGGGGGGGGGGGGGGGGGGGGGGGATGATCACAGATATTGACAAAAAACAACAAACAAGACATACAAACATATAACACTAGCACGGCCTAAATATTAATAAAAAGCATATTTATTGATGTGGAAATGTGCATAAACCGCATCCGGAGGGGTAAAATTGCAACCCTACTCACAAAATGCTGGAAAGGTACAGGCAGATCTGCTGTATGCATCTGGGCTCTCAAGATGGCGACCGGAGCACTTGTGCTGGCGTCCACACGTGACTAGGAAGCCAGGCAGATGACTCAGATGACGAGGCCTCTGGGCGGACGTGACGTCACCCCCGTTGTGTATTCTCCACCGGCTCACAGGACTCCAGTCCTCCAGTCCTCATCAGCAGCCGCAATATCGCCGTACCTCGGTTCAAAACACTAGTTGGAGACTGCAGAGTTTCTCCTTTGGAACTGCAGACTTCACCACACTGGAACACTCTAAAAACTTGAAACTTCCCGACGCGTTTCGTACGCATGCGCGTACTTCTTCAAGGGATGATAAAATACTATAGTACTCAATGGTAACCCTAATCCAAAAGCATGAAGGCCAAAAATCAACAACACACGCACCTAAAAATCAATAAATAAAAACAGTAGCCAAGAAATTAAATAAATACAAGCAGTAACCAACTAAACAATTAATTAATTTCAACAAGTAGCCAACAAATCAATTAATTATAAAACCACTATCCAACACATCACTTAAAAGCAGGATCCAACACAAGAAATCATTAATTAAAAACGCTAATCAATCGGGAAAAAAAAAACCAATACAACACAAGCCGACAAAATGACAAAGAAAGACATCCGCAGAATAAACATAAATTAAAAAAATATCACTCAATACAAAGCAAGTGTAGCCCTGTTTCCCCCACACTCTGGAAGATGTGGTGACTACTGAGTGTATTTGGTACATACCTGCGGCTCACAGGAGTCCTGAACCTCCGCTGCTGGGAGCCTGGGGTATACCTGGATCGTCCGGTGACAGCGCCTCCACCTGTGAAGGATACTGGCAGCACCGGATAACCCCTTCACAGGACCCAATGCAATAATTACACACAGCATATATTATAACAGGTTTACTGACATGCAATAGGTAACACGATAATTTAGGCCTCGCATGGCATTACCTGCACCCCGTATCCCACTGTCCAACCACCTAGTCCGCACCCCGGTGAGAGTGTCCCTCAACGCACGGAGGTGCCCTGGGCACCTAGCCACCCTGGTGTCCACAGGAACCAACCCACACCCAAAGTGTGTGAGACAGCACTGCTCACTGTGAGAGTGTAGAGTTGGTGCACTTGATGACTTGTCTTATACTTGCCAGGTGCTCCAGCACCTGGTACCGCTGACTATAGAAAGTGCCCTTCTGTCCCACGCTGTTGCCATCAGCCCTGTCATCTGCCTCTGCATGGGGTAGTATCCAGCTGGAGGGTCCAACCATGAAGAGTGTCTATCTGTGTGTGTGGTCTAATCCCAGACCACAAGCTGCTGATTCTGCGCAGCGTCTTCTTGCTGTGTCCCTGACACTGCACTCAATACAGGGGGGCAATGTCCCTATGTAGAGGGGCTGTCCCTGTAGTATCCACAAGTTAGTGGGAGTCGGGGCCTATTTGGGGCCTATAAGGGGGTCTCTGGCCTAGTGCAGGGGCCACAGACACCCTGCTCACTCACCCTCACCCTTCTGTGTCCCAGCTATGACTGGCGTGGCCTCTAGCACACCAAATGTATCAACTGTCGTGCAGGGGGAAGGCTGCAGTCCTATTGGCTGGGCTGGCTCACATGCCTGGCATCCCCTGTGCATTATGGGGCATGTAATTCCCCTGCAGACCTGCTCTGTAATGGTCATCACTATTGCGATTGCACTGTGCATGCGCAAGCTCCTAAAATGGCCGTCAGCTGTCGGGACCCTTCTGCACATGCGCTAGGCCTCACTGCACATGCGCAACTGCAGTAAGATGTCTTCGCCCTGCAAGGGGAGCCGCCGCGGACCTCCACCGACCCGGTCACATCCCCTGACTGCCCGCTGGCTCCTGCACCTTCCCCCACCTGCCGCTGTCCCTGCCCTAACGTCCGCTGCCAGCCGCAGCTGCATCCCAGGTAAGGGCTGCAAGGGGGACCCAGGGGGGACCTGGCCACACAAGCATTAGTCAAAAAATACATTGGCTAATACTGTATTGATCTGTACCTAAAGGGGTTCAGATTAATACATTATCAGTCAATGGGCAATGAAAAACATAAAAAATTTAAAAATAAATAAACAATCAAAAACCTGAAAAAAAAACATTTCTATACATTCAATAATTTTCTTACTTTTGGAAGTGTTGGCCCTCTTAATCCCAGTTAATCTGGAACCTTTCGTACCACGACTTCATCAAACTCAATCCAACACCATCCACCTTGAATATCCTGGCCAGGTACAGTAACACAAATCTTCTTTCTTTGATCTTGTATCTGCTTCTTCTTCCTTCATCTGTGATATCTTTCTTTTCTTTATCTTCTTTCTTTATCTGTTAATCCAAAAAACCCATGTTAGATCCAAAACACGATGTTGGCTCATCGGCTTCTTGAGCTCAAATGAGGCGTCAAGGCCTTAAATATGACCTATGCCATCACATTTTTGGGTCAGATGTACAGCTCCAATCTGATTGGATGCTGTATCATGTTCCCGCCTCTTTTTTTCTTCTTTTTTTTAAGGATGTGACGTCATCTCCAAGTGAGGTAAGTCACATCCTTCAAACCACATGGCCATATCACATGGTATTAGAGCCAATGGGATTGAAGGCAATTCCATTGGTTGCTGTACCATGTGATAGGTTACCTTAGTTCAAAAGGATGGGACGTATTTGACTGAGCCACTGATTGAGTCACCTGTGCTCAAGCAGGGATACACTTAAAACCTGACCTGTTGGTGGCCCTTGAAGACTGGAGTTGCCCACTCTTGAGTTTAAGGGTTGCGTGTGATAGTCACCTGTTCTGACATGAATCAGTAGTTCTTAGTTTGAAAAAGAAAAAATGTGAACAAGCGCTAAAGACTAAAACACCAGTGTGACAAGTACAAAATATATATATATATAAAGACTGCCTAGTAATACTGTCAGTACTAACAGAAAAAGTGAAAACAAAGAAAAACCTGGCGCCAAAAGTTCATTGGATAATCCTGTACTCCTCAGGGGATCAGCACACTTGCTTGACAGGCCATGTAGGGGAAAAAACACAAACAGACACAGATCATAGTGCAACACTGTAGGGTTAAAACAGGTCTACACTAATACACACACTGCACATATAACATAGAGACTCCTAGTGACTATAAAAACTATTTATTAAATAAAAAGAACTATGCCATAAAATGGTATGGACAAATGAGAACACCGCTGGTCATCCAGATGGGAAAATCAGAGCCCTACTTTCCTTGCTGCTTGTAAGTAGGGCTCTGATTTTCCCACCTGGATGACCAGCGGTGTTCTCATTTGTCCATACCAGTTTATGGCATAGTTCTTTTTATTTAATAAATAGTTTTTATAGTCACTAGGAGTCTCTATGTTATATGTGCAGTGTGTGTATTAGTGTAGACCTGTTTTAACCCTACAGTGTTGCACTATGATCTGTGTCTATTTGTGTTTTTTCCCCTACATGGCCTGTCAAGCAAGTGTGCTGATCCCCTGAGGAGTACAGGATTATCCAAAGTACTTTTGGCACCAGGTTTTTCTTTGTTTTTAGTAGTTCTTAGTTGTACATTCTTTAAAAAAGAGCACTTCCTTACTAGTTTTTGTATGTGTGTTTTACACCCCATTATTTAGAGCGGAAACTGAGGATTCCCCTGCACCAAACAACATTATTTTCAACTCCGGTGACCCCCGGGATTCTGAGATACTGATCAGTGAAGTTACCAGATTTAAACCTTTCACGGGGTACCAATATGCCAGTGCTGCAAATAGTATGAGTAAGCAACAGGAACAAGTTCCAAGAGTCGGTGCTCAGTAAACAAAGGGCACATATAGCGAAATAAAGTCCTGAAAGATGTTATGAGTTAGGTTGTGGATAAACTATGACAAGGCCTTGTGAGACTCATAGACCTAGTGTGCAATATATTCTCCAATCTGGGGACATGAAATGTGAATTTCCATGGATAAATGTCAGACCAACTGCTAGTAAGTAAACAGTCCTCTATAAGTATATCACTGGAAAAATAGCCACCCTGGAGTAGCACTCATTTGATGGCCAACATCTTCGAATCCACATAAATTGAAAGAAAAGAGTACTCACAGTCTATAGGCAGTTTATCCAGTTGCGTGCATCACGCTGGATGATCAGCAAAGAAGATATTCACAAGGGAACAAAGCGGAGCACAGCTGCAAAAAAGTGGGGCTAGACACCAGCAAAAATGAAGTTAAAATGAAGTTAAAATAACCTTTAATTGTATTGTATTGTATGTCTTTATTTATATAGGCCAAAAGTGTACTCAGCGCTTCACACAGAATACAGTACAGGGAATTATAATAATACAATAAGTGCTGCAAAAATCAGACAATGGGAAAGGAAATCCCTGCCCCGAAGAGCTTACAATCTAATAGGTTTGAGGGGAACTTATAGAGACAACAGGTGAGGGAATACGTGCTGTATATGGGTGTGCTTGGCCACAATGGGTGGTATAAGTGACTGTGGGACAATAGTCATGAGTGCAGGCTATTGGGATGCTTGATTTGTGGGGCAAGTTTTAAGGTTAGTCAGTGTTAAATGAAAAGGTTAACACCATTTACAGGGGAAGAGATGGCAGGGAGCTGTGGGTGAGATCAGGTGTGTATGTCTGGCTTCAGGTTTAGGGGAGATCCCTAGCAGCAGGAAGGAGTAGATAGAGAGTGTGAATAGAGGATTTGTGGGGCTGTTTTTTTTTTTATTGAGGGTTGTTGGAAGAGAGGTGTATAAATAATGGTGCAGTGGGGAGTGGGGAAGTTGGAGAGAACAGGGACATTCACCAAGGAGTGAGTAAACAGAAAATGCAATAAGGAGGACATAGTGAGATACAGGAGGAGAGACTTCCCAGTTATTGGAGGATAGGAAGTCAAGTGCTACTAGCATCCCTGTCATTGGGATGAAATGGAAAAGTATCTTGCACAAACTATACAAATGGGAGTAGTATTTCAATGTTGTCTAGTTTTTCTTCATTTTGCTAATTTCATAACCTGAAAATTCTTTATTGAATAACTGTTAATTACATAAAAGTATCAAAAGTATCAATAATTCTTTCAGCTAGTTGGTTACTGAGTTAAAATATGCAGTATGAAGTAAATGAATGTATACACCATCAATAATAAACCTCTGATGAAGGATATTGGAGCTGGATCCTGTGCTAACTGTCAAAGATTTGAATGGCAGTTAACGTTGATTGAGAACTGATACCCCTTATTATAGCTTCGTAAATCCCCGACAAGTCCCCATGTTCTTGTCTAGTATTGCAAATACAAATACTACTTGTGAGCACATTCACATGTCTCACACAGGTCTGCAACCCTGCTTATACACCATTATCTCTTCGGCTGCGTCCATACTTCACGTGACCGGCGCAAACAAAATGCAGGGCATCTATGGGACCGGCCATAGTGCGCGCAAGCGTATGGGCGACGGAGCAGCAGATTTTTCAGCCGACAAAAGATTTTTATTTTGTCGTGTGACGGCCGGGTCACGCGAGCAGTTCACCCAATGAGGGCGAACCAGTCTCGTGATGTCACGGTCACACCTCCCTGTCACTGTGGATGTCAGTCCACAGATTTCTCACCGACAGGCGTGCGCTGCCCCGATGATATCCAAGGCCTTAGCATACAATGCTTCAAACTGAGGATTGTTACTGGCGTTGCAAGTATTGTATAGACGTTATATAGTATTGTGAACTCTTAAATCCAGATCCACAAAAGGGTGCTAAGCTTTAGCATGCCTTTTACTCCCATTCATATGAATTGGAGTAAAGATGTGCTAAAACATAGCAGCCTTTTGGGGATCTGGGCCGTAACAGGTTTTCTAGTTTAATAATTTTAGTATCAAGGGACACTATTTTTGTTGATGTGGTGTGTCAACGTGTTTATTTTACTCTGGGTACTCTGACCTCAACACCATGTGCCAAGCATTTTTAATTAAATTTGCTGCAGTGCATACACTACAATAGAAGTGCACGCCATCTATTATGTATAACTGTTTGCTACAATAGAGAAAGGCACCTGCTGCAATTCATTATATATAAAGGAGCACACAAGGTCAGCGGTTTTATATATTTGTGGAGAAATTTGTTACGTCGTAGAATTAAAAAAGAATGTTTATTTTCCTCCACTGTGCACTCCCCATGTACTCTTATCCCGGATTTTTTATTTTGCTTTGTAGATGGCATTAATATTGCAGAGCTTCTGAGCTTGTTTTTATCTAAGTGGAAAATCACATTTTAACAGTGATCTTAAAATGGGACATTTTAAAAACCGTAACACGGTGTGCTATTCTTCTGTTCTAGTCTGTATAGTTGTAGACATTGTGCAACAAGGATATCAACTTTGCAAGCATCAGAAATGGAGATACTGCTGACAACCTGTACTGTCACTCTAAGTGCATTTTTGTGTCATTTGTAATTATAGCCTTTTAATATGACAAGACAAAAACTAGATGCTTAGAGGCATCATTTTAATTACTATATTCAAATCAAGGCTTCTAATCATCTGTACACGTCTACTGTGAATCTGTCTATAGTAAACTCATTTCATTATGTCTTCTGTTTAGATGTGATCAGCAGTTTAATTGTGCTTGATCTAAATTGCCTGGTGTTTTAATAGTTTGTTGCATTAGAGAAAATTAGGTTCAGTAATAAAATGGGCAATTTTAATCATTCTCCTTCTATTTTTACTTTAGAAACAAGGCCCAGGACCAGGCGACTATCATGTGAAAAGTGACTCATCTCCTGTTATTGCATCGTGTTTCAAGTCAAATGTACCCAGATTTTTGTCATCACATTCTGTAAGTTCCGAGAACAAAAAAAAATCAACAAGAAACCAACACATATTTCTGCTAATTAAAAATCAAACAATGTTCTGGGCCATTAGGTTAAAGTACATGTGAAAGAAATGATATTGCCACTGTATTTTAATTTAGCAGAGCACAATTCCTGCCAAGAAGGAGGTTTTCTAACTTGGCTTAAGTGAACAATCCGAGACGGAGCACTTACTACACTTAGAACTTTACAAAGGCCTCGTACCCAGTGATCGCGGCCACACGGACAACGGCATGCGCTGCGCGAACAAGAGATGGCCGTCTGTGGGGCAGGCCCCAGTCAGTGCGCGCGCATGCACAAAGCGCAATGGCGCAACCGCATTTTGACCAGACAAGGAATTTGTCTTTTGGCGCCATGGCCGAGCGATGGTCACGTCACGGCGGCGGTCCAGCCAATGAAGGCGCTGCGCCCCAGCCACACCTCCCTGTCGTGAGCAATCAGAAGTCCACTGATCGCTGCAGAAACAGGTGCATGTGCTGCCAGCTGCTACAACGCGCGCGCGCGCGCGAACTGACTGGAGAGTTCCTAGGCAGGAATTGGTTCAAAAATGTACATAACAGGTGTACAGAGATTTATCCACATCTCGGTGTCCAATTCCTGAGCTTTATTGAAGGCCTTTATCAATAGTATCAATAAGCATAAAAAGGCACATTGGCTGTAAATATGAAGAAATCGGTCTCAAGAGTTTTTTTTAGTATCTTTCATAGATGGGCTCAAACTCCCCTCCTCCTTCCTCACCAACTGGTAAAGTTGGCCGCAAAAACGGAAAAAATTTTTTTGCAGAGGGTTAAAATTAAAAGCTTTTTTTTTGTGTACATTATTTTGTATAGCCCTCCTCTCACCTACACACACACACACACACACACACACACACACACACACACACACACACACACACACACACACACACACACTCACACACACACACACACACACACACACACACACAATGTTTCACAAAATTGTCTAATTACTATAACATTCTAAAAAATAAATGAGGCGAATAGAAAACCAACAAGTTTGCCCATCTCTGATCTTTAGCACTGACATTTTTTTTGTCTGTTTTAACATAATGATTTAGTTACAAAGCAAAGCAATGCACATGTTTTACTTTCCTACCAGCCTATTTGTTTCTAGAACGGAACTACAGTTTAATGTACTGCATACTGCATTAATATATGATCTGGGCAAGTGTCAAGCTGTTTTGTGACAGCATTTGATTTGGTGGTCTAGGGACACAGGAAACACAGCATTTACAGCTGCTTAAATGGCTTATCACCAGATTATATAGTTGGCTCTTTCAGCTGCCCGGCAGTCTCCAATTCCAGCAAACGCAAAGCAGCACAAAGGTCAATCCATGTTAACCAGCGGCTTAAAGTAATGCTGGCAAAGCACCAAGTGTAAATTCGGGCATCTTTCAGTGCATGTCTAACTGCCAATCATGTTAAAGAGGAGTCACTTCAAAGCTGATTTGTTATGCTACTTGACTTGGAAAAATAATATATTTTCGACACCCTGTTTTTAGTAGTACAAATGTGCGGTTTAAGAGACTGGACCAGTGCCACTGCTTGTGATGCATCATAAGGGCCGTTCTATAGTGTGTGAGGCCGTGCGTGCGCACGTGCCTGTGCGAACGCGCGTGCACGGGCCGCACGCTGTTTGTGTGTATGCTGTGAGCGAGTGAGGTACTGTATGTATGTGTATGTATATGTGTGTGTGTGTATGTGTGTGTGTGTTAAATAAGTTTTGAAATAAATAAATACTTTAATAAATAGTTTATTAACATTGTACACACACACACACACACACACACATACACACACACACACACACATACACACACACATATACATATATTTCAGCGGCGGTAGCGGCGCAAATTCTATATTTTCTTCATCTTCCCCCCTGTCGGCCGGTTCCATACACACTGCCGTGCGCGCGCGGCACCATTATAGAAAGGCTGACTAACCTCAGCCAACTAAAACTGCCACGCGCGCACACGGCGTAGCAAGCGCACACTATAAAACCGACCTAAGATTCACCACATTTTTCACGAGATTCAGTGGTAGCACAATTTGTAGCAAAACATAATTGCCAGCGTTACAGATCACATCAATATATTAGTACAAATAAAATGTGTGTTTTTTTTTTTAAATATTTCTGAGATTTGGTGAAAATAGCGAATTAAAAGAAGGTTGTTTCCTTTTGCTCTAAATTTAATGAAATAAAAATACAGAAAAAAAAACTTTTAAGGGGTAGTCCCAGAAGGAAGATATGTTGGAACGCTAGGGTAGTAATAAACTAATAATGGAATAAACTTCCTTATAAAGGTCAATTATCTTTCAAGCAAACGTTTTACTGATTCTAATTCTTTTGAAAATGAATGTTTTTAATCTCTGGTGATGGCGACCGTATAATTACTTTATAAACAAAGAAACAAACATGTACCTGTATATTCTAGCTATCTAATTGGTCTATTTTCTAGACTTTAATGACCTAGAAATGCATGGGAATTTCAAGCAGTATCAGCTTCTAACAATAAAATAAAAAATTAGGATCAAAATAAAACGCTAATTGAGATACATTTAACTCATAATAGTAATAATATCCTCAGAATAGAGTTTTACCTTGCCCCTCATATCCTTTCTGGATTAAAGACTACAGCTGACTTTTTCCAGAAGCCTTCTAGGTTAAACATCATCGTTACGTCTTAAACCTTCAACTCCTCCATTCATAGCATTAATGGCCAGGTAATGCCCTGTGCTTGTGGGATTACTACTTAACTATAGCCTAAAGATTCAGAACATACAGAAACTAAGCTTTTTATTCTAGGAGTGTAAGAATCTGTTGTGTATAAACCACATCCCCGCCTATATTTTCATGCTCATTATTTTCTCACAGAATTAGAAACAGGGCGTTCTCTGGAGCCAAATTGCACTTTTTTCTACACCAGGGACTCCGCAATCCCGACATACTTTCTGGTAACATTGCTAGTATTAATATTTCCTGGTTCTTAAAGGGGATTTAAATGGCCATCCAATAGGAAGCCACAACCGATGATGTTGCGGCTTCCTATTGGCCTGAGATTTTGCAGTAAGTTTGTTTCCCCTGTAGAGAGAATGAGACCTGGCTACTTCCCCACTAAGTGACTCAGGAACCGGCGGGTTCCCGTGGCTGAAAAAAGCGTGGTTCCGCTCCGGGAGACCCCACGTTTCCCATCCTGTAAAAAACGATACTTTAAAAAAAAAGTAATCGAGATTGCTGCTTTGTTTTAATGTTTATTCTACTTTTGGAGCCCATAGTTGGTGTAACGTAAATACACTAGATGAAACTCAGCGTCTATTTATCAAAGTCTCTAGGGAGCAAAACTGTGATAAATCAGGTGCAGTTTATTTGCACTGGTTTTGCCACAGGAAGAAAATCTCATGTTTACAATAGGATTAATTTTCTTTGCTTAATCAGGTACTGATGTTTGCACCTTTTTTTTTTACAGCTCTGAGATATTAATAAATAATACCCAAGGTCTGGTATCTATCATAAGTGGATGTATAGCAAAACAAAGATGCAAAATGCCGTATCAGAGTCACAAACTAAAGACTTGGTTACAAAGATAGGCAGTCGCAGAAAAACAAATAAATACACAAAGGATCAATTAATTTCACTTAAGTAAAATAGTGGACTTTCTATCAAACCTATATTGGAAGTTTAATAGAATGTGGTACAGTCGTAACAAATACAGACCCTCATCTGGCTACTTATTTACAACACCGATAATGTATGGTTTTAATTTTCACAGACTTTAAGTAAATCCATGCTAATAAAGTCTGAATTTGTCAGGAGGCAAGCGTCTTGTAGATCACAGGACTTATATTGGCAACATTACCCCTGTTGAATATGCGATGTAATCATGTTCCCGAAAGGAATGATCCGGATATTCAAATAATCCTCCCACTGGTCATGTGAACTACTTATTAAAAAATAATAATAATCTCTTTTTGCATTTGTAAAGTAAGAAGATTCAGTAAGGGGATTTAAGGCATTTTATCAAAACAATAAGATGCTAAAATTACACTACAGTATTTGCAGTATTCTTGTCCTAATTACATCTTTGAATACCCCTTGATGTAGCCACTAGGGGGTGGCAAACTCCAGTCCTCAAGGGCCACCAATAGGTCAGGTTTTAAGGATATCCCCGCTTCAGCACAGGTGGCTCAGTCATTGACAGAGCCACTGATTGAGCCACCTGTTCTGAAGCAGGGATATCCTTAAAACCTGACCTGCTAGTGGCCCTTGAGGGCTGGAGTTTGTCATGCACTATGTCACAGGTCTGGTACTTTAGGGTGTAGTGGCTATATCATGGGCATCAGCGAGTTTTCTAGGGGAGATTTCATTCTATGCTCCTGTGGAACATTGAGCGTGATCTAGCTGGTAGAGGGATGAAAGAGAAGTACTCTTCCATTCCTGTCATCAGTGACTCCACGACCATGTGATCCCTCCAAGGAGCCGTCACGTGATTGGGTAGTGCCGGAGGGGCTGAAACACTCTGGTTAAAGATCTCACATACATTCAGTGATACAAAATGACACCGCAAATGGGGTCATTTAATATGCAATCCAAGCAGGCGATTTTTATTTTTGTTGCTAATTTTCTGTTAACATAGGATCGAAGCAGGGGGTCTCCGGAGCTAAATCCCAATTCATTTCAACTCCAGGGACCCCTGCTTCTGTAGATACAGACCCTCCGTAGGGGGTGCCGGTAGCCGCTTTTCAAGGTTCCCGCACCCTGCGGGGCCTATAGGAATCGGTGACGTCATCCGGTGAAGCTTCCCATTGACCCACGTGACGGGGACCTTTACACTGTGCAGAGATACCAGCACCCCCTACGGGAGGTCTCTATCTCAGAAAGCAGGGGGGTTCAGCTCCGGGGGGCCCCTGCTTCAAACCTACGTTAAAAAATTCTAAACATAAAAAAGGACATGAATGACTACTTTAAGTGAGACATATCATCTCCACCTGCCTGGTATAAAGATTATAAAAAATAAACACGTTTGCAATAATCTGGCTCCTTCCCCGCACTGACCAACCATATTCTTTGGACCTAGAGTCTGAGATAACCTTTATTATCTATTATCTATAATATCCTGCATTCAACGTGAGACGTTTTGCTCTTTTATATCAGGCAGTACACAGAGAAGCTATTTATACGTTACCTCTAATTATCTCGTCACAAGCTGCAATGAAGGGGCTGGATTTCTCAAAGGGAGTTCATTTCCATAATCCTCCTCCACTGCCCACAGCATTAGAGCTGTTATGACATACAGTAGTAGTAAATTCAGGGAGAAAGGGAGACAGAGCCAAATATAGTGTTCTGTTTTGG
This sequence comes from Ascaphus truei, assembly GCF_040206685.1. Lineage (NCBI taxonomy): Eukaryota > Metazoa > Chordata > Amphibia > Anura > Ascaphidae > Ascaphus > Ascaphus truei. The sequence continues at coordinate 58,412,578 of NC_134486.1, read as the reverse complement.
TGACTCACTCCCATGTCTGTTTTACTTTACTTACTTAAAGGTGCAGATCAACTTAACTGGGATGCATTTTCATTTAAGTATGGCAAATGTACAACCCCCCCCCCCTCATTTTTATTTTGAAAGTGTGTATGCAAGTACCTTTATTTTGAAATAAATCAGAAGCACGTCTTACTCTAAATAATAACAGATTATAAAAATAACAACTCTTCATTTTTCTCCTAAACAGTTGCCCACCTTTTTATACTTCTATAATAACTAACAGGCTTTACTGAAGGCATATAGGGCCTCATGCAGAGAGCAGCGAATTTTAAAATTGGCGAATTTATTAAAAAGTAGTTTTTTTGGAGAGTTTTATTCTCCATATGCAGAAAAGTGCGAATTCTGCTATGTTTAACATGGATGCGTCTGGCGAGTTTAAATTGGCGAGATGCGCGCTTCAGAAACTTGTAAAAACAAATGCGCGCCTTTTTTTTTCCCTTTGCAATGGCCGCGAGCGGCAGCTTCTTGCCAATTTTTTCTGGCGAGGGAAAAAGGAGACAATAGCGCCATTTTATTGGCGCGAACAGCCGCTAGATGCCGTTCGCGGCTCTCTGCATTAGGATATTTGTAAAACTGGCGAGATTGAGGTTTTCGCCAGCCGCGAGGCGAGTTTTACAAATAGAAAAGAAAAATTGGCGCGTTTTTCGGAAATCTCCATTTTCTGCTGTTTTCTGCGCGATTATCTCCAAAAAATGGCGAATTTCGAAAATTCGCTGCTCTCTGCATAGGCCCCATAGTATGTGTCAGCAGATGTAGCTATACATTGAGTATTCATAGCAATATTTGGGGTCTACATTTTTTGGACGGGTTCCAAAATGGTACTAGTTTGCAGCCCTGATGAATAAATCCTTCTTTCCCTCTTTGAGAATAGCTTACAAACCAGAGCACCAGATATGTGCGGGTTGGATTTCACTCTGGATGTCATGCGGCCGCATGAATGCCCCAGCAGCAGAACGTCAAAGTGCTTTGAAATGGAATCCTTATTAGAATTACAGTATTAGAATCCTGACACAATACGTGGCATTAATACAGCGTTGTAGACACATGGGGGAAACAGATATACTTGCACAAAAAATATGAGCTTCTGTTCAAGTGCTGTCAAGTGATTGTATACAGAGGGAGGAAAGACGCAACAAGGCCATGAAGGAAGGCAATAGGGGTAGGAGGGGAAACAATGTCGCCCCTAAGTGGAACTGATGGGACTCTGTTTCCAGCCATTTCATTTACCTTGCTAGGATCACATGTTGTGCAAATGTTATATGATTTATTTTAAGCATTTTTCGGGACTCTTCAAACCTCTTAACTCATCTCTAATACTTGTTATTTATGTTCTATTTTAGAAGACTCCAGGTCCTGGAACATATGAGCCAATGCGTCAGCTCCCGAAACAACCGCCCACAGTTGCCAAAATGGGCCGCTTACACAGCCTTTTCTTCCGTAATTCGTTTGACTCTTAAATTGAGAATTGCAGAACATAATGAAGGCTTTGCTTTCTTTTGTTAAACTGTCTCTTGTTCCGTAACATTAGAGAATTATGAATAGACCAGTAAACCTCAAAAGATTAAAACCAAGAGAATGATGTCAATAGCAAGGTAAATGCAACTATTTTCCAACCGCTCATGATTAGACAACCGGTTAATCAAAACCGACTCCATGGTTCAACAGTCAGTGACCTCTGAGCTGCAAAATGGCACCATACTTGATACCAATTTATACTCTCTCGGATTGTGTATGCATGAAATACAATGGTGTTCATTTTGACATTATAGACAAATGGTAGCAGAATTTCAGGTTAATCAAAAGTGAAATGATGCACTTTTAAAATACAGCAAAAGATGAAAGGATTGGTATCACCGTGAGGCTACTTGCAAAGGAAACTATGATATCACATATACGTACGTGAGGAAAAGGCTTCAAATCAGATGTTGCAGCCAAGTAGGGTTCTTGCATCACAATCTTTACACTGAATGTTCTGTACAGTATGTCTTTAAAAAGCTAGGGCGGTATTTCCTGAAAGCAGCAGAACATGTGTTTTTAAATAAAAATAAGTTCGAAGAAGGGGGTCTCAGGAGTTGAAACACGTCAGCCCCATAGGCCCCCTAAAAAGTTTTTGAAGAGGCAATCCAAGCGCCACTTTTTTAAAAAAAATGTTGTTTTAACATATGCAGCCTTTGATTACCTTTATTGACAGCTACTTGCCTAAACTGCCGATCGATTCGTTCTCCTGTGATCGATAGGCACAATCCTGCTTCTAAGGGTTCACTTAATGGCTGGCTTTAAGTTTCAATCAATCCTTCACTCAGTGTAACTCAGCAGCTACAATGTATTCGTATATTACTAAGGTTACATTATCTACTGTTACAGTTTGCAGCTCAAACTGCTGGGAACATTGGCAACAAATTACCACAAGTAGGAAAGTGTTGCAAAGATCTGCTGGGGAGGTGGGCTAAAACCTGCTGCAGAAATCAAAGGATGATCAGTATATTAAAACTCATAAAAAATGACATTAAGAGTTGAATGAAAAAAAAAAATCTAATACTACAGAACCGAGTTATTAAAAATAAATAAATAAATAAAAAGCACACACATGGGATATTGCTTGGATTGTTCCTTTATTAGGCTCGTTTTCTCAGCTTCAGGAGCAGATTAGGACATTTGTTGATGTAATACATCCCCAGTCAGTCAGTTTTTACTGCACTTTCTATATTACATGTAGAGAAAATTGAAATGTATTCTAAATTTCCCAGCATGTCACCAGTAGAAACTGATCTTAAAATGAAAGGGAAATACTAGAGCAAAAGGTAAAACAACTTGTATTTCCTTCCTCGAGCCAATAATATCTAGTTTGCTTTCAATATATTATTTTTTGTAGAACCCTGTAGAATTGTATTATCCATATCAGGCCTGAAAGTGAATTATGAAAGGAAAAAACCTGAGCACTGCGCATTTCTGCTTAGAAAATTTATTCAGACAATGATCTGACGTTTCGGCCACCAGGGGCTTCCTCAAAGGTAAATGGCATAATCATGATTATACCATTTACCTTTGAGAAAGGCCCTGGTGGCCGAAACGTCAGATCATTGGCTGAATAAATTTTCTAAGCAGAAATCCGCAGTGCTCAGGTTTTTTCCTTTCATATGATATTGGGAGTGCCTAACAGAGATTCCTGAACCCGGAGAACCAGTATTTATAATAATCAGTGGTTGACAAATCACCAAAAAATCTACTCGCCACACAAAAAAATCTACTCGCCACCTAGTACCAAACGTGTGCTGCTTGGGCCAATATTTACTCGCCCGGGGGTTAAATCCACTCGCCCGGGGCGAGCAAATGTATAGGTTTGTCGAACACTGATAATAATTATTCCTTTTTTGGGGGGAGGGGGGGAGTGCAGCATTATCCTTCAAACTGAAAATGAATTAAACAGGGTGGTTGATGTAACATTGTACTTGGTGATGGTTTAAAAAACAAAAAAACAAAAAAGCTTTCTCTCATTACAGATACCCTTGTAGTTGGATCCAAATACTTTTGTCTCCTTCCTTAAGAAGACCAGAAGTTTTATTAGTACATTTTACCATAAAATATTCATGACTTTAAATTGTATGTAGTAGTACCACTATTGTATGCACTGTACCATTGCTTTTATTGCGAGCTTATAAGAGAGTACAGTTATTTACAAGGAGTATCCTTAATCTTTCCCTTTATCTTCTTATAACAATAAATCCGCTGAAAAAAAAGACACTGCTTGTTCATCACAACTCCGATCAATTGACCACCGTATATGAACATCCTTCAAAGTTCTTCATCGATGGTTGGTGACTGAGGCCTTGTGTGTATGTCATTAGCATGCTGACATTTCCCTTTCTTATTGGACACTATTTCTTGAACATCTGAATAGGAAACATGAGTTCTCAAATTCTCCAGTTATCAAAAAAATCTCACTGAATTGTGTCTTTTCTTTCATTAATACATCTTTTTGTACTAGTTTTGCAGTAACGATAACTGACCTTTGCTGTAACCCATTTGTTAAAATGTGACTACATTGTTTTATTTTCCATATTCAATTCCATACTTATTATTTTTCTACATGACGCTGTAAAGCTAACAAACAAAATATAACACTGTGTGTTAATACTATACTTTTAAACACAAACACAAAATGACAATAAAAAATGTTACATAAAGAAAATACGGTATTTACAAAGCCCACGTTTCATCAACAGTGATTTCACGAGCATTTAAATAAAGAAATATGTTGAAATTGACATTATGGATACTTTATCATTGCTTACATATGTATTTTGTGTCTGCATAGAAATAAGCAAGTGGAATTAAAGTTTTATATTACTGAAAATGATGTTGTCTACATTTTTTTTGACTCCATTTATTTTATATTCTGTAGAAAAAGATCTCTGTTTACGCACAAACAAATGAAAGAATATAAATTAGTTATAGGGTGCTCGGTCATGAGTCTACTTCACAGAGGTAACAAGACCAAATAGCACTCCCTACTGAAGGTTTCTATGGCTGTTTTTTTTAATTACTATTTTATTTAAATAAATATGCCTATTGCTTGGTAAAAACATTTTTGACTAGGAGCGCTATCTGGTCTAAATGTGTTCTATTTATTTGTACCTCTGTCCCAGCCACTTGTCCAAACTATTCTCAAAGTAACTGGGATGGGATAATATTTGAACTGTAAAACTTTTGACGTATTTCTTGTCACCATGTTTACTAGTAAACGTTGTATAAGGAGATGAATCCCAAAAGAACCAGTGCATCAAAACCTCTTCCCTATTGGATACAATAATAAACATATTGACTTGTCGAAATATGTTCTATAAATATGTATAGGAACTTTTAATAAAGGATCAAGTGATCATCCTGGTCCACAATCTGCATATGGTATCTTCAGAAATAGTCCATGTAGACATATAGTCCTTGGTCTGGGCTTATGGTGTAGATAACTAGAGACAAATAGACATATCTCAGTTGTAATGTCATCTCTATCCCAAGCCCAATGTGTAGACAATTTTCTAATAAATGGTGTCACCCCTGCAGTGGGTAAGTACCACTGTCCGTTGGCATGCTCCCATCCTGAAGTGAAGTGTAGAGAGAACCTCAGCATCAACACATATATATTACATCTAAGGGGTTGTTTTTAAGTCACCTGTATTGTTACTGTATAACAGTTTTGTTATATTTTTATGATATATAGCCATACTTGAACTATTGTGGAATATCAATTGTTGATGTTCCTTGTATGTCTATAATAATGTTTTTTTTATTTCTCACTATTCATTTCTGTTCACGTCACACCGGATGTGTCCACACCAGAAAGACCACATTTGTTACTTTTCTTTCCTGGTGTCGGTTGGACAGTTTCTCCCCGGACTCTCAGAGGTGGGTGCTTCCGGTGTGGGACCGGAACATGAAAGAGGAAAGGGATAGGATTCGCTCACTCTTTGATAAAGCACCACTGGGCACGAAACGCGTTAGAGACAGAGGATTGTTCCCTTTTTATGCAAGTCTCTGGTCAAATAAAAACTTTTGTGGTTTACCGCATATAGTACTGTGCTTTTGCCCAGGCTGTGCACCTCCAGCTTTGTGGTTCTCTACACCATGCTTACTAGACTTACATTTGAAAAAAAACAAAAAAAAAAAAACATCATTATTTCCTCAGTAATTAAAACCTCAACTTTTTTTCCATGTGGAATTTGAGATTATTTTTAAATAATTAATGAACATGAAGAATTCATAGACCATAACACTGCGATGTATAAGTAGCTATGTAGGATAAACTGGGTTTCCGTATTTCTTTGAATCATTTTTCAAACCACAAAAAAAAAAAAGTTGCATGTGTTTTGGTAACAGTGCACATATTACCCAAATCCTATCATCCCAATGTGTAGTTTTATTGTAGTTTTCCGTCTCAGCAATATATTTATGTACAGTAAAACGGTGTTCTTAGGGACTTGAATAAATGTCTATAATTAGTTTCTTTTTTCAACAAATTTCTTTATAACCCAGTCCTGATCACTGCATCTGTGTTGTGTGCGCAGCACTTATTTCTTAGGGCTTCATGCTTTCCACTAATAGAATAATATACAGTAAAAGATGTTCCAGGGCTGTGTGTTTTCCTGTTGAAGGTCCAAAATACATTAGGAAATAATCTTCAAATGATATCACAGTCTTCTGTGACGTTCATATAATATTTTTTTATCAACTTAAGAGTTAAACAAACGTGCTACCTTGTTTATGTGTAAATGTTACCTTATATAGCGAAAACAATGCCTGCAATGCTTTAGAAAATAGACATTAGAATACAGAGAAATATAATACAATAAGTACATCAAACAGATGGTTATTCATTAAGAAGTAATAGTTCAGATTGGGGCACTACAGTATAGCAAAAAAACTCCCATTGATTCAATGAGAGTCTCCGTGTGACAGTGCACCGACCCACACTTTCAAACAATAGGAAAAGAATCCTTGCCCCAGAGAACAGACAAATAAAGTGCTTTGTGCTTTGTGCGACTTTCAGACACAGCGAATGACTCATCTTTAAATAAGAATTTATATGTAGAATTTGTTGAGAAAATCTCATTATCCACATGGTTTGTGCAATTTTGTTTTGTCTATTCTTTATTATTTTTTATCCCAAATCTGTGTGTGTCCCTCTTGTTCTTGTCCTCTCCCGGAGAATTGGGCTTTCAGGCTGAAGCTGAGAAATGTAGCTGTTGCCTGCACCAAGTGATCTGGAGCATACATGAGAGATGTACACTGGCTGCTGCATCAATCGATTTCTGTCAACTAGTGACGTTGCAGAAACCCCCTCAAAGTGCCGGAATAGGGACTCCCAGCCCAGAAGTCCCTGCAAGCTGCTCAGTTCACTCTGGCATGACAGAATACCTGTGACATGTCTTCTGGAGACTGGCAGACAGCTATTGTTGCATGGTCTTTTTAAAGTGCTATAGTACTGGTAGTGTTAGGCTAGGTCCCCAGTGCCTGCTGCAGTGCGCACTATGGCATGCGCTGCAGGGACAAGAACCGTGCCTCAATGGGGCCGGGACCACTAGCTCACTTGGCCGCCACGTTGCACGACCAGTTTTTCCTGAAGACAGTCAAGTTGTTTTCAGTACTGGTGACGATCGTGGTGGCCATGCCCGGTTCAGCCAATGAGGACGAACATGCAGGGTGACATTATGGCCGCACCCCTCCTGCCACACCCCTATCACGCCCTCCCCCCATCTTTCCCCCTGCAGCTCACCGCAGGCCGGGGATCACAGCTGCACACACGTCAGCCTGGCAGGCCCGCATTCAGCTCCGACACCGGCGCCGTAGCCTTAGAGTGGTGGTAGCACTGGTAGTGTTGTAATAATCTTAGTAATTAGCAGGCTACTTCTGAGCCTCTAAAATGCTGGGTGCAGGGACAGTATATCTGAGGAATCAGATGTTTATTCATCTTGATAAAGAGAGCCTTTCAACACTACCATGGGACATTATTGTCCGGCAGTGGGTTAGGATTGCACCAGCTGCTCTATGCACTCTTTTACAACACACTTGCAGGAGGACAACTCAGCCACTCCACTGCCACCTTTGCAAGAGCAGGACATATTTCTGTTTTAGCAGCCCAGTATTCAAGAGGATGTCAGTCAGGAGGCAGGAATGAACTATCACCCACATACACCTCCACCATGTCCTTAGCACTAGTAGAATTAGAGGTGTCTGCAGCTTCTGCGCTAGTGCGAACCATGCCATGGTGATGGTGTTTCACATAGTGATGGACCCTGACTTCTGCTGCTGCTACTGCCACCACCACCACAACCCCTACCCACACCACTACCAAAAGCCACTTGACTTGAGGCCTGAGAGGAAGAAAGCGATGATGATGACTCCCATGTTGTTGTTTCTGTGTGGAATGTATGCCAACTGAGGTTGTCCTCTGTGAGCCTTCACTGCCCTCCTCTCTCTCAGCCTTTCATTCTTTTCCATCATGGTCTGGACACAATAAATTAGCTTCTCCTTTCAATGAACCACATCTCTTCCCCTTGGGGCAAAAAGTGTTTCATTCTCTTTTTGAATTGAGGGTCTAAAAGTGTAGCCTGAATGTTTTCATCTATCCATTTCATACTGACAACACGGTGGTCATTTATCAGGCATTCAAGCAGCTTATCAACCATATCATCGTCGTCGTCTTCGTCGTCTTCGTCGTCGTCGTCGTCGTCGTCGTCGTCATCATCATCATATTCAGTGTCACCATTATGCTGCACATCAATTAATATTTTTTCAAAGAGGAAAATTAGAGGGATGATCTGGCTTATGCCAGCTTCACCACTGCTTCCAAGAGAGGTGGATTTCTCAATGGGCCTTAGCAGCTGACAGTTCTCCGATCAGAGGCTGCTGTCTGGGCGAGAGAAAGCGCTCATCCAGCTGCCTACCATGCAACATGACATAATCGCTTACTGACGTCTGCTGCTCATGGGGACACTCAAGTATACACATGGTGGAATTCCAGTGTGTATGTACCTCCATTTTAGCTGGTAACGAGGCAGGTTGTTTTGCAGTAAGCAGATAATTTTTGGGCAACTGACAAAGTTCCCTGCACATTCCTACACTGAGCTAGGAAACGAGTGACTATTAAATTGAGTACGTGTGCAAAACAATGTGTGTCATTTTGCCTTGTTTCAGTGCTGCAACCAAGTTGGAACTGTTATCCCCGTCACAAACCCAACCTCAAGTGCTCAAGGAGTTAGCCACCACTCTATCACATTATGTTATTTTGCTAAAACATCAGAAACTGGGTGTGCCTTTCCTTCAAAACTCTGCATACATAAAGTAGCATGTCTTCGGAAACGTCTTGCTGATGCAGACTCTGACTGGCTTTTTTTGCACTGACTTTTGTTGGTTAAAAATAAGAAAACACCAGATAGTCACCGCCTCCATAACCAGTACTCCACATGTCAGTAGTGACGTGTACCCTACTTCCCTCCGACTGTACAAGGGCCTCAACCATCAATGCAACAACTTTGCTGTACAGTTCGGGAAGCACCTTGTTAGAGAAAGAGGATCTGCTTGGGATGGTCCAATGTGGCTCCACAGTTTGCATAATCTCTGCATAAGCTCTGACTGGCTGCCCCCCCCCCTCCCTGCATCCACCCTGCATTCGGAGAGAGGTAATACCGGACACATACATGTCTAGTATTACCTTTCATTTTATACCGGATGCAGGGGGAAAATACCGGGCTGTACGGTTCAAATCCGGACACCTGGCAACTCTACCCACACCACCTTCATCATTAATACTATTTAACACCATCCCTGTTACACAAAGATCATCTACATCACCATTATCATCAAATGCATCACCACCACCAGTACCACATGAGAAAATAGTGATTGTGGCGGGGGTGTGTGTGTCTGCTATACTGACGGTGACCTATTGTCTCCATCTCCCCATGCTGTGACATGACAGTGTGTAGTCTGACTGCAACCTCCCCCCCCCCTTTGTCTTACCCTGACAATCTAAGGTTGCCTTCCACTTTGTATGGTGGTGACAAGTCATGTGACCTCTTAATGCAGAGGTGCCAAGATGGGTACCCGGCCTACTCCTTTTCACAACAGTTCGACATAAACTACATGTAGCTGTACTCTGATCCTTTGCAAGTTGAAAAAAAAGGCCACACAATAGCTTTTGCATTGAAAGTGTGTCCAACCGGGGATGTAATTGGTAGTTCTGGACGTTGTGAAGTTAACCGTAGTCATAAATGCTGTAGTTCTGGTGGTTTGGCCCTTTGTCATCTTCATCACAACAAGAACCATGACTGGTCAATGGTACTAGTGATGATGATGACATCTATGTAAAAGAGGGTGCTGCTGATGAGGAGGAAAGTAACATCAATGTACTTGATGTTGATGATGATGTGTGGTTTTGTTTATTAAATAATGAATATACTGTACAGCAGGGTTGGTGTTATCACTGCTTGGAGTTTTCCCTTTACTTGTTGTTGAATCTGTATTTTCACAATCTTTAACAATGATGACAGTATCATCATTTGCATCTGAAGCATTTTCACATTCATCACTCCCACCACCACCACCACCACCACCACCACAAGTGCCATCACAACTTAAATCACCGTCTTTTACAACATCAGCAACATCATCATCATTATCAGAATCCTCATTCACAAGTGATATTGGAATGGATGAATCCGCCCCCCTGCTCCTCAGTCATCATGTCCCTGTGACTCTCCCTCTTCTTCATCCGACTTTTTTAACAGCTCTTCAGAATCTTGTGCTATCAATACCAGAGCTTGTTCTGTATTTATGAAAGCTTTTTAATGTGACAAGAAAGATGTGCCTTTTTGCAGATGGCTTAATACTAGTGGGATTGGCAGCAGTATGAAACTAATTGTTCCTTTATTTGTAATTGTACATTTCTTCTTATCCAATATCAAATGAAAACAGATCTCTTGGCAGTTAATTTATTTATCGTAATGCAAAAAAACAATAAAGCTTCACCTACAGGTATAGGTCAAACTAAAACATACTATGTACAGAGAATGGTAAAGCATTCTTGATCGCTCGATGGTATAGTTCATTCTGACGTATCTACTCTGATAACAGATTCATATAGTAATTTCGTCACTTAGAGATTAGCCTATGGCGTTGTTAGTATGAGGTAATAATACAATAAAATAATAACATATTCTCACCCATAGCAAAAAGTCTGGGCACAAAACCTATAATAATTTTGATAGGTTCCATTTTGAACCCAAAATGTGCTATAAACAATTCTCATGTTCTAACTTTGCTAAAAATCAGCAGATTTCTCAATTTTCTTATGTAGCCGAGCCCCCTTGCCTCCGATGCGGGTGTGGGGGAGGGAAAGGCTACTGCTGGGCTTATAGGGTGCCATCGGAGCTCCGGGACGGACCGGCGCTACAGGCAGCGGCCAACTTTGGCTGTTGCGCATGCGCATTGAAGCCTTGCACTTCCACTTCCTGATTGTCAGTTCAAAGTGCCTTGTGCAAAATAAAGAGCACACCTGATATACCTGAGAGATATGTGACAGTGGACTGTTCCAGTAGCTGGTTTTGTTCAATGCTAGAGGTACTGCCTTGAATAGTAAAGGTTTTGGGTTTGGATCCTATTGGGCCTGACAACAGTAGTAGTACAGCAGCAGAAGCCATTCCCAACCCACCACAGCTAAACCCTGCCTACAACAAAATAACAAACTTGAGACTATATTCCTGTTTATATACTCCTCCTTCAATTATAGTTACATAGTTACATATAGTTACATAGTCGATGGAGTTGAAAAACAGACATACTGTACGTCCATCAAGTTCAACCTATACTACAGGTACACAACAGATACTTTATCCTATATCCGTACTTACAGTATATTGACCCAGAGGAAGGCAAACAAAAAACTCCAGTGAAATATCATCTAATGATATCTCATAAGGGGGAAAAGAAATTCCTTCCTGGCTCCAAATATTGGCAATCAGATTACTCTCTAGATCAACATCCTTCCCATGTATACTTATTTGATATATCCCTGTATACCTTTCCTTTCTAAAAGGATGTCCAACCTTTTCTTGAACATATCTACAGTATTGTACAGTATCTGCCATCACAGTCTCCATGGGTAATGAATTCCACATTGTAACTGCCCTTACTGTAAAGATCCCTTTCCTTTTTTGCTGGTGAAATTTCCTTTCCTCCAACCTTAAGGGATGACGCTGTGTCGTTTGTGCTGCCCGTGGGATGAATAGTTATTTTGTAAGCTCCTTGTATTGTCCCCGAATATATTTGTATATAGTTATCATATCCTCTATTAGACGCTTCTTTTCTAATGTAAACAAATCTAATTTAGCTAGCCTCTCCTCATAAATCAGAATATCTATTTCCTTCATTAATTTGGTGGATCTTCTCTGCACTCTCTCTAGTCCCATAATGTATTTTCTATTTAGTGGTACCCAAAACTGTACTCCATATTCAAGGTGTGACATTACTAATGCTTTATAAAGGGGCATAATTATGCTTACTTCCCTTCTATCCATTGCCCGTTTAATGCAAGATAAGATCTTGTTTGCCTTTGCAGCTACTGCATTACTTTTGGCACTATTGCTAAACTTTCTGTGTACAAGCACTCTTAAATCATTCTCCATCAAGCATTCTCCTAATTTATCCCCATTTAATTTGTAAATTGCCTGTTTATTCTTTTTTCCCAAATGCATAACTTTACATTTAAGTGCCATTTACCTGCCCAAGTTTCCAGTCTATCCAAGTTCTTCTGGAGAGAAATTACATCCTGCTCTGATTCTACTACCTTACACAATTTAGTATCATCAGCAAAGATGGAGACTTTGCTCTCTATGCCAACCTCAAGGTCATTAATAAACAAGTTAAAAAGCAGGGGTCCCAGTACCGATCCTTGAGACTCCACTCACAACTTTAGCCCAATCTGAAAAAGTTCCATTTATGACAACTCTCTGTTGTCTATCCTTCAACCAGTTTTTAATCCAAGTGCAAATATTTTGACCCGCTTTGCTTTATTTTGTACACTAACCTCTTGTATGGAACTGTATCAAAAGTCTTTGCAAAATCTAAGTAGACCACATCAACTGCATTACCCTGGTCTATCTGAAAATCATAATTTATAGATGCGATTTATGCTTACAGATTCTTAACCTGAAACAGCCGGGCGGATTATGAGTGATCAAAACAAAAACTAATCTGCCTTTTTGAGACTGATTCGTCGGATTACGAGGCTGAAAGGAACTAGCCAATTCGCAGCGGGCTTGAATTACGGCAAAAAATTCGCCCATCTCTATTTTTTAGTACAATAAAATTCCTTTAGTCTCTAAGGAGATGTCAAAGCTGCTTTTCATTCAATATAATGTACCCCAACCATGGAAGACTTCTAAGGCCGCGATTATAGTAACTGTGACAGCAGGATGGTGCACACCTCAGAAACAAATTAGTAGAAGTCAATGAGGGTGACCATAGTGTGCAATAGCGTAGGCGCAATGCAGAGCGACCGCGCGGCAGATTTTTCAAGATACAAATGATTTTGCTTTTTTCGCATGGCGGCCGTGTCACGAGAGAGGTTCAGCCAATCAGGGCGAACCAGCCTTTTAACGCGTCCGCCCCACCGCCACCATGCCTCCCCGCCGTACAAACACTATGAGCACAAATCGCTCAAGCAACAGGCACCCGCGACGCCATGCTCTATGTCGCACCTTGCGCGTCCACTATAAACGCGGCATAAAGTTCCAATGGAAATATCAGATTTACTAATGGAATGTTTTAGTTTTCCATCTTTCAAATGTTCCATACACTTAAGAGTCAAATGTTCTCCTACAACAGAAAAACTTCACAGACGATGCTACCATATAAGTGGACTAAGTGGACACTTTGGACCCCCACTGGTTTGGAATACACCTTTTCTTTACAATTTCAGCTTCAGTACACAAAATAGTAGTCTGCTATCGGACAATTGAAAGCAGCTATTAACCTCTTCCTCCTGTATCCTGCCTGTGGAACGGAGGCTGTTTGCTCAGAATGTTATTAATCAGACAGAATCTGTCAGTGACTCTCATTCAGTACCACAAGACCTGGAGAGCTGCTGGGGAGTTTATGACAGATCTTATCTGATCTATAGAGGTCAAAGCAACTGCGGGTAGGACACAGAGTGAGGGAGAGTCTTTTTGTCAGCTTGTCTCTGTGTGTGTATATATATATATATATATCTGTCAACAAAAAAGTATAAAGTATTGGTACACACCAATATTAAATAAAAGTTATCGACAACACAAACAGAAAAAAGAAGTGGGGAAAAAATGGAAAACGCAGGATGCCATTAAACAGGAGGGTTCATGAAATCTCCTAACAAATAATGTCAGGAAGTTAGAGAGTTAGTCACCAGTGCCTCTGAGTGCCTCACACAGGGTCACCAAGAGGGGGGGACAAAGGGTACTGGTGTCCTGGGCGCCGTGGGTCAGGGAGGCCCAGCCGCCCGGCCCCCTGCGCGGCCGGGCCCCAGTTAATTAAATATATATTTTTTAAAAGTTTAAAAAAATGGCGGCGATTCCCCGCGGTCCCGGTGCGCATGCACAGGGCAAGCAGGGCCCGCTCCCAACGTGGGATGGAGGGTGAAGCACCAGCTCCTCTGCGGCCCACTCCCCACCCGCTCCCAACGTGGGACAGAGGGGGAAGTACCAGCTCCTCTGCGGCCCGCTCCCAACGTGGGACGGAGGGGGAAGTAGCTGCTCCTCCTGCGGCCCGCTCCCCCCTCCCGCTCCCAACGTGGGACGGAGGGGGAAGTAACAGCTCCTCCTGTGGCCCGCTTCCCCCCCACTTTCCCCCATGGCCAGCTTCCCGTGCGCCCCCTGAGCCCACCTCGCATGGCCCCCCTGAGCCCACCTCCCGTGCCCCCCCCCGAGCCCACCTCCCGTGCCCCCCCCAAGCCCACCTCCCATCCCGGGCAGCTGCCGTGGGGATATCGGGGGCAGGAGGGGAAGCGTCCGGCAGCAAGCTGCACCCAACCAGTCAAGGTAAGTCACCCCACCCAGTCACTGTCACCCACTGTCACTGTCACCCACCCAGTCACTGACTATCACCCACCCAGTCACTGACTGTCACCCACCCAGTCACTGTCTCCCACCCAGTTACTGTCACCCAGTCACTGTCACCCACCCAGTCACTGTCTCCCACCCACCCAGTCACTGTCATTCACCCACCCACTGTCATTCACCCAGTCACTGTCACCCAGTCACCTAGTCACTGTCTCCCACCCACCCAGTCACTGTCACCCAGTCACCCAGTCACTGTGTCCCACCCACCCTCATTCACCCACCCCCTGTCATTCACCAACCCACCCACCATCATTCACCCATCGTCATTCACCCACCCACCCACTATCATTCTACTGTCATTCACCCACCCAGTCACTGTCATTCACCCACCCACTCACCCACCCAGTCACCCAGGCAGGCAGTCACCTGTCTTTTGTTGAAAATATAAAAATAAACAGGTTGCATTGTAATTTTTTTTTCTGTATCACAATAAGAAAACAGTTAAGTAAAAGTTGCGTGCTAAAAACTATTTTTTCGTGGTAGGTGCGCTATGGGTTCGGGGGGGGGGGGGGCCTGCTCCTTTCATTTGTCCCGGACCCCATGATTTCTGTTGGCGGCCCTGGTCTCACAAGCATGCTCAGAGATGTTAGGAAACTTCTGATGACTGCTCCATCTTTGAAAATATTTACCTGTTATATAATACCAAGGGGTTTATTCTGTAAGCTCCTTTAGCACTGAACCGTACGATCTAGTAAAGTGCCTTTACTTTTGCAACGACACGCAGTAAAGCCCCATTCAAGTCAATGGGGCTTTCCGTGCAGATTGCATGGTTCAGTGCTAATGGAGTTTATAGAATAAACCCCCCAAGAGTCATATTAATCAATAGACTCTACTTGTTACGCAGTGCTACATTAATTTAGAACTTACGAGTTCCCAACCACCTATAGTCCTGACCCATAGCTTGGAAAAATATAGACTACCCATATTTATCCATACTGAAGTCTGTATGTATATTATACTCTCCGTATCAATCTATGATTGCCAATATAGTCCTTGATTCTCTGGTGATTTTTACTATCACCAATGATTTGGTGATTTCACTCACCTGCATTATTTTATGTATAAGTTTAAATAAAGTTATCTCATACCAGATTACCCTTTACTGTTTTTTCCGGGGATACCATTACATTTACATTTATAAAACATCCGGTGATTTGTCTATGCTAGTTGCAATCACTATTTACATCTTTAAACAACCTCATTTACCTTTAGGTGTCTAGAGAGTGCACACAATTGGGTATTCTAGTTTCCCTCCGTCTGTGGAGAGAAACACATTTTTTCCTTTGGTGTTGCTATTAATTACATATTAACCTGGTGCTCCCTAGATACAACCCTGGTTTAGCGGGTGGAACCTTATTACTTTACATGCAGGGAATTAGGTCACACGTTGTTGGGTATTGATTATAAAGGTGTACTCAGCCCAGGATTACTTCAGTGTATGGAGTTTGACCCCCAATTTGCCAACCAGAGGCGGATAGGCAACGCATTGAGGGAGACCACGGAGGGAGCTTTAGACTTTAGTCACTATCTTAGGGCTCAGCCTCCACGAAGTCCTGGGAATTTCCATTTAATAATCCTGTTCTATAACAATCAATAGAATCCTGCCTCATAACTTCACCTATTCTTCCAACTTATCTGAGCAGTAAAGGTCTACAGAGAGGATTGTCATTACTCAGACAGGCAAAATGGTGTCTAAAGGCATTTAGGCCTAGATTTACTAACTGGGGACCTTAAGATGTGCTAAAGCTGAGCTCCGTTTAGTAAATTGTGACTTTAATATATTTATTTGTCTTGATACTTACTGTATCTAAAAATTTAAAAACATAAAACACAGACAGAGCTCAGTTTTAGCACATCCAGTGAAACTCATACACGGTACATTGCCTAAATATATATGTATAAATATCTATTAAGTAAAATGGTCTTTTAGTTTGACATTTTTGGCCAAAATTGTTGTAAGCCCCTGAGCCAACTGCACGGCAGACCACAATTCAGGGGTCCCTAACGCTAATATAAATTCTTAATAACCTGTGTAATAGACTTAGAACTTTGCAACTAATATTGACAGATTTACTATAAATCATTCTTCCTGTTATTACACAGGTTATTAAGAATTTATTAACAATTTTGGCCAAAAATGTCAAACTAAAAGACCATTTTACTTAATAGATATTTATACATATATATTTAGGCACTGTACCGTGTATGAGTTTCACTGGATGTGCTAAAACTGAGCTCTGTCTGTGTTTTATGTTCTGTCTCTGGTTTTAAATATATATTGCCATGCTCAGTAGCACTCCTCTGTGACACTCATATGCTTATATATATGTTGTGGTTATTTTGGGGGTTCAATAGGAGCTTGTTATGTGTCCAGTATGTTATACTTACTGTATCTGCAGTTTGAACACCATTTGATATTCAAATTACTGTACTAGCACAAGCTTGAAGAATCTGTGAGACAAGTTGGCAGACACATTAATTTTTTATGTCTTTATTGGGAGGACGTGTGAAATCCTACATTCATGTGGCAGATCTTCAATACCCGCACTACAGAAAGGAAGAGTAAGTGACTTGCAAGCAGTGCACAAACAATATTAAAGTCCCCAGCGCTAAAGTCCAAGATACCGTGATCTTCAGATAGTCTCTGGTATTAAAGATGGTAACTGGGCTCTGTTGAAAATGTTCCAGATGGGATGTGTCCTAGGAATGGACAGATGCACGTCTGAAATACAGATGAGAGGCACACCTGATTGCGCAGCGTTTTCTAGCAATCAGATCCCTATCTAAGACAGTGATGATTCCTACTCACATGATGAACGCCAATGTAGTCAGTGGAGAGAATCTGTGCTTGTTCCTCTTCTTTCAGCTCCTCTCACGACCCCACGTGCAGGCAGCTTTCTGGAGGAGACCTCAATCCACAGTGGCGTCGGCGGTTGGCTCCGTTGCGAAACCCCCACCGAGGGAAGGAATGGGCACAATATGGTGTAGTTTGAAACACTTTAATTAGCTAATACACTAAAAAACACATTTAAAATACACTCACATGGTGCAATACCGAATTGTATTGCTCAAATTGCCGTCCGCAGCTTGCAAATCCTGCCCGCAAGATACAGAGAATCCCTGCACGCAGACACGCTGATGGTACTAAGCGTGTGACGTCACCGCTGCCGGGAACTCTCCTTGCAGAGGCTACGGTGGCTGGGTTGGCTCAAGTGACTAGACTCCTCCTCCCTACGCGTTTCGTGACACGTGGTCACTTCGTCAGGGGATAGTGGAGTCTGGTCAGTGATACCTTTTATATTACACCAAATGGAGAGAGCCTCCTACTTGGGGTGGAGCCTAGCTGTTGAAAAGTGGAGTATCTGCTTTAATATCAACAGCGTGATAGGAATTGGTACCTTGGCTTAATTAAGCACATGTACCCACATAATATAAAGATATGAACTCAAAAATCTTGATAATAATGGCAATACTCGTAATAGAAAATATAAAAAAATAAAATATAAAAATATATCCCAATCACACTAGGGCAATAATTAATTACCACAGGGCAAAAGGCGTAAATGAAAAATAATCAGTTAAAAAACTTTACATTATCTCACTGAACTTTACCACATCAATGAATGGTACTAACCTATGTACTATCCCAAATGGGAGGAACCCCCTGTCGGGGGCGGGACTAAGGCATTGGAATAAAGATTATCAGCTCTGGGTTTAACAGCGCAATGGGGGTTGTTATCTTATTATGAATGTGCGCATGTCTCCGCATGGTACATAGATAAGAGCTTTACAATATGATGGTGGCAATGACTACAATTATGAAGTCAGACTGGAATGAATAGAATGAAGTGCATCCCAGTCACATCATGCAACTAGGGGTTAACACTTGAAAAATTGGTACATTTCATGTTTAAACTATACCACAACAGTGAACAGGAATGGACTAATGGTCCTTCAAGAAGGCTGCCAAGTCAAATTCGATGTTTAGACCTAGGGGGGTCAGGGTCTTGAGTGTGTAGATCCAATAGCTTTCTCTTTTAGAGACTAGATTAAGCCTGTCCCCCCCACGCCAGCTACTCTTCGGATTGTCAATTCCTACACACATTAACCCTTCAGGGCTCTGATTGTGATGTTGCCTGAAATGATTTGAGACACTATGTGTCTCGAGACCCCTTCTGATATTATAAACGTGTTCTGCGAACCTTCGTTTAAGGGGTCTCCCCGTGCGGCCCACATACTGTAGGCCGCACGGGCATTCCAGCAAATAGACGCAGAAGTTGGTTTTGCAGTTGATAAAGGTTTTTATGTCATAGCTTTTACCTGTCACATTGGATCTGAAGGTCTTAGTTTTTTTACTATGTTTGCATCCAATGCAGCTTTGACATGTATAAAAACCTTTAAGATCTTGTAACCATGTGACATGGTGATCTTTTAGATTGTCCAGCGGACAACTGGGGGATAGGGAGGATTTTAAATTTTTTGCTCGCTTGAAAACTATTTTCGGTTTGACTGGGAGCACAGTTTTAAGGATTGGGTCTCGTTGGAGAATACTCCAATGTTTATTAAGTGTCTTAGATATAAATGGAGCTATCCCACTATATTGTGTGATAAAAAACGGAAATGGGGCCTGACCCACATCAGCTGTCCGTTTCCCCCCACACAGCAGGGATGCTCTGTCGGTCTTATTGACCTCTTTAATTGCGAGATCCAATTCTTGGTTTCTATACTCACGTTCAATGAACTTGGTCTTCAACTCCCTAATTTGATGGTGGTATACAGAGGTTTCGGAACAATTCCGTTTGATCCTAAGCAGTACTGTAAGGAAGTTCCACATTTATATCACAAGCACGCTGCCACGGGGTTGCATGCGACTCTTCCCTCACATTCTCCTCTCACATTCAAAATGTAGCTAAAATCTGTAATTTTTTCTCCTGCAACATTGCAAAGATAAGCCCTTTCTTCTGTCATTCTGATGTGAAAACTCTAACGCAAGCCCTCATTCTCTCGCGTCTGGACTACTATAACCTTCTACTGTCCGGCCTTCCCGCCTCTCACCTGTCTCCCCTACAATCTATCTTTAACGCTGCTGCCAAAAATACCCTACTCGTTCCTAAATCTGTCTCAGCGTCTCCGCTGCTGAAATCCCTCTCCTGGATTCCTATCAAATCCCACATCTCGCACTCAATTCTCCACCTCACTTTAAAGGCTATACACTCTTCTGGCCCTCTTTACATCTCAGCCCTAATTTCTCACTAGACACCATCCTGACTCTTGTGTTCTGCTCAAGGATCATTGAGCCTGACGAAGCCGTACATTGGTGAAACGCATTGCTCTAAATCTTGTCCCAAAGAGGCCACCGTAGCAGTCCGTCTGGATTGCGTTCCAGCTGAGACCCAGAGCTGTGTACCAGATGCGGGAGCAGGGACATTGTGGTGTCGCAGCGGGCACGGACTTCACAGTCGCAGCCTAGGACTTTACTTTATGTGAGTGTGGATTATTTATTTTATTATTAAAAGTTTTCAAGCTTGACCTAACACACTTCTCTGGCTTCACAATTGATTGTGGGAGCTTACCCCGAGACAAGGGGTCATCTTACTCATATCCATTGGGGTTACCAGTGAAACTACATAGAAGGCCCAGCCTGAATAGGAGGAGATGGAGAAAAGAAACCTCTGACGGGTGTATCACTTACACAGGGCCGTGTAAGTTGTTGTTATATATATTTACATGATTACTCCACACCACCCTCCTCCCATTGGAACATACAGTAAGTGCATTGACTGTGGTGCATAATCCTTGTGCACTTCTGTGTATATGCGGTAGGCTGGTTACAAAGCAGCTGCCAACCCACCATTGTGTTATATTCATTGCACGTATTTATTCATTTTTAATCTTGCGATCCCCTATTGTGTCATTTTATACTTGTTTTTAAGGATCCTGGATTGATCCTACTGGGGTTGAGCGGCAGGAGCCTGTCTACCCCTGTGTATCTTCAACAGTGGGGAACATATATGGGATTGGTCACAGGTAGTATCAGCTGCATTTTAGCTAATTTATTCTTGCGTTATTTTGAGTTTGCGCCCTAGTATCCTTCGTTCTGCTCAAGGATGTCTACTCTCTACCCCTTTTGTATCTAAAGCCCTCTCCCACCCTAAACCCTTCTCACTGACTGCCCCACACCTCTGGAATGCCCTTCTCCTCAATACCCGAGTAGCACCCTCTCCATCCACCTTTAAGACCCATCTTAAAACACACCTGCTTAATGAAGCATATGAGTAGCTCCGTGGTTGATACTTTACATCTCATACATCGACCGTGGTCCCTTGCAGATGCACTTACCAGATCACCCTCCTACTGTCTCTGTACGTTCTTCCTACTTACCGCTTAGATTGTAAGCTCTTTGGGACAGGGGCTCCTTTTCCTAATGTTACTTTTATGTCTGAAGCGCTTATTCCCATTATGTGCTATATTATTATGTCACGTGTAATACTGCTGTAAAGAAATGGAGCACTCATGTCTTAGTGAGTGATAAACCTCGAACAAAAGTAGTGTAAGTGGTATATCTTATGTGTGTTGTTGACGGTTGACTTAAAAAATTATGTCATCTTAATGACCTGTATCATTTCTATCTTCATTGTAGGGCTTACTGTAGTCGATAAACTATTTATCCTATTTTACCACCAATATACAGCAAACCAATATTGTTTTGTGCCATTTACCAGTGATAGCGTCTACTTCCCCTGCAGCCTTCTTACAATAACATTCAGTTCTCTTATTTCTTTTCATATATGAATGCCCTAATTTTCTAGCCCTAACATGGATATTTTTTAATTAAAATTTGCAATCTGTCCAAAAAAATGCTTGAGAGTACCACATGAAAGCAATTAATTAAATATAACCATTAATGTCGTGGTTCGGAGAGCAAATGTAAAGCCCCCATCACAATGGGGCAGAGCCAATAATCGTGTTTCTTCGCCCCTCTTGCAATGAAGGGGTTAAGATGTAACCTTTTCCCTCTCGCTCGCTCCATCATTGCAGTCTGTGGTTATGTTGCTGTTGCCTCTTGTTTCACCTGGTTGCCCGGGCAACAGCAGCCTGAAGGGAAAGCTGCTCTCACAAGCAGATACGACATGTATTTTTATTTTAATTACTTTATACACAGTAGGACAGTAACGGAAATGAAATGCTGCACACAAGCAGAGAGGAAATTGATCTATGCTAACCTCAATGTTTATGGATTTCGTGACACGCTAAAACGTGCTTTTCTATTTTATTTTTATTGCATTAACTCTTAGTAGAAAACTGAAATAAAAATATGTTATTGTTATACTCACAGTTGTATACAGAAGTAGCCAACTTTATTGCACCTGTTATTGTGTGGTCAGGTGCCAAGTTTAATGCTGCGTCCCCGCTAGCGCTGAGCGGGCGGCGCTTGCGGCAGTTACTTACATATATAGATATACAGTATGGAAGTGCCTGCTCACGCTGTACGCGCGCTCTCGTGTGTGGGCACACACGCTCGGCGCTTAGTTAAACAACAAAAATTATACTTTCCAGCGCGCTCAACTACCCGCAATGCCCCGTCCCCCGGACATGCAGGACACCCGGCGCTCATGCTCGGAGCGCTCTCCGACCATGAGCACGCTCAGCGCCAGCGGGGACTCAGCCTAACGCGTGGCTCCATAGTCTTAAATTGCAAATCGAACAATAATGCGTAAAAAAACCAGTGGAAATGTGTCATTGTGTAATAATAATAGGTGCATTAACGTTGACTACATCTGTATTGCCATTATTTTCAAATTTTTACATAATTAATGTATTCTAGCCAGTGATCCTCATTTTAGCCGTATCCTTTATATCACTTACAGAGGAGAATATTACATGTTGCTGCATTTTCAGCTATCTTGCTAGTCTCCTATAATCTGCATTCTACGCTATTAAGAGCCAGGACCAGCAAAGCAAGAGAAACACAGGACAGTAGGACAAGATTTTGAGTAATAAGGGAGAATACAGAAGGCTGGCTTCATGTGTGACCCCCATTCATTCCAAATCTCTGCGGTCATTTTTAGTCCCCGCTAGCGCTGATCGAGCTGAGCGGGCGGCGCATGCGGAGGAGACTTACATATATAGATATATGTACGTCCCCGCTCACGCGGTGCGCGCGGAGCTCTTGCGCGTGCACACACGCTCAGCCGCGATCGGCGCTTACATAAACAAAAAAATCTATACTTACCCGCGCACTCAACTACCCGCAATGCCCCCCCCCCGCGTTCGAGTACAAGCAGGACATCCGGCGCTCATGCTTGGAGCGCTCTCCAAGCATGAGCGCGCTCAGCGCCAGCCGGGACAAAAAAAACATTTGAAAACCAATTAATTGAGAATTACAAAATCAGTACAGGGAACTTATTATATGCTATAGAGCTTGAGTGTAAATTCACATTTCAATGGGTCATTTGCCGAGGTACTGAAATTCGTTTGTTCATTTGGTTTCTTTTCCACAGATCTTCATATTATACCAACAATGACAATATGACGGTCTTGGAGGGAATATCTTATCCGGGCCTGTTTTTTTTTACGGCATCAAAAAAATTCAGGATTTGATGGTCCTATTTGAGAAAATTAATTTTAATACTTATCTTCCCTACGTTAAGTCATGTGACAACCCAATTCATACCCTTATCATATTCGTGTTTGAACTCCCACTCGTGTTGGATATTAATAGCACATGAATGGCAAAGAAAACTGTAGAGTTGTCATGCATGGAATTATCTGGGGAGATGAAAAGATAGCAGTGTCTCCCAGGAGGCATATCTTTCATTGTGTGCACAGGGACGTTTTTATATTTTTACATTTAAGGTGAAAGGAGACTGGTATGGAAACACTGCCTGGTTTTCATATTTAAAACTGAATCATCTCAGCCTGACACTCAGAAAGTGCACAATATTTAAAGTGCAGATATCAATTTTCTGGCTATGGGCATACAGTAGTCGTAAATACACATACATATGCACTCTAAGAGCTAGATTAAGGGCAGGCAACTGCCCGAAACACATCTTCTCGCACTAATATTATCATGATACTATTTAACACAGGTTGAACATGATGGACATACAGTATATCTATTTTCATCCTAAACGACTGTGCTACTATATATACGGTATGTTACAATATTGTTTGCTATAACATAGTCTGATGTATATTAAAACATGCTAGATAGCGTCCAATGTGGAAATGTCGTATTCCACCTTTATTGACTAAGCCATGCTCTAAGAATGTGCTAATTTGTGTATTTTGACAGTGTTTGTGTATGAAAAGGCAATGACCAAATAGTAACTTTACATAGGAAAAATGTGCTGCAATAATCCCTGGCATTGATGGGGTTAAGAGCACCATGTTTTCATGTGACATTACTGAGGCACTAAGGGAAAATGGAAACTTCATTTGTCAGCTGCTAACTTGTCAGCAGGATATTATTCCCAACGTATGGAGAAAATTTTCTAATTAATCAAAATGTGTATCAGGGAAAGGGTAAAACCCCCCACTGCAAATAAGGTGGGAATAGCAGGTTTCCCATATTGAATTCTAATATCAGGTAACACAACTCACAGGGTGTCATTAAAATATTAAAGAGTTGTAATGTATGTCTTAAATTAATATTGTGACCTAAATACCGTTAACCCTTTCGCTGCTGTTGCATGTTCCTCTGGCAGTGAAAATCTTAAGCAATAACGGTCATTCCACCCTTTGGGACTCACTATTAGAAAACAAGGGGTATAACTAAATATACTCTGATAGTAAAGATAATGTATGTCCCTTTCTGAAGCGTTGTGTGGAGAACATTGACTGTGGATATGCAGTATTGAGACACAGGTGCGGGGAGTTTTCATTGCGGTGGGCAGCAGCGCTGTCATTGGGTATTCTTCATTGTCCCACCCTCCTAATAATGAAACCACAAACCTGCATTTGGCCACCCTACTAGTGAACATTAGAAACTTGGGGCAGGTTTTTAACAAGCAGTTTGTCAAAGTAGAAGAACAAAGAAGAGATTAAAAGGAAATTTAGAGTTAAAATGGTTCTCCCTGTCAAAAATCTCAGCCGTCAAGGTTTAACCCATTAAAATGTTACAGATTACTTTGACCCTATGTGGACTCCTCCTTTACCACTAAAGGTTTACATTAGTGTATATTAACATGTTACCCTAATCCCTGCCCTGTAAATTTACCTTCTTACATTTGCATGTTACTTTGTGTATGACGTACAAAGATGTTCGACAATCTAACTTATGAGGAGAGGCTAGCTAAATTAGATTTATTTACATTAGAAACGAGGCGTCCAAGAGGGGATATGATAACTATATACAAATATATTTGGTGACAATACAAGGAGCTTTCAAAAGAACTATTCATCCCACGGGCAGTACAAAGGACTCGGGGGCATCCCTTAAGGTTGGAGGAAAGGAAATTTCACCAGCAACAAAGGAAAGGGTTCGTTACAGTAAGGGCAGTTACAATGTGGAATTCATTACCCATGGAGACTGTGATGGCAGATACAATAGATTTGTTCAAAAAAAGGTTGGACATCTTTTTAGATAGGAAAGGTATACAGGGATATACCAAATAAGTATACATGGGAAGAATGTGGATCCAGGGATTAATCCAATTGCCAATTCTTGGAGTCAGGAAGGAATTTATTTTTCAATTTATGAGATATCATTGGATGATATGTCTCTGGGGTTTTTTGTTTGCCTTCCTCTGGATCAACATGTAAGTATAGATATATGATAAAGTATCTATTGTCTAAATTTAGCATAGGTTGAACTTGATGGACGTACGTCTTTTTTCAACCTCATCTACTATGTAACTATATGTAACTATGTAACTATGTAACTATGTTATTCTTGTATAAATATGAAATCCTATTTCAGCTTCATTTGCAAAAAGATATGCCTGAAGAAGGGACATTTGTGGTGCTGAAAGCTTGCACTCTTTTTAATCACAAATGATATATTAAAGGCATCACGCTCTCCTTACCTTTCTCT
Source organism: Ascaphus truei (assembly GCF_040206685.1). Taxonomy (NCBI): domain Eukaryota; kingdom Metazoa; phylum Chordata; class Amphibia; order Anura; family Ascaphidae; genus Ascaphus; species Ascaphus truei. The sequence goes on along the minus strand of NC_134486.1, from coordinate 58,386,853 downwards.
GTCTAATCTACTGGCTAACACGGTACCGTCCTCTATTTGCGTTGTGTAACATGGGATACCTTTTTGATTTGGTTAAAATCATAGAATGTTCTGCAACCCAATGTAACATTCAATTCATAACCTACTCGCCTATTTTCCCTGCATTCTAAGTTGTTATACAGCACCATGCCATTGCAACAACATGAACAATACTAGTTGCAAGCTAGATGAGAAATGATAGAAATACAAGCTAGAAATAGACATTTCACTGTTGACATTTAAGCTCCACATCTGCAAGTCGGTATCAGGTCACGTTTAAAATTACTTGCATATATCATTTAGCGAGGTAATATAAACCACTCTGCACAGACTGGGATAAAGCACGACAAGAGTTCAGGTTGAGTTGTCTCTTTAATTATGGAATATTCAATTTACAATTAGACATACTCAGCTTTATCAAGTGCCCAACCCACTGTATTATATCTGTATATATTTGTTTCTGTCGATTGGAGTGCTACTAGGATAGTCACCTCAAGTATACAACAATAGACAAAGAATCCCAATGCTATATCCGATATAACAAACTATTTAGTCCATTACTATCTGTTTTTTTCTATGTTTATTCTTCTCATAAATATGTGTCATTTAGTTCAATACTTGGGCCAAAAAATGTCAAGCCTGTAACCACTTCAAGGTGAACCCTATCAGCAAGTCCTACACTACCAATATTATACTGTCTTCTGTATTTCCTCCACTACATAGAGAAAAGAGGAAACATAATATACTGTAGCCAACAGCATGGGACACGTGACATGTATGCGGTGCCTAAGGGGTTAACGTTTAGTAGCACTGTGTGTGAGCTACGGTGCAGTTAGAAAACGTGCCCTAATAAATACAGTGACAAAAATCTGCAAAATAAAATGCAAGAAAAATAAATTCAACCAAGAGGTAATCCTATCGAAGCTGCCTTGCAGGGATTAATTCACTACGTTGCCGGCAACGAAGGGAGGTTTAAGGAGGGTGGATTGCTTAAAGAATATAAGTATATACACATCTCACTTCTATTTAATCAACAGGTCCTGGTACATACATGTGAATGAGTAGTCTATTAAGAGATTTCTTCCCTAGGAGAGAGGTGGAGATGACATTTGCTGTAGCAATAAGCATGGAAAGTATATATATATATATATATATATATATATATATATATATATATATATATGTGTCTGTGTACAAAAAGAAAAAAGAAAAAAGAAAGCGCCCGATCCTAGTGCAATATGTCTAAAAATACATTTAATATTCCCAAAAATTTCCAAATTAAAACTCACAAACAACAAAGAATAAGAGTGTGTTATGAGATTATACTGATGCCCTAGCACTGGAACAATGCTCCTCCACTCTTCCGCCTCTTGGTCTTGTCCGTCCAGACCCCTCTGAGCCTCCGTCCAGCAGGAACTCAGGAAACAACACCGCCATCGTTAGTGTTCTCCGGAAACAATCATTATAATTAAAATGGTTCCGGGCAGGGCAGGCTAGTGCGGGGAGCCAATAGAAAGTACTACCAACGTCTTCAGTCCAAAGTACTGGGTGATTCGGTGTATGCGCTCTTAACTTTAGCAGCACAATGCTCACCCTACGCGTTTCTTCACATTAAGTGATTTCATCAGGGGATCCCCCTAATCAGTCACATGTGTGATTACATTTGGTCAGACAGTCATTTATAGATTTGTTCCCATATATCATTTTTTTAATTACATTTTTTTAGATATTTTATACATTAGCAACACACTGTTCTATCAATATTATCTATAATAGGATGCTTATTTAATAATTCTCTGTCTATTTATATCGGAGGTTTATTGGTCAACTAATATATTTTAGCCCAGTTGGAAGGGGCTTTGAATTAACACATTAGTGCATTATTTATACCAGACTTATATATATACAGCTCAATCCCGTTATAATGCGATCCATTACAACGCGAATCCGCTTATAACGCGATGGTAGCATGGCTCCAATTTCCGTATTTATGAATACTTTACAACACTATTATTGGTTTCTTAAATACTTTATTGTACAATGCATACAATTGTACATTATTTCTAACGCGATCCGGTTATAACGCGATGTGATTCATTGGACCCCAAGCACAGCGTTATAACGGGGTTGAGATGAATATATATAGGTTTTTTTTCCCCTTGCACTTTATTTATTTATTTATTGTACTATATTTATTAGGGCACTTCTGGTTTTTAACCACAAAAAAAACCATAGAAAAAATAGACAGTAATGAACTAAATAGTTTGTCATATTAGATGTAGCATTGGGGCTTCTTTGTCTATCCCTTAATTATAGATGGATCAGTATGAGTTAACCTAGCCTTTTAATTTACACCAAAACAGGCTAAGTGTCACATTTATATTTAACTAACATTAGCTTTGAAATTAATAGAATAGGGCGTTTTCTAAATAGAACAAAACAAGTAAAAATGAATCAACAATTGACCTTAGTACAGTGGTTAAATACAGCTATAATCAGGGCCGCCAACAGGGGGGGGGGTGAGGTGGGGAGGGGCGTGTTGGGGAGGGGGGGGGGAAGAGACGGGACAACTGTCCCGGGCCTGGTCAGAGGTCAGGCCCAACTTTTGCATCTGGGTGCCGGCTTCTGATTGCAGCCGGGCCCCAGTTCTCCCCAGCTACTGCAGGCCTCTCCCCCACCGGGCCTGCCTCTTCTGCCAATGGACGCCGAAAGCTGGGCCTACTGGAAATCGGGCATGAGACCACCCCAAAGTAAGTGTGAGAGTGTGTGCGTAATTTATTATTCATATTTTGTGTGTGTGTGTGGGGGGGGGGTATTATTGTTTGTATTTTGTGGGGGGTATTATTGTCTGTATTGTGTGGGGGTATTATTGTGTGTATTTTGGTGGGGAGTATTATTGTGTATTGTGTGGGGTTGTGTGCATAGGGTGACCAGGTGTCCCGTTTTTGACAGGACAGTCCCGGTTTTTTCATTCCTGTCCCAGTTGCCGGTCTGTCCCGGTAATGTCCCGGTTTTTGGCCCTGGTCCCGGTTCTTGTAGGAAGATGCAGTGGTACGCAATGCGGGGGCGCTGAGCTATGCGGGGGCGCTGAGCTATGCGGGGGCGCTGCGCGATGCGGGGGCGCTGTGCAATGCGGGGGCGGCGCGCAGGCGGTGAGGAGAAGATGCGGTAGCAGGTGAGGATTTGCAGAATGCCAGGGGGTTGGGCTTTTGGACAATGCCGGCCGGGCCGCAGGGGATTGGTTGAAGGTCGGAAGAAGCCGGGGTGGGGCTTTGCAGGATACCGGCTGCAGGGGACTGGTTGGAGGACAGAGCCCACTGAGCTGCTTCCTTCTCAGAGCAGGTAGAGGTGTGTGTGTGTGTGTGTGTGTGTGTGTGTGTGTGTGTGTGTCTCTGAGTGTGTGTGGCTCTGTGTGTGTGTGTGTGTGTGTGTGTGTGTGTGTGTGTGTGTGTGTGTGTGTGTGTGTGTGTGTGTGTTTGTGTGTGTGTGTGTGTGTGTGTGTCTCTCTCTGTGTGTGTGTGTGTCTGTGGCTCTGTGTGTGTGTGTGTGGCTGTGTGTGTGTGTGTGTGTGTGTGTGTGTGTGTGTGTGTGTGTGTGTGTGTGTGTGTGTGTGTGTCTCTGTGTGTGTGGCTCTGTGTGTTGGTCAGTGGCTAGGTGTGTGGGTCAGTGGCTAGGTGTGTGGCTCAGTGGCTAGGTGTGTGGGTCAGTGGCTAGGTGTGTGGCTCTGTGTGTGTGGGTCAGTGGCTCTGTGGGTCAGTGGCTAGGTGTGTGGGTCAGTGGCTAGGTGTGTGGGTCAGTGGCTAGGTGTGTGTGTGGGGGTCAGTGGCTCTGTGCGTCAGTGGCTCTGTGGGTGTGGCTCTGTGTGTGTGGGTCTGTGGCTCTGTGTGGGTCAGTGGCTCTGTGTGTGTGTGGGTCAGTGGCTCTGTGTGTGTGTGTGGGTCAGTGGCTCTGTGTGTGTGTGTGGGTCAGTGGCTCTGTGTGTGTGTGGGTCAGTGGCTCTGTGTGTATGTGTGGGTCAGTGACTCTGTGTGTGGGTGTGTGGTACAGTGTGTGTCTCATTGTCATGGCAACAGGGTGCATCACGTGATGTAATTTGTTTGTTTTTCATTTTGAAAATCTGGTCACCCTATGTGTGCATTTTGTGGAGGGGTATTATTGTGTGTGTTTTGTGGGAGTATTATTGTGTGTATTGTGGGGGGTAATTATTGTGTGTATTGCGGGGGTAATGTATGTGTATTGTGAGGGGGTAATCATTGTCAGGGGGGATTGTGAGTATTGTGGGGAGGGAATCGGGATTGTATGGGTATTGGGGGGATTGTGTGGAATTGTGTGGAATTGTGTGTATGTATGTATGTGTGGGGGTTGGGTGGAATTGTGTGTGTGTGTGTGTGTGTGTGTGTGTGTGTGTGTGTGTGTGTGTGTGTGTGTGTGTGTGTGTGTGTGTGTGTGTGTGTGTGTGTGTGTGTGTGTGTGTGTGTGTGGCCAGGGAGGGAGGGGGAATGAGTGTGAGGAAGGGGGGATTGAGGGAGTTGGATTAAGTGAGAGTGAGGTCATTGAGCAAGGGAGGAGAGTGGGACAGAATAGAAAGAGTGTAAGAGACGGAGTAAGAGAGGGGATAGGGGGGAGAGAAGAAGAGGCGGAGGGAGAGAGGAAGTGTGAAAGGGAAGGGGAAGAGTGAGAGACAAAGAGGGGCGAGAAATACATGGGTTGAGGGAAGGAATAGAGGGGTGAGAGCGAGGAGGTTTGAAAGAGTGTGGGGGGGAGGCCTGGTGGAAACTCTAGTCCTGGGCCCCGGGAAAGCTGTTGGCGACCTGCCTATAATACCTCAAAGCATAATCAAATGGAACAGCTCCCACGTTTAATAATAATTAAATATGATCTATGTTAATATTTTTAACAATATATTTAAACAAGATTTGTCTGCAAAGCGCTTGACATTGTTGGGTGCAGTTCTTTTTTATTTATTTGAGTGTTATAAGAGTGCTGTATGTTTTGATGAGGAGTTAAAGAATAACAGCATTCAGAGAAAAGACCTTCAGTGATCCTGAGCAACGGTGCTAGGGAGACAGGCCCAACACATTAATCTACTTTTGCTAACCAAAGTTACAATATACTGTGCCTTGGACAATTATGGCAAAAGTGATTGAAATCTAAACTTGACCTGACATTTTGTTCCAGCTGCAATTTTCAGAATAAAAATAACAGCACTGGAGTAAAAAAAAAAAAAAAAAATCAAACAAATCGGCCTACAATATCCCCGAATCAAACAAAATGCCCTGTTTTTAAACACCAAGCACTATAAATGAACTGTACTGAGCAATATTACTCAGCAAAGCACTACTCTACTTAACCTATTAGTGCTAGAAGGGCCTGTCAATGCTTTATGGCCCCGAAGGGATTAACATAAGCAGTGTTCGACAAATGCACCCCCAGGAACACCTGGGTGGGGCGAGTGCATTTAACCCCCTGGCGAGTGCCGCTGCTGTGCTGTGCTGCAGCTCATTTCAGAATGCCGAGACGCGAACAAGCGGGTAACCTAGCAACGTGGGACGCCGGAAGAATAGCCCAGCCACAGACATCCCTTGGAGGCACTGCAGTGATGCAACACCACGCACCAACGCAGGTGCGCTCTCCCATCAACTGCCGGGACCAGAGGCGGGGAGAGGCCTGGAGATTGTGGCTGGATGTGTCTGCGGAGTGGCGCTGTGTGGCTGGAGGAAGTTGCTGCTGCTGCTGCTGCTGCTGCCGCCGTGTGAATCGTGGGCCAGGCGGACGGAGGGAGCTCCCCAGGCTGGATTCCCTCACTCTCATGGCAGGTAAGAGAGAGGGAGGGGGGGGGGTGGAGGGAGAGAAGTGGGGGGTGGTGGATTGAGGGTGGGGGAAGAGAGGGAGATGCTGCATACCACTGTAGTGACCCGGCTTCAGCCATAAGAGCGCAGTCACTGCTATATTTCGTCTCCTGTCGGCACCGCTGATAAGAGGAAGAGAGAGGAATTTGAGAGGGCGGACACTCGTTCTCGCAGGGGGAAGGGGAGGGTGTGTGTGTGTGTGTGTAAGTGGGAGTGTGTGTGTGTGTGTGTGTGTGTGTGTGTGTGTGTGTGTGTGTGTGTGTGTGTGTGTGTGTGTGTGTGTGTGTGTGTGTGTGTGTGTGTGTGTGTGTGTGTGTGTGTGTGTGTGTGTGTGTAAGTGGGAGAGAGTGTGTGTGTGTGTATGTGTGTGTATGTAAGTGAGAGAGTGTGCGTGTGCGTGTGCGCCCGTGTGTGTGTGTGTGTGTGTGTGCGCCCGTGTGTGTGTGTGTGTGTGTGTGTGTGTGTGTGTGTGTGTGTGTGTGTGTGTGTGTGTGTGTGTGTGTGTGTGTGTGTGTGTGTGTGTGAGAGAGTGTGTGTGTGTGTAAGTGGGAGAGTGTGTGTGTAAGTGGGAGAGTGTGTGTGTGTAAGTGGGAGAGTGTGTGTGTGTGTGTGTGTGTGTGTGTGTGTGTGTGTGTGTGTGTGTGTGTGTGTGTGTGTGTGTGTGTGTGTGTGTGTGTGTGTGTGTGTGTGTGTGTGTGTGTGTGTGTGTGTGTGTGTGAGAGTGTGTGTGTGTAAGTGGGAGAGAGAGTGTGTGTGTAAGTGGGAGTGTGTGTTTGTGTAAGTGGGAGTGTGTGTGTGTGTGTGTGTGTGTGTGTGTGTGTGTGTGTGTGTGTGTGTGTGTGTGTGTGTGTGTGTGTGTGTGTGTGTGTGTGTGTGTGTGTGTGTGTGTGTGTGTGTGTGTGTGTCACCCACCCTGTCTCCCTGTCTCACTTTGTCACCCTCTGTCTCACTTTCTGTCACCCTCTGTCTCACTTTGTCACCCACTGTCTCACTTTCTGTCTCACCCTGTCTCCCTGTCTCCCTGTCACCCTTTGTCACCTCTGTCTCACCCTGTCACCCTCTGTCTCACCCTGTCACCCTCTGTCTATCCCTGTCTCACCCTGTCACCCTGTCTCACACAGTCTCTGTGTTTCACACGCACACGCTCTCTGTGTCACACACACACACTCTCTCTGGATCTGGATATCTTATTTACCCTATATATCTTAACTGGCCTATACCTACACCGAAATAACCTATACTGCTTTCTTCCAGATCTGACTCAAGCTTCACACGGAAGACATAGGAATCCCCCCTAACCCAGAAGACAGGTAGGGAACACCTCCCCTCCAACATATAACATTGCGGGGATGGGGGTACCTGGACATTGAGGGACTGCAGATCAGGTAAGATCCCAGGTGAGATTGCTGCTTTAGATATTGTGAAGTGGGGGCATCCAGACACTGGTTAAGGGTTAAGGGGTGCAGGAAACTGGTCATTCACATCTGGCTTTTTTTTTGTAAATACGACATTTACACACACACACACACACACACACACACACACACACACACACACACACACACACACACACACACACACACACACACACACACACACACACACACACACACACACACACACACACACACAACAAGGAATAATTGTAGTATAAAGTAATACAATAAATAAACTTATGTCAAAAACGAATGTTGTTCTTACTAGGAATTTATTTTAAAAAAAAATTAAACCGGGCCTGGGGGCGGGACTAGTGGTGGGGCTGGGGGCGGGACTAGGGCGGGGCTGGGGGCGGGACTAGGGCAGGGCTGGGGGCAGGACTAGGGCGCGGCTAGGTGGCGAGTAGATTTTTTTGTTCGGCGAGTAGATTTTTGGGTAATTTGTCGACCACTGAACATAAATATTGTCATTTGTAAACCCTAATATTTCCCACAAAATAAATATGGCAATTAGTATCAAATATTGCAAACTGGATTATTGTTTAAAAACAGGTGTATATTGTGTAACTTTCCTGGTACCGAATGTAGGTTCCATGTTGGTGATGCTATCTAGTGTTGGGCAACTTCAAAGATGGTCATAGACTTACATGAGATGAAGATTCTAAAGGTTACCTAAGGGACCTGAATTAAAATAATTTGTGCATATTCATCGTTTTGTTTCCATAATTGGTTTAATGTGAACGTACGTGCTGACCACACACCCCTGTTTACAAAAAAACACAGAGGCCAGAGGAATGGCCGATGTAGACCACTCATCAACTATTTATCTCTTCAAACAAGTATGTGTCATTGAGCTGCATTCTACCAACCAGAGAAATTAAGATTTAATTGGCTTTTGGGGTATGTTTGTGAGCTGACTCCTATCAATTGAGAAGGAAATGATAATCTAATTAACTATTTTGTATGTTTGAGCTGATTAGACAAACCCCTCCCTTAAGTGTTAGTCAAATGCATGTGAATAGAGTACTTAAGTCACTGTAACATGGCTGTTAGCCATAAGGCTGTGTAACATCAAAAGCGTCACACCATAAGTGTACATCAAAAGTATCTACAAGAGTTAATTTTGGAGTTGAAATTGGAGGTGAAGATTGGAGGAAGATCTGGACTCTGCATTACAACTTTGCCACTGTGAGACATTAACTTTTAACATCTGCAATTTATTTGTACACTTTTATCCTCCGGTACCTTGGAACTCTCTCCTCCTGCATCTCACTATGCCCTCCCTATTGCTTTTTCTGTTTGCTGTTTCCTTACTCATTTATGAACATCTCTGTTCTCTCCAACTTCCCCACTCCCCACAGCACCATTATTTATACACCTGTCTCCCAACAGCTTTTTTACCCGTCAATAAAAAACACCCACACAAATCCTCTATTCACACCCTCTATCTACTCCTTCCTGCTGCTGGGGATCTCCCCTAAGCCTGAAGCCACACATACACACCTGATCTCACTCATGCCTCCCTGCCACCTCTTCCCCTGTAAATGGTGTTAACCTTTTCATTTAACACTGACCTTCCTTAAATTTTACCCCACAAATCAAGCATCCCAATAGCCTGCACTCATGGCTATTGTTCCACACTCAGTCACTCCTTCCACCCATTGTGACCAAGCACTGCCATCTACAGCACTTACTCCCTCACCTGCTGTCTCTGTAAGTTTCCCATTAAACCTCTTAGATTGTAAGCTCTTCGGGGCAGGGATTCCTTTCCTATTGTCTGATTTTGCTGCACTTATTGTATAATTATAATTCCCTCTACTGTATTCTTTCTGAAGTGCTGAGTACACTTTTGGCGCTATATAAATAAAGACATACAATACAATACAATCAAAAGAGTTGAGGCATTTCTATAAAGGCACTACCATAACCTTCACATATAATGGCACAATATTTGATATAATATGGACTAGAATAATGTAAGGTCCTGACCTATTGAAAAAAAATATGTGTTTTAATTTTTCCATCTGACCCAACTATTATTGTTATTATTATTGTGTAATCGCAGCTCTGTACTGTTGTTCAGTTACAGGTCTTCATACTAATCAGAGGGCATGAATGCGTTCTGCTTCTTATGGACAAAAAAGGGGTAATTTGTGATTATTTTTCCCCTTTTCAGCATGAACCAGCATTTGCATCATTAGCGAGTTTGGCAAAGAGATATATTTCAAAAATCATTCAATTTCATGCAAATGACACAAATATTCCCCAGAAAATACAGGGCTCAGAAAAAAAACCACTCATCAAGAATGACTGGAAACTGAGTGGTGACGTGCGGTGCTTGCTGCCAAAGAACCACTTTGGAAGCTGACCTGTCAATCATTGCACTACTTGCTGCATTCATGCCTCATAATACCTTGCATAGGTAGGGTGACCAGATTTTCAAAATGAAAAAGCGGGATACATTAAAAAATTATTTATAAAACAAATTACATCACATGCCGCACCCCGTTGCCACGACAACGAGACACTGACGTCAGGCAGTGACATGTTGCCATGACAATGTTGCATCACGTGATGCCTCGGCGCCATAATGCGTCCCGTTGTCATGTCAACTTGATGCCGCGTGACGTCACGGAGCAGCTCGTTGTTATGGCAATGTGCATTACGTGACGTCGCTCGGCCATGTTAATGGAATTTGGAGGGGAGGATACAGCCAAAGGCAAGATAAATAAATATATAATAAATAGATCTAAAAAAATGTTATCCCCACACACCCACTGACCCACACAGCCACACAGAGCCACTGTCCCACAGAGTCACTGAACTACACACATAGAGCCACTGATCCACACACCCACACACACACGGAGCCACTGACTCACACACACAGAGCCGCTGACCCACACACCCACACACGGAGCTACTGACCCCCCACACACGGAGCCACTGACCCACACACCCACACATGAAGCCACTGACCCACCCACACACACACAGAGCCACTGACCCACACACACAGAGCCACTGACCCACACACACAGAGCCACTGACCCACACACCCACACACGGAGCTACTGACCCACACACACAGAGCCACTGACCCACACACCCACACATGGAGCCACTGACACACACACACACACACACACACACACACACACACACACACACACACACACACACACACACACACACACAGCCACTGACCCACACACACAGAGCCACTGACCCACACATACAGAGCCACTGACCCACACACACAGAGCCACTGACCCCCCCACACACACACAGAGCCGCTGACCCCCCCACACACACACACACACACAGAGCCACTGACCCACACACACACAGAGTCACTGACCCCCCCCCCCACACACACACACACACAGAGCCACTGACACACACACACACACACACACACACACTCACACTCACACTCACACTCACACTCTCTCTCTCTGTGTCCTACCTGTCACTGGGGAGCATGGAGGGGGGGGAAGCCATCTTGAGCAGGCACCTCGCTTCCGTCTCTCATTGCTGAGGCTCTGCTGACACTAACCCCGCCCCCACCCTCTGCAGTCAGACCGGCCTCCGCTCTCCTCCTGTTCTCCTCTCTGCCTGCATTCTGTGCTCTTTGCTGCCCCCCTGCTCTGATGGCCAAATCCGTAAGAGCCACAAAAAACGGGACATTTAAAAAAATGTGGGGCAGCCGGGACAGCCATTAAAAAAACGGGAAAGCCATTAAAAAAACGGGACTGTCCCGGCTAAAACGGGACACCTGGTCACCCTATGCATAGGGCTATTAGAAATCTGTTTATTATATTAAAATGTATGAAGGAGAGCTTATATCAAGACAATTGAATGGGAATATGTTGTAAGGTTTAGAATTCAAATGTAAGCCAAAAGAGATGAATGGCAGTTAAGGTTTAATGCATACCAGATGTTGGAGGTTGGCTTAGAGATAGCATTTCAGGCCTAGTCTAACATGGAGTGAACAAATCGAGCAAAGAGTAGCTCCCAATCTGGTGCTCAAGAGAACTCCTGCAGTGTAAATATCACATAATAATCTCCTTATGAGCTGTCAGCAGGATCAGTTTCATGCAGTCCATATATTTAAAGCGGTCTCCGTATATGGCAAACCCCGGAATGCTGAGGTTGAAATTACTCACGTCTTGGTGACAGGGGGAGGGGGGTACATGTAGTCCCGCAGACCCGCAATCCATTGTGTCTGTGCCAGTACTTTTTCTAATGTTTTTTAACCAATAAATGTTTTGGTCATGATGTCCCAGCATCTCCTTTTTTGCGCAAGCAGTGCCCCGGCATTTTTCCAGCATTGGAATCTTTTACCTAGTCTAACAAGGAGCAAAGTTCTTTGTTAGAGAAAGCACGAGGTCAAAGGGGGCAGAGTTAGTGATCAATAAATGCAGTTGTACTTGATCAGCTCACTCTCTCAGCAAGAAACATCTAGGGCCCCGCTCACACAGCGCGCTACATGATGTGCGCGCACGCGTTCATCACAGATTCCTGGCAGCCAATGGTAGTGTTCAGTCTTGAAACTACCATTGGCTGCAAAGTACAGCGTTGACGCTGCTGCAGTCGCGTGAGTCTTTTTAATTTGTGATCTCTGGCTGCAGCAGCGTGATGTCAATTTCAGCAGCCAATCAAATGTCTCAGCTGAATATGCACCGCAGAGCGCTTGTCAGCGAAGGTGGGGGGTTAAAAATTAGTAATATATATTAATATTCTGAATTATTTTATACACCCCCCCTTGCCCTTTACCCTACTTGCTCTTTCATTCGCCCGGTTCCTCTCATCGGTTCCTCTTCCCTTCCATCTCTCCATTTCCTTATTCATGATGCTCATCTCGGTTCCTCTTCCCCACTGCCTCTAACTTCCCCCATTCTATTTCTATACAGAGACACCCGTACACCTTGTGTCGCATCATTCCGTCTGCTGGGGATGATCACACATCGCCCAGCAGACAGAGGTGCGCACATGCGGACGCGCGCACGCTGCGTCGGGAAGTCCTCAGTGGGAACGCGGCCTAAGCTGCAATGTGAGGAATAAAAGGTTTCTCTCTCTTTGTTCTATCATCACCATCTGAGAGAAAGAGCATATGTTATCATCATTGATTGACCTTCCATCTGTAAGTAATGCTATAAGAATAAACTATAACTTTGTCTGCTGAACAACAACCTTCTGAAGTATTGGAATCTTTATAAACAAGGTGAAATTATTCTAAAAAGGGCTATGCAAGGTATTGTAGGGCACGACTTTGGCAGAACATTGATTGACCACTCTGTTTCTGCAGTATATCTGTTGGCAGCTGCAGTCTTTCCTTGGCTTACCCTTATAGTGAACCATGTCCTCTCATGGTGGATCGGTACAGGTATATCATATTTTACAAAAAAAAGTCCAACATTTTCCAGTGTTATTGTACACAAATGCTTCATTTTGACACAACCCTGATAGAATTATGAATATCCATCTTCTTCCCCATTGTGTTAGAGGAAATGTGGCTTAAAGGGCTCCCATGCTCATACAGTATTTGGTGGCATTGCCCAACTATTCAGAGACACTAGCAGAAAATACAAGCAAGAATATGATCGGTCTTCAGTTCACAATGGAGAAGTTAACTGCTTATGAAAACCAATGTATGGAAAAATGTGAGAAGATGTGAAGCCCTTGGCTTGTCTTTGCTCAGAGATAGCTTCCTATATCCAATTGTTTTTTTATACTTTTGTTATGAAGAGAGATGTTTTTATGTGTATTTTTTTTTAGGAATGTGAAATACTGTAGATGGACGAATAATAATTATTTGTATATCACAATCTTTTGTCATATCACTTTTGCGCAATGGACATGTTAAAGCAATGTGATTTAATGTTGTATACTACTATTAATGTGGTTAACTAACACTTCTATGTATACTGTACCCACTTTTCTCCCCTTTTATTTCTGTTTAACTTCCCTACAAATCTCTTAAATATTCTTTTGAAAAATATTAAATAAACACGTTTAAAAAAAGTGCATTTCTATTATCATGAGCATTAGTATTAGATTTACAATAACCTGTATATGTTGTTATTTACCAACATTACCATGAAACATGTAAAATCATGTTTAAATGTTCACATTTAGATAACACTGTAGATCAGAGTTCCTGATAATATTGACATTAAATTGGAAAATATGGTAAGAATGTTTTTTTGTTTTTTTCTTCCGATTATCCTATTGACATTTATTCTTTGCGTTTGACGGCGTTTTGGGAAAAACAGATGCAAAGAGGGTCATTTTCATATTATGAGCCTGAATAAATAAATGTACTTTGTTCTAGTTTTTCTCGATTGGCATCGGCCTCTGAGTTGTCAATAGTAACACTTAGGTCCAAATCCACAAAAGGGAGCTAAGCTTTAGCATCCTTTTGTGCGTCTGTGCATTAGTGAGGAGTTACCTGAAACTTCAAGAAGTACCGGATTAAGGGGCGTGCTGACCGGGCATCAAACGAAAAGGGTCTCTTTCCGCCATCGCCACAGGTCACCTCTGCGCCTTACACCATCTTTTAACATCGTCACCTCTCATATCTGCCCAGCCGCAGGGCACCTTGTGCAGCCATCTTCCTTACGCCCTTTGTGAGTGCACCCACAGGACACTCAGCTTGGCTGCCAGGAACCAGGACAGATTTATTAATTTCCTGCGGTGTGCGGGAAATTTAAAAATGTGTCCTGGCTGCTGGTGGCCAAGCTGAGTATCCTGTGCGCACACTCACAACTGGTGTTGGAGCGGCACCTACAGCTGGGGAGAGCCGAGTGGTGAGGACATTTAAAGGTGGCAGAAGGTGGCGAGGTGACCTGTAGTGAGTTGTTCTGGCGGCGGAGCGTTGGTGGCGATTTGGCCACAGCCAAACATCCCATTCCGGCGCACAAGCAAACAAAAAATTTGGCACCCCTGTCAAAATAAAATTGTTTTACAGGGGCATCAAATTTTTTCCTCTGCCTGGGAAGCAAAAATGTCTCAGTCCATCCCTGACTCCAAGTTAAGTTGTTTTAGTCAAGAAAAATTAAAGAGTATAAGGAATAATGGCTGCAAATGTATTTAAGAAACTCCTAGGTAGCACTTGGTGAGTGTTGTTTTCAGTGCTTTGAATAGGCATGTTACCAGAGGTGTGTTCTCATGGTGCAGGGACGTTGCTTCTGGTATGGTGTCTGGGAGTTTCGTCTCATGTTTTCAATTCCAGTGTATTTCATGGTGACCGGTTGCTCAGTATAGGTGATAATTAGTTTTAATGCGATGGCTTGACTTGCAGGATATGTCGAATCTGGGCTTCATTGAGTTTTTAGGTCTTTTTGGGGCATGTTAAGAGTGACCAGGAAGGGATTAGGGGCTGATGTGTCATTGCCTGCCACAACTGTAGGCACAAGCCGGTCATAGTAAAAGCTGTGTTAGGCCTTTTGGGATTTATATGAGAGATGTGTGACATTAAATTATTTACAGAATTTTGGATGACCTATTTCAACGCTTGTAATTGTAGGTCATGTTTTAAGGCCAGGGAACCTTTTTATTGGCGGTTAAGAGTTTCCTGAGAACTCAGATCTTGGATTTAAATTACTCAAGGAAGTAATTCAGCAAAGTTGGACGCGGTATTTAGGCAGAGAATCTTAAGGGTATAGGAAGCAAGGTGAGTCTAGTGAGACACAGATGTTTTGTTGTAAGTTGCAGATGACTTTTGGTTAAGGCGAGTAGCATGTTATGTGTGAATTGGAGGATGGCTCAGCAACCAGGGGAAAGCAAGTTGTTTGCTTAGGGTTACCTGACTTTTTGGTGGAAATTGAAGCTTGGAGTAGGACGGGTGCTTTTTTGGATTGACTCAACAATATGTTGTATGATGTGAGTAGATGATTCATAAACTGAGTAGCATGTACTGTACAGTATACGTATGGAAACATGTTGGCTTAACGGATGGTCTCTATAATGACGAGAGCTGGTTGCATTGGGAGATAAGTGTATCGCAATCAAGTGCAATAAAGCATTACATTGTTCAAGGTTTAAACTGTGGAGTTGGTTAAGTGGTGGCTCATATATCATTTGGGATCAGAAGTGAGCAATGGAGTGGCCATATAGGGGAAAGTTGAGGCTTCAAGGGGACTGAGTCTGGATCTTTTGGTTGGGAGTAAGGACATGGTGGTGGCGGCTTCTGCCAGTAGTATTGACATTATGATGATTGATGGGGTTTACCTGAATGTGTTTGGTTGGTAATGCTGGGGGCTTGGTCTCTGTAACATCCTTGGTATTTTAGGCATGCAGTTATTGGGGATGCAGGACAGTGGTGGGTGCATGGTATAGGGTGGAAGTCATGTGCTCAGTGACAGTGGGATGCTGTTATGGAGGGGTGCCATGTTGCTAAGGCATTCGGGTGTTGCCAGAAGGATGTTAACAGAGTTATAAATATGTTTATTTAGTTGGCCATCTGAGTTGTTGGTCTTTCCGGTTTGATGGTGCTAATTTGTCTGATATTGCCTCAAGAATTGCCTTCTGATGGGGATGGAGGCAACAGAGCAAATTTAAGACTTTAAATCGCTCCATTTGTGGCAGCAACCTTCTTGAGAATGTGTGATACTCAGCCCGCGAGGACTCTGATTAATGTTTAATTTAACAGGTTTCAGGAGAAAATAGAGCACTGCTTGGAAAACGGAGGCACACCCTATCTGAGGACAAAGGAAAATCATCCAGAAGACCAAACGAATGTGAGTTTATTACTCCTTTTCATTTACACCATCATCAATTGTTTGTCCACTTATACCGTAAGTACATATACTGATTGACTGGACACAAATGTGTGAGGATTCTTACTAGGATTCTTACTACTGTGATCGTGGAATCCTGGCAGCTTGTCGAATTATAGTGGATTAGTGGTGTTATCATTGTTTGGAGTATTGGTCATTTATATATATGATACCCAAGGGTAATACACCGGACTAATCCAAATAATCCTAAGTATTTTGTAATGCTTATACACTGGCGACACACTTTATTCGAGCTCGGCTAGTCCCACGAATTCGGGTATACCCGGGTGTATTGAGTGTTTTCTGCCCGAGTGCATTGAGGTATTTTCCAGGCAGGGATTGAAGCATTTTATTCCCGCTGGCTGCAATACTGCACAGTATATATATATATACTGCACCGACACACTTTATTCGAGCAAATACCTGGTATGTACCTGGCAGATACCTGGAATGCGCCGCTCCTCACCTCTGACAAGCCCCGTTGCATTTGCCTTCCCAGCCTGGGTTCATGCCTGGCTGATGGGCGGCTGATTTGTTAAATGATAATGATTAGGATTTAATAGGCTGCAATGCTTCGCGTGTCTACCAGATGGCATAAATTCATGAATTGTAATGCAGTATATATATATATACTGTGCAGTATTGCAGCCAGGGGGAATAAAATGCTTCAATCCCTGCCTAGAAAATAACCCAATATACTCGGGCAGAAAACAGTCACAAACCTCAATACACCCGGGTATACCCGAATTCGTGGGACTAGCCGAGCTCGAATAAAGTGTGTCGCCAGTGTACTGCATTAAAATTCATGAATTTATGCCATCTGGTAGACACGCGAAGCATTGCAGCCTATTAAATCCTAATCATTATCATTTAACAGATCAGCCGCCCGTCAGCCAGGCATGAACCCAGGCTGGGAAGGCAAACGCAACGGGGCTTGTCAGAGGTGAGGAGCGGCGCATTCCAGGTGTCTGCCAGGTACATACTGGGCATTTGCTCGAATAAAGTGTGTCGGTGCAGTATAAGCTTTTGACTCTATAGATAGAGCACAACACATTCTCTTACAATATCTTATTCATGTTTGACCTGGAACTGGGTCTAAAGTGGGAAGGGAAGCTTTATCTGCTGGGAACTTTGTGGACTTTGGGTGCTGCAGGGGCCAATGTGCTGTGCGGCACCTGGCGGCAGAGGCTGGACATGGTAGAGTGACATGCAGCCTGATATCTGCTTAAGGACACACTGACAAGGGTGGGGGAAGTTTATACAAATGATTGTTTATCAACCTGCTATCCAATTTTACCTCTGTATTGACTACCTGGTATTCTTTGGAGTTACACATATGAAGTTAATTGGGGATTTCTGGAAGGATCTAGGAGCAAGCACATTTGACTAAACAATGGATTCAATATTTACTCCATTGGTGATGTTTATTTTCATATCTGTAATTATCTCCTATGCTATGTCCATGTTCAACAAATGTGGTCAAATATGTTTCCATCTTACATCAAAAGACAAAAATACCTAATGCTACATCCAATATGACAAAAATTATATAGTAAATACTTAACTGTGTCTTGTCATAAATAAGGGTATTTAGTTAAACCCTTTGGCCAAAGCATTATAAGCCTGCAGCCACATCACAGGATGACCAGTATGCAGGTCCTAACACTACCTGTAAAAATTTGAATTTGCCTCTGCATTGGAAGGAGAAATGTCTCAATAAACATGTCCTGCACAGGTGCATGAGAAAAACTGCTACTTAAAAAGTGAGGAGGAGCTGTCACTTTAAGTGATCTTAAACCCAGGGAAGAGGGGTCACTAACCGCCAAACAACTTTTATTAGTTGACAATTTACAAACACACACAATCCTTGCAAGATCTAATAACAACACCACTACATCACATAGGATACCTCGGAGCTGAAATCAACGCGTTTCAGCAGCAGAGACCCCTGCTTCATACCTATCCAAAAAAATATTTTTTTATTTGTTGGAGTGCAAATTTAAAAGAAGCCTTCATGTAACAAACTTCCCTTCCTCATATTGATCACATTTTTCTTATCTGAACAGACACAAAGTCTTCCATTAAGGTAATTGTCACAGGAGACCAGGATCATTTACACCAGGTAGATGATGGGCAGCACTGCCAGAAGAATCCAGCTCCCAGCTTGACCGGAAAAGCAGGAAAAAAGCGCACACTCCAAAATTGCAATAAGGTCTGGTTTATTGCAGGCTAGGCAAACAGTAACAGGACTACACGCACGCACCTACGCGTTTCGTGCACAGGGCACTTTACCTAAAGTAAGTGCTCTGTGCACGAAACGCGTGGGTGCGTTCGTGTAGTCCTGTTACTGTTTGCCTAGCCTGCAATAAACCAGACCTTATTGCAATTTTGGAGTGTGCGCTTTTTTCCTGCTTTTCCGGTCAAGCTGGGAGCTGGATTCTTCTGGCAGTGCTGCCCATCATCTACCATTGTTTCACTGCATTTACCTCTGGATGGACTGCACGCCCCTGATGTCTGGAACGTTCATAGAAGCACACAGGTAAAGGGCCGCAGTGCCCTGTCATATATACATATGGACACCTGTGCTACTTTATTACTTGATTTGCTTATTTGGTTGGGTGTTTATGATTGTGTTTAACTTGTGGTGGTCAAGTGGACTCCACTAGACACAAATCCCTTCCTATTGCACATTCATTCAATCTTCCTGGACATCCCATTGTCATCTGGATTATCATTACCTGCTATAGATGGAATTCTTTCTGATTGGTGAAGCATCACACTTTTTTCTACTTCATTTACACCAGGGACCAGTACACTAGACAGAACTGCAGAGTTAAACATAAGTGAATTTATTGGGAACATTTTCCATAAACATCCAGTACATAAAACACGGAAACAAACTCACCCAACTGTGGTAACTGGGGTAACAATCTAATGTCCTCGGCGCAGGGACCTCCTTCCGGAAGCTTACCCTGATACGTGTTCCCAACATGCGCCACTGTCCTCTGTAGTATGGACACCACTGCCTTGCTCTCCGCTGGCTAGCAAGTTTAAATTTCCTGCCGTTGCTGCACTCCAAACAGCTCTGGCTGCGCACACAGACCAGCATCCAACAACTCTGGATGCTCTGGACCCCTGTACTGCGTCTCCTCACTTCCCTTCTGCTGACTCCCTATCAGGCTCTGTCAGTCCCCTGTCAGCACACAGCCTTCACCAACAATATTCAGTCTAGAATTCGTCTCTTGAGGCTGGGAAGAAGGCGTATTTATTCCCATGTCCCAATCAGGGAGATGCCAGCTAGTCTGGGTAGGAACAATATTCCTGGTCTCTGCATACAGCCCAAGACCCGGTTGATGAGATTACTGGGGTTGAAAGTGGGCGAGGTCAATGCTGATACAATCCGCTTCCACAGACAAACCATACAGATATAGCCCCAGGGCTTTTTATTTATTTATAAAAATGTTTTCCCTGGAAGTAATTCATTGAGAGTTACCTCTCGTTTTCAAGTATGTCCTGGGCACAGAATTATAACAATACATGGTTACATTAAAAGAACAAAGGTTATACAGTCAATTCACAGACATTTCATGGACAGATAGAGTTGAAAAATTGGGTACAGGGGATAAAGGCCTGGTGAATTTCAGATTGAAATAGAGATGCTTTAACATCAGTGAATGGTAGCAAATGGCTCGCACCCTTGGGGCGGCGTAGATATAAACTGAAGAGGTTCAGAATGAATACAGCTGCAAATACAAAGTTCTTTGTCCTCTTGGCTCATTAACATTCCAGTGGGTGGGGTTGACGTTCCACAAAGTACAAGCAAATGTTAACCCTTAACACGCTGGTCCTGTGCAGAGGGGAGCAACTCTTGGGGAGCCCCATTAGGCGTCCGCCTTTGGGGGCGATGCAGATGTACAGCTGTCTTGCAGAGCAAGGCCACTCAGCAGGTAGTCGACCTCTCCAGGCCTTCAATACCAAACTGTGATGTGATTACAGCTCAGTTTGTAAGAGAGAGTTACCCCCTACTGGTCCCCACTCTTAAACCAAGCTGTACATCACTGTTTTCCATTCATTAAGAGGAACATATATAGGACTGCGACAATAAACTGTACATACATAACTACATTATACTGTATGGTTGACACATTGGGGTAATGGCGGCTTTACCTTTATTTAAAAGCAGCCAAATATACCCTTACCATCCAAGTAATGATTAAAGGATTCAATATACTCCACCACAAAGTAGAATTATATTTACTGCCTCTGCAGTGAGTCACAACACAAACTTCCTAGAAATATATTCATCATTTGAGAAGGCAATAGTCTCAATACTGACATATTTGTCAAAAAAACAGAAAATAACAATCTAATCATGGTTAACAGCTTTTAACCAAGAGACTCTTACAGTTACATGTAAAATGATGCTGTCACAGACCGTAAGAAAATTTCATTAAAAAAATTATTATGGCCAAAATCATTCAGAGAAGCTATAAATGAATAAGGAGGTCACATGACTGAGGATCTCAGAAGACGTGATGTAATTAAGAAGATTAAGAAGGAGGTAATGAGATCTACTCTTGACAGCACATCCATACAAAAGAGGAAAATTATATAAAACTATGCAATAGAATAGACCAACTGAGCGGGGCACCGTTCGACCGTGTTTCCCTTATTGAAGGAGAAACATGAGGAAGAATTTGATTCATAATATAAATCTAAGGGGTGCAGATAATACTGTACCAACCTGGTGGTTGGTGCACTTAACATTAGTGTGGGATAAAATTAATTGAATATCATTTCCAATTGCATGTGACCTCGGTTTAATCTATTTATCAACTTATAACTCAAGTACTAGGTATAGATTGTAGGGCATACTGCACTGCACCTCTACATTGAGTTCACAGAGAGATATACACAGGCACCAAAACTACATCATACAATATACAGAATGAGCACAAGAATGTTCTGCATTGAAATAAAGAAAAGAAAAGAAAAACTTGTATATTCACGTATCCATGTTGCATTAGCACTAAATTCATTGCAAATTTAGTGTGATCTAGAAATAATTTTGCAAAATACAATCAATTAAAATGCACTCTATCAAGGGTAATGTGAGAAAATCGTTGTCTAACTTAAAACAAGATGACCACAAGGGCATCAGGTGTTGTGATATCATATCTGGCCTTCCATGTTCCCAGACAATGACACACTTGGCAGACCAATTGCCATCCACCAATCATCTACTCTGTGTTTAACATAATTGCTGAAAGAGAGGGGAAGTGTGAAAAAAGTGTTATTAAATTGGCGCTCTATACCAAAAAGTGCAATTCTTAAATAAAAAGGTGTTATGTGACATCAAATAGTTCTATGGTAAAATACCACACAGTGTAAAAACAGTGGTGTGAAATAAAAAATACTTTATAAAGTGCTGCTCAAACCCTTTGCAGGATTGTTCTTTCAATCCTCAGCAATGTCGAGGTCCAGGTGGTGGGGAGCGCAAATAAGTGAATAAAAAAAATTGAAAACACAGCTAGTGCCTTTCAAATCAATAGAATTCTTTGAAGCCTATACAGTAGATTGTGTACTCACAAACTATCTGTTCTTTTAAGCATATCCATCAGTGGCAACAACGTGTCCAATGCATCAAGGTGTGTGGTAACCTTGTGGATAAAAAATAGAAGCCACAATAGCATAGACAGATATAGAATTTGAATTTATGTAAAACTACTATCCATGTTAAAATATTAAAGAACAAAATCCCAATATCACATACAATGCAAAATGTACTACACATTTAACTACAGTTGATCCAGTATCAGCTGCAGACAATGGCTATGAATATCCTCGGGAATTAAATTCAAGGTCCTAGTCCTCTCTGGCAAAGCTCTTCAGCAAAATGTCCCTACCTAGATCTCAGCTAATATTTTAACTACTTCCCAGCTACACCCTCTCTATTCTGCCCATGATCAATGCATCAATGCATCTACTTAATTAGAGCCTCTCAATCATTCACACATACCATAAAGCATCACTTCTATATGGAATTCTCACCAATGCCTCTGAAATTAGTATTCAGCCAGTCTTTTTAAG